>NC_044585.1:909744-1212992 GCF_901933205.1 Camarhynchus parvulus
TGGGAAGAGCTGAGATGAAAGGGGAGGTAACCCCTGCAGAGTGTGCAGGGAAAATGTCACAGCCTGTTTGTGTCTGCAGAGCAGGGCAGGTGTGACCGTGTTCACAGGGGTTTTAGGATGAGAGAAGAGACAACGATCTGACTCCGTGTTTCTGAAGGCTTGACTTATTATTTTATGATAT
This sequence comes from Camarhynchus parvulus, assembly GCF_901933205.1. Lineage (NCBI taxonomy): Eukaryota > Metazoa > Chordata > Aves > Passeriformes > Thraupidae > Camarhynchus > Camarhynchus parvulus. The sequence goes on from NC_044585.1 coordinate 909,926, forward strand.
ATATTACACTAAAACTATACTAAAAGAATAGAAGAAAGGACTTCACGAGGAGGCTAGCTAAGAATAGAATAGAAAGAATGATCACAAAGATTTGTGGCTCAGCTCTCTGTCTGAGCCAGCTGACTGTGATTGGCCATTAATTAGAAACAACCACATGAGACCAATCACAGATCCACCTGTTGCATTCCACAGCAGCAGATAATCAATGTTTACATTTTGTATCTGGGGCCTCTCAGCTTCTCAGGAGGAAAAAATCCTAAGGAAAGGATTTTTCGTAAAAGATGTCTGTGACAGGCAGGGACAGGGAAGAGAGGAGAGAGGAGAGAGGACTCCATGGCTTTTGTATTACAGGAAGGGATCAACAGGAACCAGCTGGAAATGCAGCATCCCCACAGCATCCCTGATTTCCAATCGCCAGCAGAGCTGTGAAATTCCAGCTCCCACATTCTCCTTGTGAAGGTTTTGGTCTCCTCCAAAGACAGGGACAGGGAGGTCAAGGGTGGAGGAGGCATTTTGTGAGAAATGCTCTCTCAATAATAATTGCTTTAACCTGGCTTAGGAGATTGTTTGTGTGAGCTCATCGTGGTGGGCACTGGGTGACCTCAGCCTGAGAGCTTTTGGGAGAGCAGCTCCCAAAGATAAAACCCAACACTTTTGGCATTGGAATGTTCAGGAGCCTCGGGATTTGATCTTTGACAGATTTCCTGCATTTTACATTTACTGCATCAACCAACTCAGGGCCACTCAATATTTGTTGGTCTACAGGAAATTTGCTCGGAGGCAGAGGGGAGGATTTAGTTTGAAACACAGGAAGAAAGTCTGGGAAAAATAATTTTGTGGCATAATCTTCCCTTGGAATTGGCTGTAACTGTTTCCAGCCATACACATCCACCTGATCCCATCATTTTTCATCATGGATTGTGAGAGTGAGAGGGAGACGTGCAGTTGGGGGGCTGGGAACTTCCTTTTTTATTGTAATAAGTTCCTCTGAAGTGTCTCAAGAACTTGTCCATAAACGTGATGGATTTCCTGGGAGAGTGTCTGCTGCACTGAAAATCATCCCCAGCTTGGGGAGGTCTTGCTAATTCCTCTCGGAGCAGATGTGGTGGAGTCTGCAGGCCTGGCTGTACATCACTGCTCTGGGGACTTTTGGCAGCGCTGGGAGCTTGATGAAGCATGTAAATGGACTTTTTGCAAGATCCCATTTTCATCCATCACTCTGGAATAGGGATGTGCTAGAAAAGCACTCCCTGGGAGGGGGGAGTTGCTGTTGGATCTGTCCTGGAATGGGGTAAGTGAGGTCTCTGGGCTCTCATTCCAGGCTGGGAGCACAGCACCCCAGCTCTGGAAGGTCAGAATTCAAATTCTCAAAGCCAATATTGCTCTGACAGCTCACACTGCCCACACAACGTGACGTGGTCCAAGGCTGGGGAAAACCACAGGAAATAACCCCAGGTTTGGTCAGGAATTTAACAAGACAGGACCACCCCAAGGGGCTCAGAAAGGGTGACCAAGGGTCTCAATGGCTCATGGAGGGGATGGTTCTGTCCCCATTTGGGCACTAAAATCACAACTCTCTCTACACAAAGCTCACCTGGATCCCTGCACATAAAAACAAAGGAGATTTGTCCCAGTCTCAGCCAGCTCAGACAAGGTCAGGCCTAGAGGAGCCTGGGTTTTCCCTGGATTTTAAACTGAGCCTCAGGGAACTGCTTCAAACCCTCTGCCTGCTCTTAATCCTGTGATGGGCTGGCCAGGATCCACCCAGGATCTTCAGGAATGTCACAGCACAACAAAGGTTCCTTTGCCTCCTGCCTGGAACATCAGGGACAATCCCTGAGCATCTCCCAATCCCCCCTGCTCTGGTCCCTGTCCAGCTGAGGGGGCAGGAGCCTGGAGACCCCCCTTGTGTGGGGATCCCAGAGGGATCAGGGACAGATCCCAGCTCCCAGTTCATGGCTGGAACAGAGCCCCCTTGTGTGGGGATCCCAGAGGGATCAGGGACAGATCCCAGCTCCCAGTTCATGGTGAAAGACCCTTAGAGGGACAGGGACAGATCCCAGCTCCCAGTTCATGGCTGGAACAGACCCCCCTTGTGTGGGGATCCCAGAGGGATCAGGGACAGATCCCAGCTCCCAGTTCATGGCTGGAACAGAGCCCCCTTGTGTGGGGATCCCAGAGGGATCAGGGACACATCCCAGCTCCCAGTTCACGGCTGGAACAGGAGCCTCTCCCTGGCACCAGGGGCTGAGGAATTGTCACCCCGAGCCAGCCCTGCCACAGCTGTGATTTACCAACCTCTGCAGTCCCCTCCTGCCCCAGAATCACTTCTGGCCTTTCATTCCTTCAGTTCCTCTGGGGAGGGCCCGGGGCTCCCACAGGAGAGCCAAGCAGGAGGAGCTGAGCTCCCAACCTTTGGTGTGGGTGTCACACTGCAGCCCTGCTGAGGGCAAAAGGGAACAGCAGCACAGATGGAGCCAAAAATACCCTGGGACTGTAAGGAATGTTTTGACAGCCTGATAGTGCAAATGATCTGATAATTACAGCCCAGCCTCATTAATAGAAGGGTCAGAATCCTTGCATATAAATGACTGTGTATATATATAATCATTGTATATAAACATCCCTCTGTGTGAGTTTCCAGCTCCAAATGCTGTGACAGCAGCAGGATCCTTCCTTGGAATGACTCTGATATCCAATTTTGGGTATTTTAATACACCTCCTCTGTGTCCTCATCATTCCATCCCAGCTGAAATTCCCAAGCTGCAGCACAGCCTCACTCAGCATTAAGGACTCTGCTCCCTTATGCCCAAATACCTGCATTGGGGTTGAGTTTCCTGGGATGTGACATTCCCAGGAGTTCTGCAAAACTCCCTTGGACCCCTCAAGAACTGTTAGCACAGCTACAACTGAACCCTCCTGCATCCAGCAGCCCCTGGGATCTGCCCTGTTGCCACATCTGAATATTTCAGCTCTTTTTAGGGCTTAGGAAGGGCACAAGGATAGACCCAGAACCAACATTTGGGGAAATTAATCCTCAGCAAAGCAAAGGAGCTCATTAAGAATTTGCAGGTGCATTTGCAGCTCATCAGGTGGACCATGAACTCTCCTCACACCTGGAATTAGTGCTTGGAAGAGTTGCTTTTCTATATTCAAGGCAAGTTTCTTTGACAACCCCCCTGTTTTAGAGCAAATTTGGGTCTTTTATTCTGTGAAACCTAACAACTTGGAGAGAACAAGGTAAAAAAATTAAGGCTGAATGTCCTGGAAAAATTGTGATTTGTGTGCCAGGCACCTTGAAGGAGGTGTCGATTTTTTTAGGTGAGGGTTTTACTGCCAACCTGCTCAGTCAGAGCTCTGTGACCAAACACGGGGAACACCTGAGGGGATGGGAGGATCAAATGAGAAGATAAAAATTCAGCCAGTGCAGTCAGGGTTCCACACCCTGGGCAGCCCAGAGGGCATGGGATCACCTGCCAGGTGGAGTTTGTGCTCTGGAACACCTCACACTGCAAGGATTGGTGTTGGCAAGGAATCAATTTTATAAAATAACCTCTCTGGACAGGCAGTGGATGGAGCCATGAGGATTGGAGCTCTCCTGGCTGAGAGCTGAGCTCCTTTCACCTGAGCAGGTCCTGAGGGCACCAAGAGCCTCCAACCCTCCCTGGAGCTCGGCTGTCGCTGTCAGGGTTGGATGGGACCTTGGTGGAGCCCTTGAAGGGTTGTTCTCACTGCCAAGGATGTGATGGGACCTGGGAGGAGCCCTCCATGGGTTGCCCTCACTGTTGGGGTAGGAGGGGACCTTGGAGGAGCCCTTGAAAGGTTGCCCTCACTGCCAAGGATGGGATGGAACCTTGGAGAAGCCCTTCAAGGGTTGCCCTCACTGCCAAAGGTGGGATGGGACCCTGGAGGAGCCCTCCAAGGGTTGCCCTCACTGTCAGGGTGGGATGGAACCTTGGTGGAGCCCTCCAAGGGTTGTTCTCACTGTTGGGGTGGGATGGGACCTTCAAAGAGCTTTCCAAGGGTTGTTCTCATTGCCAAGGGTGGGATGGGACCTTGGTGGAGCCCTCCAAGGGTTGTTCTCACTGTTGCTGCTCCAGGCCCTCCTGTGCTCACTGCCCTGACCTTGTCCTGCGCAATTCCTGCCCTGACCGTGGATTTGTGCCTCCCAGGGAAAGCCTGAGGCTGAGCCAGGATCTTGGCCAGGCAAATTCCACACAGAGGATTCATGGATATGTCACTGCAGCATTTTTTGGCCGTTTTGGGCTTTTGGGTGATCCTGGTTACTGTCACTGGGCCTGTTCTGCTGGCTCAGGTGAGAACACTGCCTCCCCCGACCTCCACACCTTTAGCTTTGGATCCCTGGGAAGATTTAAAACTGTTTTCTTGGAGCTCCTCTGTTCCCAGGCTCAGTTGTGCCCTGATTAAATAGCTGCAAGCAATTCCATAAGCAAATCCCAGCCCACTGCTGAAAACTTACATCCAGTCTGTCCCATTTACAGCATGGAACGGGGCCAGGATCAATGTTCTTCCCATAAAAAGAGACAGATTTAAGGGATAGCAGGAGTGGGCCTGGCTCCATTTGGGGAGGGAAGGAGTGGGGAATATGTGATTTATTGGGACCCTTCAGGAGCTGGGAAATCAGCCCCAAAGCTCTGGAAGGAAGCAGTTTTCTGGGAATCATGAGTCCCATGTGAAGGGTTTAAATCCAGGCTGGCAGGAGGGCTGAAATTGGGCAGTGACTGCTGGAAGAGTCAGGTGTGGGATTTAGGGAGGAAAATGCAGCACTCCAGTTTGAGCCACTGCTCCAGGCTCTGCAGCTGATGCCATTTGTTGAATCACCACCCCTGGAGGGGTTTAACAGCCCTGATGTGGCATTTGGGGACATTGTGGTGGCCTTGGCAGTGCTGGGGAACCCTTTGACGCTTAAACAATTCCTGATTCTGTGGTGGGGGAAGGAGGCAGGAGCCAAACTGGGCTCTTCAGGGTGGGGAAAGGGGGTAGAAATTCCTTGGTTGTGATAAGAGCCAGTGAAATATTTGCATGATCTGAGTGGGAGCAGTGATGTGAGTGCCTGCATCCACATTTATCCATAGGGATGGGAGAGAGGGAGGAGTTGCAGCCCTGGATTAGAGCCAGGCAGGATGTTGGGGTCTCTGTTTGCCTGGGGTGGATGAAAACACAGCCCAGTTTTCCTGCTGTGCTGCTGGATGGGGCAGATCCAATGCCTGGAATCTCCAGGAATCTCCAAACTGGAGCTCCCTGGGACAAAAACAGACCAGGAATGTTTTTTTGGGGAGGAGATGGTCCAGAAATAGCTGAGTTCTGCCTCAGTCCCTGCTCCTGGGAAGCTGCACAGCTGGAAACACAGCTGGCTGAAGAGCCCCCTGGGGCTGGAAGCGAGGGGAAGGTGCAGGATCTGTCCTTGGAGCAATCCATCAGCACGGACCGGGCTTCCCTGCAAGGAGGGATCTGCAGGAGGGATGTTTAAGGGACCATGAGCAGGGCCATGAATCACAGAGAGGGGAATTCCTGCCTTCAGGGGTCAGAGCAGTTTAAGGAGGTCTTGGCCGAGGTTCCAACAGCTCTGGGCTGAAATGCAGCTGTTGGAACATCCCATTGAAAGGTCCTGCCCAGATGGGTTCAGGAGCGCTCTGGAATAATTGATCTGATACTAAAATTGCTCTTGGAGTGCTCTGGTGGGACTCAGTCACTCCAAACTGGGACAGGGAGCAAAGCTGCACCTGGGGAACCACCCAGAGCCTGTCCCGACCTCCAGGTGCACAGCAGCCACTCCACACATCCCTGCGCTTCCATCATCTGGAAATTGCTTTGTGCTTTCCAGGGAAAGTCTAAGGCCAGAGTCAGGCCATGCAAATTCCAAAGGGAGGATTCACGGGAGAGCAGAGCAGCCTCTCCCTAGGGAGTTTTCCTTGCAGGAGCAATTGCCTCACAGGGTTAAAGACAGATTTCATTTTTGTTATTTTTTCCAACAGAAATGGAGGTGAGGTTCAGGGAAAGAGAGTTCTTACATGGTGCACCCTGGAGATGGAGGGATGGATGGATGGATGGATGGATGGATGGATGGATGGATGGATGGATGGATGGATGGATGGATGGATGATGGATGGATGGATGGATGAGGGATGATGGATGGATGGATGGAGGGATGGATGATGGATGGATGATGGATGGAGGGATGGAGGGATGGATGGATGATGGATGGATGGATGATGGATGGATGGATGATGAATGGATGGATGATGGATGGATGGATGGATGGATGGATGGATGGATGGATGGATGGATGGATGGATGGATGGGATGGATGGATGGATGGATGAGGGATGATGGATGATGGATGGATGGATGATGGATGGATGGGGGATGGATGGATGGATGGATGGATGGATGATGAATGGATGGATGGATGGATGGATGGATGGATGGATGATGGATGGATGGATGATGGATGGATGGATGAGGGATGAGGGATGATGGATGGATGGATGGATTGATGGATGGATGGATGATGGATGGATGGATGAGGGATGAGGGATGATGGATGGATGTATGATGGATGGAGGGATGGATGGATGGATGGATGGAGGGATGGATGGAGGGATGGATGGATGGATGGATGAGGGATGATGGATGATGGATGGATGGATGATGGATGGATGGGGGATGGATGGATGGATGGATGGATGGATGGATGGATGGATGGATGGATGGATGGATGGAGGGATGGATGGAGGGATGGATGGATGGATGGATGAGGGATGATGGATGATGGATGGATGGATGATGGATGGATGGGGGATGGATGGATGGATGGATGGATGGATGGATGATGAATGGATGGATGGATGATGGATGGATGGATGGATGATGGATGGATGGATGAGGGATGAGGGATGATGGATGGATGGATGGATTGATGGATGGATGGATGATGGATGGATGGATGAGGGATGAGGGATGATGGATGGATGGATGGATGGATTGATGGATGGATGGATGATGGATGGATGGATGAGGGATGAGGGATGATGGATGGATGTATGATGGATGGAGGGATGGATGGATGATGGATGGATGGATGGATGGATGGATGGATGGATGGATGGACAGACAGATGATGGATGGACAGCTCTGCCTCTTTTTTGCAGATTTTGCTGCAGGCCTTTTTTTGCCTTTGCCTCTGCAGCAGCTCACACTGGACACACCCAATGCAGGAATGATTATTCCACACCAGTGTAGGCACCTGCTCCTCTCACAGAGTGGGCTCCAGAATTCCTTCTCCAACCAGGTCCAGCATCCCCTTCTGTGTGGATGCTCAAATCCAAAACTCTGGGCACTGTGCCCCCTTGCTTGGCCATACTCAGGTTTTCCCCTCCAGCAGCTCTTACAATGCCTTTCTCCCTGATTTCCACACTGGGATCATCCTCAACAGCAGGACAATAACTGGTGTTTTTTCTGGGGGCTGTTGCATTGAGTAACAGAATTCTTATGGTTTTCCTTGATTTAATAGGTGTCCTGGATTATTTTCCATTCTCATCAGAGACCACAGCTCGGGTGTGGATCAGGTGCTCACTCAGTTGAGCTCAGTCCCCCCAGCTGCTGCTGGGGGGGGAGAAGGAAATAAATATCAGATGCTGAAGTGCTGAGGGAGAGAAATAACCACAGACTAAATCTCCAGAAGAACTGAGGATGGTTCTTGAATACCATGGCAGTGCCCAAGGCCAGGCTGGACAGGGCTTGGAGCAGCCTGGGACAGTGGAAGGTGTCCCTGCCCATGGCAGGGGTGGCACTGGATGGGTTTTAAGGCCCCTTCCAATCCAAATCTGTGATTCCATGATGATCCCTTCTCTCCCTAAATGATGACTCAGATGAACTGCAGACATCTGAAGTTCTGCCTACCCCATGTCCACCTCTGGATTTTGAAATCCCACCACTCAGGGAGGTGCTTGTGCTGAGGGAGTGGCACTGCCAAGGGCAGAGCCTGGGAGGGAATCCAGCCAGGGAATGCTCATGGCGTGGGAACAGGAGACAGACCTGGGGATGAAGGATCCAGCACCACATCCAGACAGGAAGGGCAGGGAAATAACTCAGGACTGAGGAATCTTCTCTAATGGAAGATTCTTTTTGCTCTCTTTTATTTTTAAATCAAAGATCTGTTCCCTTCATTCCCTGGGCTGAGATAACCTCATGAAATCCTGGAGTGTTGCTCCCAGGGAATTGTGGCAGGGAAAATGAAGCCCTGTCCCCCTGCTGGAGCAGCACAGTGGGGCTGACAGCAAACAAGAAATTAATTTGGGATGCTTGTGCTGCTTATTTGCTTGCTTGTCATCTCTGCTATTGCTATAGCTTCCTGATGGGTTCATTTTCCATATTCTTCCCATAATTCACAGGATTTTTTTTTCTATTCTCTTCCCACAAGGTCTTGGTTTCATGTTGTAACTTCCAGCAAGGCAGGAAAAGAAAGGAGCAGGGAGGAATTCCTGGGAGAGCGAGTTTGAAGGTTGTTTGTTGGGAAAAAATCTGAAAATGTGGCCCTTTTATATCTTAAAGGTACAGAAAATACAGGCAAGGAAAAGGAAACTTAAAAGGATTATTAAAAAAAATAATAATTTTGCAATGACTCTGGGATTCTTTTCTCGGAATCTGAGATGGTGCCGACACTTGAAGAGTCTCTTTGGGAAAAATACCATCTCCTTTTATCTCTGCCAAGTGCTGTTATCAATAAAACCAGGAAATCCGAGCTGGGGCTGGAGCTGCTGCTGGGACTGAGCATGTGCAGAGTGTCCCAGGAAAGCCTTTTGTTGGGGTCTTGCAGGAAAATGGTCAGGGAGAGTCAGGAGAGGCAATCCCAGGTTAACAGGGATTAACACCAACTAAACTATCACAGCTCCAAACACCTCCCAACCCTGAGGCCTCTGATGGCACCACATCCCTGCTTTTCTGTCTGAATTCATGCTTTTCCAGGGTTGTGCCCAGTCAGCTGAAGATCGTTGCAGAGATTAAAAAAAAAAAAAAAAAAGAGATGAAAATCAGTTATTGAAAAGAGAATTCCCAGGTACATTTGTGGAGGGCTGGGAGACATGGATGGGGCAGAGGGAGGGAGCAGAGCCAGGAGCCAATGGAAAACTGCAATGTAAAAATGTGGGTACAAATTCCCTGTGCTCTGGAGAGGAGAAGGCTCCAGGGAGAGCTCAGAGCCCCTTGCAGGGCCTAAAGGGGCTCCAGGAGAGCTGGAGAGGGACTGGGGACAAGGGATGGAGGGACAGGACACAGGGAATGGCTTCCTATTGTATTTGCAGGATGTCCCAACAAGGGAAGGAATGATGCATCTAACTCCATGTTCTCAGAAGGATAATTTATGACTTGATTATACTATATTAAATTGAAGAATACTATACTATAGAATACAGAAAGGATACTTACAGAAGGCTAAAAAGATAATAATGAAAACTCCTGACTCTTTCCAGAGCCCTGACACAGCTTGGCCCTGATTGGCCGAAGAGTGAAAACAACTCACAGCAGAATCCAATGGAACAATCATGTGTGGATAAACAATCTCCAAACACATTCCACACCAGCACAACACAGGAGAAGCAAATGAGATAAGAATTGTTTTCCTTTTCTCTGAGGCCTCTCAGCTTCCCAGGAGAAAAATCCTGGGTGAAGGGATTTTTTCAGAGAATGTGAATTCCACAGCTCCCACTGCCAGAGGGCAGGGCTGGATGGGATATTGGGAATTAGGAATTGTTCCCTGGCAGGGTGGGCAGGCCCTGGCACAGGGTGCCCAGAGCAGCTGGGGCTGCCCCTGGATCCCTGGCAGTGCCCAAGGCCAAGCTGGACATTGGGGCTGGGAGCACCTGGGACAGTGGGAGGTGTCCCTGCCATGGCAGGGGTGGCACTGGATGGGCTTTGAGGTCCCTGATTCCATGATTCTGGGGCACATTTCCCCTGTGGAAGCAACAGGTTCATCCTGTCCATTTGCTCTGGATTGATCTCCCCACCCTGGCTCAGATCCCTGCTGGTGAAACAATGCCCTCACACCCAACTCCTTCCTTCCCTCTCCGTTTAATGAATCCTGAATGAACAGCAAGTGGCAAAGGCTGAACCTGAGCAGGCTCTGGGAATTCCTGGTGCAGCAGCCCCTGCCTGGGCACAGCTCCCTGCCCTCCCTGCCCCAGAAAGGACTCGCTTTCCATCAGTCCCAGTCAATGTCCCTTTCCCTCCCAGCTCCCGACCCACATCGATCAGAGCCACTGAGCTCCAATAAAAGTCACATTCCAGGCCTTGCCTGCTTTGATCCAGAGGATTTTGGGAGCAGAAAGCACTCAATGTGCTCACAGCACAGCTCCCCCATCCAGGAGCTTATCCCGAGGTGTGTGGATCCCTGCCCTGCTCTTCCAGAACTGCAAGGAAGCACCAAAGCCATGGAAAATCCAGGGATTTTCTCTTCCAGCTCCAGCCATGTGGCCTGGGAGTTAGGAGAATGTGACAATGGTGACAAAACTGTGAGAAACAACTGCTCACTTTGAAAATTTAAAAAGGTTTATTAAACCTTAACAAAAACACAACAAAGGGCTACAGAAGGAAAAAGCTGCAGTGATGAGAGTTGCCTTCATGGATACCATGTGGTTGGTTCATCTTCAAGATGGATGCTCAGTCTTTTATACCCCTGGGGGTTGCATCAGCCCCGGCCCCTCCCAGAGTCTGTCACTCAGCTCTTCTTTGCCATTTATCAGTGCAGACTGCTTTGTAACTGCATTGGAGCTCAGGTGTTGCCATGCTGCACCCCCTGAGCACCCCCAAGCTTTTCCATTCCCACCTGCCCCATGCAAGGGACACCTGTGCAGCCTCTTTGTACCTGGGGGAAAGGGAACTATGGGGAGAACAGAGGACACCTAAACTACAATAACATAACTGTACATCACTAAAGCTTCTCTTAATATTCACACAATAGTTATCCCTTAATTGCGAGATCATCATCTCATTATCCATCTATAACAAAACTCTTCTATGCCTTGTCCTGGCAAGACTGTGATAAGTCATTGCCTTTCTCCTGAATTCCTTGCAAATGGTCATTCCTGGAGGTTTTAACGCTAAATTTTTGGATCTCCAAAAATCTCATCCTGTTTCCAAACAGAATTATTGCCCAGCAGAGGAGACGTCTCCATCACACGCTCCCGGCGTCCCCTCAGTGCAGAGGGAGCTTTTCCTGCTTTTCCCCTGGCACGGGGATCAACAGGAGGGATAATTGCCCGGAGATGGGCTTCAACTTCCCTCACTCACTCAAGGGAACAGACACAGGGATCGCAAACATTTTGGCTCTACCGCATCCATGTTGTGCTTTCTCCCAGAATTTTTTTTTTTTTTTGTGTTTCCCCTCCCCTTGTAGAGTGAAATCCAGCCAGGAATAAAAGCGCTTTGTACATGGAAACACAACACCGCGCTCTGGGGGATCCTGAGGATAAAGGGAGTGGAGAAATGTAAATGTATTCCTTGCATGAGCCCTCTGGATTAGCTGTGAATTTTGTTTCGCTGGCAGAGCCCTGAGCGGGGCTCTCTGGTGACGATAATTCCCAGTAATTCACAGGTAATTCCCAGTCATTCACAGGTAATTCCCAGTAATTCACAGATAATTCACAGGCAATTCCCAGGTAATCTCGGACAGACTGGGAGAGCCCCCTGGGCCGGGATGCTCCCAGCTCGGCTCACCTGCCCCAGCAGCACCTGCAGCGACGCTGGGAGGTCTCCCTGCGCTCCGTGCTGCCCTCGGACTGTTTTGGGGAAAAGAAGGACAATTTTCTATTTGTTCCCAAGCCTAAACTGGCTGTTATGTAATCTGCTCTTTCCCAGTGTCTGCACTCCGGGATGCAAATCTCGGGAAGGCTTTGATTGCACAAACAGGGGCACTCCCAGCCCTGACAGCAACTCCGGGCGTGAGCTGAATGTCACAGAGACCAGCATGGGCAGAGATGGTCCCGAGGGCACTCCTCATCCCAGGGCAGCTCATTTCCATCCTTTCCAGGCTCTCGAGCTCTTAAAGGTTATTGCTGAGTGAAAAATGTGCTGGAAAAGGCTGCCCAGGGGCAGCTCTGATCTCTGCTCTGGGACAGGGACAGCACCCAGGGCATGGCTGGAGCTGGGCCAGGGCAGCTCAGGCTGAGCTCAGGGCAAGGCTCTTCCCCCAGAGGGTGCTGGCACTGTTATAAATAACTGATGTTTGTTCATCAAAATGTGTAATGTAATTATAACTATGTTAAATCACAATTTGTATCATTTGTAACTGCAACAGGTGCAAAATAATATAGCTGAGGTGTTTAACGGAAAAGCACAGCCCGATAAGCGTCCCACCCGGATAGGATCCGCTCGCTTGCGAATACGGGTGGCTGAACAGCCACGACCACCAAGGGCAGGGCCCCGAGCAAGACCGGCAGATGCACATACCGAAGAGCAGATAAAGCGAACTCAGAGGCAAGGCCTTGGGAGAGCAGAGACTCCTGGCCTCCAGCACGCTGAACTTGCTTGTTATCCTTGCCCAATAAATTCTCAATTGGTATTCTGATTGGCTCACAGAATTCTTGATTGGCTTAGAGAATTCACAAACTTAACTTATAACAGCACTGCCCAGGCTGCCCAGGGAATGGGCACGGCCCCGAGGCTGCCAGAGCTCCAGGAGCCTTTGGACAGCACTGCCAGGGATGGACAGGGTGGGGTTGTTGGGGCTCTGGGCAGGGACAGGGGCTGGGCTGGATGATCCTGTGGGTCCTTCCAGCTCAGTGTTATGAGCAGAAAAGCTGCCTTTTTTTTTTAAAGTCGCAGAGTTCACAGGTTGGGCCAGTTGCTGCCAGGGTGGAGTTCTAACTGTTTGTTGTTGTAATCACCTGTCATTTTCATTAATTGCCTGTCGTTGATGGTTGGGGAATCCCCCTTTTGTGGAGTGGCACCCTGCTGCTTCCTGGAGGATGGCACCCAGACGGTGAAGAGGAGGGGACATCGGAGCTGGCATGCAAATGAAGAAGCCCCTCACCAAACCCAGCCAAAAACCCCTAAAAACAATGAGCCAACACGGAATTGACAGATGAAGTGATGTCTAGATGTGAGGAACAGAATCCAGTATCCACTAAGACCCTTTTTACCCCTCACCCTAACCTAAAGATGTCGGCTGAACAAAGGAGCTTAAATATCAAAGCAAAAAAAGAAGAATGTCTAGATGCTCTTATGAGGACAGAATCTCCAGCTCTGCCCAGAGACCAGTGGACAAAGCTGCACTTTTCCTCCTCTGTGTCACTCCTGGGAGCAGCGGTGGCGTGTGTGTGACCCATTGGTTCTTCCCCCCTGAGCTGGTTTATAATAAAGGCATTGAAAAGGAGCAAGATCTCCTGCCCTATTTATTTCACTCAGGAGATTCCGGGATTCCATGTTTAAACCAAAGCTCCAGTTCTGCGTCCACAGAAGGTGCTGAGAGCAGCTGCCTTGTCTGAGCTTCCACCCTCAGCAGGATTAACCCAGGCATCCCATGGATAAAAATGACAGTGTAGCTCTGGCTAGAAAATTAAAATATCTAGTTCTCCATCCTCTGGAATTACTCTGGATAAGTTTTCAAGGGATTCTGCTTCAAACAGAGTTCTGTCTTGTCCTATTTTGCATTTTCCACCTCTGCTCCAGGAGCTGGTATCAGCTTGCAAAGTAATTTTCCTTTTAACCAGCACCCTGTTCCACTTTCCCTGTAATTGTATAATTAACAACTTAATCCATCACCTTTATATCCTCCATCCATCACGGGTTAAGCTGAGCCCAGCCTTGCACAGGAGCCCTGCAAGGCTCAGCCGTGGCTGATGGAAGGCAAATGAATCTCCAGCTGGGAGAGGAGGCTGCAGGTGGAGGTGGCTCCACCTGGAGCAGTGGAGCTGCCCAGGGCTGGTTCCTGCCCTTCATTACCCCAGAGATAATTGTTCCCATTTCCAAACCGAGCTGATTTCTCCTCTGTGGATGTCTGTCTCTATTCAAACTGCAAGTGGGGGAATTTAGGCAGATGTTCAGGAGAAATTCCTGCCTGCAGGGTGGGCAGGCCCTGGCACAGGGTGCCCAGAGCAGCTGGGGCTGCCCCTGGATCCCTGGCAGTGCCCAAGGCTGGACAGGGCTGGGAGCACCCTGGGACAGTGGGAGGTGTCCCTGCCATGGCAGGGGTGGCGTTGAATGAATTTCATGTCCCTTCCACCCAAACCACTCTGTGATTCTGTGTTTCAATCATTTTATTCCAAAGAGAAGTCCAGTTTCTACCTGCTAAAATGAATCTGTTGACAAGACACTTCAATGACCCAAATCCTGCCCTGTTGTGATATCGAGGCACAGATCTGGAGCTGTGATTAACCTGCTGCAGTGCCTGTGCTACCAAAGAAAAGGTAATAAACTCCTTTTCATCCTGTGCTGCTCAGCTGGATAAAAAATCACTCCCAGGCTGTCTGCTATCCTTGGGGAATATCCATTCCATCTTTACCCCCAGGAAGTGGAGCAGAGATGGGATTGGAGCTCTGCCACCCTGGGACAGGGAGCACAGAGCATCACAGCTCCAGCACATAGGGATGTTTATGTACAAGGATTGCATATACAGTGATTTATTTGCAAGGATTCTGACCCTTCTATTAATGAGGCTGGTCTGTAATTATCAGATCATTTGCACTATCAGGCTGTCAAAACATTCCTTACAGTCCCAGGGTATTTTTGGCTCCATCTGTGCTGCTGTTCCCTTTTGCCCTCAGCAGGGCTGCAGTGTGACACCCACACCAAAGGTTGGGAGCTCAGCTCCTCCTGCTTGGCTCTCCTGTGGGAGCCCCGGGCCCTCCCCAGAGGAACTGAAGGAATGAAAGGCCAGAAGTGATTCTGGGACAGGAGGGGACTGCAGAGGTTGGTAAATCACAGCTGTGGCAGGGCTGGCTCGGGGTGACAATTCCTCAGCCCCTGAACGTGCCCCTGACTGGGATCCCCACACAAGGGGCTCTGTTCCAGCCATGAACTGGGAGCTGGGATCTGTCCCTGATCCCTCTCCCACACAAGGGGGTCTGTGGAACTGGCTGGTCCTCCTCTGCCCACACAAGGGGGCTCTGTTCCAGCGATGAACTGGGAGCTGGGATCTGTCCCTGATCCCTCTGGGATCCCCACACAAGGGGGTCTTCCAGGCTTTCCCGTGCCCCCCGCGGGTCAGCCGGCAGGGACCAGAGCAGGGGGGATTGGGAGATGCTCAGGGATTGTCCCTGATGTTCCAGGCAGGAGGCAAAGGAGCCTTTGCTGTGCTGTGACATTCCTGAAGATCCTGGGTGGATCCTGGCCAGCCCATCACAGGATTAAGAGCAGGCAGAGGGTTTGAAGCAGTTCCCTGAGGCTCCGTTTAAAATCCAGGGAAAACCCAGGCTCCTCTAGGCCTGACCTTGTCTGAGCTGGCTGAGACTGGGACAAATCTCCTTTGTTTTTATGTGCAGGGATCCAGGTGAGCTTTGTGTAGAGAGAGTTGTGATTTTAGTGCCCAAATGGGGACAGAACCATCCCCTCCATGAGCCATTGAGACCCTTGGTCACCCTTTCTGAGCCCCTTGGGGTGGTCCTGTCTTGTTAAATTCCTGACCAAACCTGGGGTTATTTCCTGTGGTTTTCCCCAGCCTTGGACCATGTCATGTTGTGTGGGCAGTGTGAGTTGTCAGAGCAATATTGGCATTGAGAATTTGAATTCTGACCTTCCAGAGCTTCCTGTGTTAGAAGTGTCCCCATGCCTGGCTGGATGTGTCCCCCTCACCCTGCTCTGGTGGTTTCAGGACCAGCTGGGACAGATCAGGAGAGCAGGAACAGCATGAGGGGAGCTCAGTTACCTGCCAGCACTCAAAGTATTCCCAAGTTCCCATCAATTTGCCCATTTAATGAAAGAACAGGGATCTCCAACTCTTCCAGATTTCTCCATCAGGTGATGCATGTGGGAATTCAGAACACGCTATTTTGGGAGCCAAACTGCGCAATGCTTCCCATTAAAAAAAATAGAGCAAGATGTGATTGTCTCCTTTATTTTAGAATGAGGAAAAATACCACCCAAAAGGCCTGGAACATGAACATTTGGGGATAAATGTGGATGTGACGCGTGTATTGCTATATTGAGCCAGACACGAGGTGCCAGCTGGGGCCATTTCAGCCCAAAGATGTTCAGTCCTCAGCCCCAGGGTCTGCCTGGCCCTGGGAAAGGCATCCCAAGGGCTCAGCCTGTCCTCTCCTGGAGTCCCTGCAGGGTTGGTGACCTGCAAGGTGGAGCTCGGCTCCGGTCCCTGCTGGCAGCAACCCAACTGCAGTGTGATGAAAGGTTTGGGTGCCACAGGGTAAGGAAGGATTTAAAGCTGTTGGAGAATGTTCAGAGGAGGGGCAGGAGGATGGGGAAGGGTCTCCAGGGGAAGCTGAGGATGATGAGATCACATGGAATGATGAGATCATGTGGAATGTTCAGCTGGAGAAGAGGAAACTGAGGGGAGACTCATTGAGGGCAGCTCCCATCTCTGCTCTGGGACAGGGACAGCACCCAGGGCATGGCTGGAGCTCGGCCAGGGCAGCTCAGGCTGAGCTCAGGGCAAGGTTCTTCCCCCAGAGGGTGCTGGCACTGCCCAGGCTGCCCAGGGAATGGGCACGGCCCCGAGGCTGCCAGAGCTCCAGGAGCCTTTGGACAGCACTGCCAGGGATGGACAGGGTGGGGTTGTTGGGGCTCTGGGCAGGGACAGGAGCTGGATCAATGATCCCTGTGGGTCCCTCCAGCTCAGGATATTCCATGATTCTAAAACAATGTCACTTGTTACAGACATATTTTATGAAAAATCCTTTTGCTAGGATCTTTTCTCCTGAGAAGCTAAGAAGATTCAGCTTCTCCATGTTCTGCTGCTTTGGAATGTGATTTGGAGAATTATTTACCCAGCATGTGAAATTGTTTTTACTTGATGACCAATGACAGCCAGCTGTGTCGAGGCTGTGAGCAGTCACTAGATTTTATTATCATTCTTTTCTATTCCTTGCTAGCCTTCGGATGAAATTCTTTCTTCTATTCTATAGTGCAGTTTTAATATATAATTTTCTTTTAATATATATCTGAAAATAATAAATCAGCCTTCTGAAACATGGAGTCAAGATTCTCATCTCTTCCCTCATCCTGGGACCCCTGTGAACACCACCACAGCAGCTGAAGGAAATGGGGATCCCTCTAAGGCTCAAGTTTGCCCAGAGCTGGGCTGTTCACTGTTTCCAGAAGCATTTATTGCACAGATTATTTGAAACATGGAATCTGTTCCTCCACTTAGTGAGCAGCAGCTCATGGATTTGGGCACCAGAGTCCAGCAAGACCAGCTTGGAGAAATGAGAAGAAAATGAAATTCCAGCTGGCAGGAGCCCAGCCCTGCTGTGCAGCCAGACAGACTCGGGGTGTGCAGCGGGCCCTGCCCGAGCGTGTTGGTAATGGAAACAAGAACAGAGTGTGATAAGGAGAAGCTGAGAAGGGATAAAAATGAGCCAGGGAAAGGGAGGCTTTTGTTATTTTGTCAAGGAACAAAAACTCGAGGAAGTGAGAAATCTCAGGGAGGAATAATAGCCATGGCACCAGACAAGCTAATAAATGTCTGATGAACAATGCAGCTCCAGCCAGGAGCAGACAGGAGATGGAGACTATTTTCAATTCAAAACAGAAAAAAAAGCAGGAATAGGGGAATAAATAGTTACATTGGAGGGCAAAACTCTGGCAGCCACATGGAGCTCTGGAAGTGGAAAAGTTCCCCTATTATTTAAAGGAAATTGTTGGACATGTAATTTTACCTCTGAGGTAAAAGTGGTTTGGAGAAGCAAATCTAATTCCAGACAAATATCCCTGACTGCACAGAGAGTTAAACTGCCCTCGGAAGCAGATCCTGCCATGGCAAGACAGGAATTTTCTCCGGGCTGTCCTCAGTGTCCTCCATGGCACAGCTGTCACAGCACAGGACATGGCCACAGACATCTGAGGCCACCAAACATTCCAGAAGGAATTCAAATGCCCATTCTGCTTGATGCCGCTGATTTTCCAGATGACACAGGAACAGCTCAGGCATCTGGGTTCCCCTGGGAAGATTTTCCCCAGCTCATCCATGGGCAGATTTCTGAAGGACCTGCCAACCCAAAGCACTGCTCAGCTTTGCTGTGGCACCAGTGACCTCTCCAGCACAGACTGGGATGCAGAACCAGCTGGGATCTTGCTGGAAAAGGTTTCCCAGAGCAGCTGTGGCTGCCCCATGATCCCTGGAATTGTCCAAGGTCAGGTTGGACAGGGCTTGGAGCAGCCTGGGACAGTGGAAGGTGTCTCTGCCATGGCTGGATGATTTTTAACCTCCCTTCCTACCCAAACCATTCCATGATTCTGTGATACTTCCCACAACATCAGCACGTGGGAGAAATATGAATTATTTCAAGCACAGTTTTAAAAGGTGAACTCACACATAAAGCAGTTTTTCCACAAGGAAGCCACAAACCCTGAGGTGCTGTCACCCAACAATCCCTGAACACGGGAAAACCCTGGAGCAGGAGGGTGGCCAGTGCTCCCAGGGAACACAGGGACGCCCAGAAATGAGGGAGAAGGGATGTGGCACATTCCAAACCAAATGTAGGCCAGGATTCTGCAGGTGGGGCCCAGCAGAGAAGGAAAAGGTAGGAAAAGGAATAGGTCCCAGTTCATCCCAGCAGACAGCTGGAACAGCTGCTCCATGAGGAGGAACTGAGGAGATTCAGCTGGAATCCTCATATTCCTGTGGAAATGGGGCAGAGAGAGAAAATCAGGGGAAGGGAGGGGCTCATGGGCTGGAAACTCCTGAGCAAAGGTGTTCCTCACCTCCAGGTCTGGGCCCTGAGCCCTGTCCTGCAGGGCTCTGCTCCCAAATAAAAAATCCCTAGGATGAATCTTGATAAACCTCATTTAGATTAGGTTTTCTTTGTTTTTTGCATTTTTTTCTTTCTCTAGTTTTTTTTTTGTCCCAGTGATTTCATTTCACCTCAAGTGTCCATAAATGAGTGGCCCAATTCTGATTTCCTCCCCTAAATCCCCTTTCCAAGGGTGATCCCTGTGCCCCATCCCTCCCCTCTGGCTGGAGGATGTTTTCCCTGCTCCCTGCACAAAGGGAAGGACACAGACGGTGCCTCCAAGGCCTGGCCTTCATGAGAGAGGGAATTTGGGGGTTTTTGGCAGCAGTGAGCCCATCTGGGGACAGAGGATTTCCCTTTGCTCATAGAAGGTGCCACCAAGGTCTGCCCTTCATGAGAGGTAGGATTTGGGATTTTTTTGGCAGGACTGACCCCACCTGAGGGCAGAGGATTTCCCTTTTCCCCAGCTGCACCAGCCCCCGGGGCTGCTCAGCCATAAAACAGCCCCAGCACCAGAACCCAACCCCCTGAAGGCCCCAAATCTGCCCAAAGACCTGTGGTGCATCAAAGGTCTGCTCTTGGAAACCAGGACTCGTGGGCACAGCTGGATCAACCTGGCCACTGCATCAGGGAAAGAAAGATTTCCAAGTTATCCATTAAAAAGGCAGGACATGGGAAGTGCAGGACTTTTGAGCAATGGGGCTGCCAGGAGAGTCAGGGAGATAGTCCTGAGATTTATGAACAGAATGTGCTCCCCAACTCCTGCTACAGCTTTGGAACTTGTGGGAAGTCTTATTTATCAACCCCAGGGAAAGGACAAATGTAGGAACAGGCCATGACAGATAATAATTCAACGTGCTGGGTGAATCTCCAGCGAGTGGCATTTTTCATTTCACTCCTGTGTTTGCAGAGAACTTGGCACTGGTGTTGTTTTCATTTAATTTCTCTGTTTGTAAGAGCTCTGCCCATTCATTTTGGCTGGAATCTGATAAGCAAAGCGAAGGGAAGACAAGGCACATGTTGTTCTTGAGGCAGGGAAGCTGAAAAGAAAATAGATTTTTATTATCAACTCAAATATTGACTGGGTGTCGCGACGAGGGAGGGAGGGAGGGAAAACTTGCTCCAGAGGTAACCTCGGAAGAATCCAAGAATCCCAGGCTGTTTCTGGAAAGTCTTTATCTTCTGGCTTCTTGCTTTGATAAATAAAGTGTCAAACTGGGAAATGGACACTGCTCTGTGCAAATGTCACTGGTGGGAGAGGGGAGATGCAGAGGCACAGTCATGAAAAAGGGGGATGGTTTGGAGCTGAAGAAGGGGAAATTTAGTTTGGATTTTGGGAAGGAATTTTTCCCTGTGAGGGTGGGCAGGCCCTGGCACAGGGTGCCCAGAGCAGCTGGGGCTGCCCCTGGATCCCTGGCAGTGCCCCCAGTGCTTCTTGGGGCTTGAAGCACCTGGGACAGTGGGAGGTGTCCCTGAGAAGAGCTTTGAGGTCCCTCCCAACCCAAGCCATTCCAGGATTCCATGATTCTCTGTGACGTGGTCACACACCTACAGGAGCCATCGCTCATGAATGGAGCCCAAGGACTGCTGAGGGTGGGTTAAATCTGGGACACAGCAGGGCAGGGACACAGCAGTGCCAGGGCTGTCAGTGGTGGCACAGGGGTGTGGGTGGAAAAGCAGTCACAGAACCATGGAACCATGGAGTCATGGAGTCATGGAATCATGGAGTCATGGAATCGTGGAACCATGGAGTCATGGAATCATGGAACCATGGTGTCATGGAATCGTGGAATCATGGAGTCATGGAATCGTGGAATCGTGGAATCATGGAGTCATGGAATTATGGAATCATGGAGTCATGGAGTCATGGAATCAGGGAATCATGGAATCATGGAATCATGGAGTCATGGAATCATGGAATCATGGAACTGTGGAATCAGGAATCTTGTAATCATGGAACCATGGAGTCATGGAATCATGGAGTCATGGAATCATGGAATCAAGGTTGGAAATATCCACTGAGCTCCTGCAGTCCAACCCTTCCCCCAGCACTGCCAAGGACACCCATGCCCCCAGGTGCCAGGTCTGTGTGGGTCTTGGACATTTTCAGGAATGGTGGGATTTCCAACACTTCCCTGTGACGTGTGCAGGAGTAAGGAAATGGCCATGCAGCATTCCATGGATCTGGAGAGTGCCAGGCAAGGTCATGGCTGCAGGGGTTGGGGTGCAAAGGTTGTTGGAGCTCAGAGGGACTGAGAGAAGGAGGCACTAAAGGGCTCCCTGCTTTCCTTCTTCCACTTTTCCATAAAAGAAAGGCACAGAAAAATAAATTTTCCTTCTGAGCCAGCCAGGAACAGCCTTGGAGTCCCTCCCCAGCTCTTCCTTCTTTTCAGAGTGACAAAAAACTGGGACAGAGGAGCTGCAGCCTGTCAGACATTGCCAGATCTAGTGCTGGCTGATGCCTGACACAGATTCCACCAGGAATTCCCATCCAACCTCTTGGCTCGGACCTCCAGGGGCAGGCACGGGTGATTGGCAGGGCTGGGAATAAGGATGGGATGTCTGATGGAAAGGGAAGGGCCCTGCAGTCAGGAACTGGCTGAGAGAGACAGGCAGGGAGTGCAAAGAGACCTTGATGGGAGCATTCCCACTGGGATAAAACATGGCCCATCCAGGTTATCCCATCCCTGTGGAACCACTCGTGGCTCCTGCACAAAATTCAGGAGCTGCTCCTCTTTTGGGAGGTGGAAAATCAGATCCAGTGATTCAAACAATTCAGATTTGATCCATCCAAAGCATAGTTTCCTCATTTCCTGTGGTGTAGAAGTGAGCAGTGGGGTGGATCAGCTTCCAGAAATGTCACTGGAGAAGGATTCCCTAATTTTCCTGGAGTGCAGGAGGTGAAGGGAAGCCCTGGTACACATCCAGATCACACACACTGGTTTCCTGTTGGGGACAGGTTCTAATTCCCATTTTCCTATCCAAGACTGCCCCTAAAATAAGAGAGGGAGCTTGGAAATAAAGGGAGATTCCAAGGAAACAGAAAATGGAAAAACATCTTAAAGTACAGACAAAATGAGGCAGAATGAGAGGGAAAAGGGACTGGAAAAAGATTCATCCCCTGCCACCACAACCTCAAAACTGGTCCTGGCAGCCAGGCCCTGGCAAAAGCCTGGAAGCTGGGAAAGGAAAAGGACAAAGCACAAGGATGACTCAAATCAGTCCAAATTTTTGCTGTTTCACTGAAGTAATTAACATTAATTTTTATCAGAAATCTGTTTTCTGTGCATATTATTTCCTTGAAAACCGAGGGATTTTTATTCAGTTCCCCAACCCCCTTATGAAAAAAAAAAAAAAAGAAGAAAGTTTTTACAGGAAAAAGAAAGGAAAAGCAAATGGAAAAAATGAACCTTATTTCTGCTTTAAGATTGGCTTCAAAACTATTTACACTGGAAAAACATGGAAAAGGAACATTTTGCTGTAAGGAAATCAGCTGGGAATCCAGGCATAGGCATGGGTTAAGGTGTGGAAGTGTTTTTCTAAAACATTATTTTATTATTCCTTGCATTTTTCCTGGTTTTTTCCTAACATAAAAAATGACATTCAGGCTTTTCTTGGGACAAATATTTAGCTTTTTCCTGGTCAGAAGGCAAAAATCAAGCTGTCTCTTGAACATCTGCACCCACCTTCTGGTTTTCAGTCCAAACCAGTCATCTGCAAAGGTGACATTCTGCTCTGCAGCAGAATCCAGGGACAAATCCACTCCTTTGGATAGGAACAAAGCTCTCTGGGAATGGCAAAAAGCAGCCAGGGAATGTCCAAATGGAATTTCTCATCTGGGAAAGCCTTGGAGTAACGTGGTGTAGGTGATGCTGGGATTATTTGTCACCAGCCAGGCACTGGGGTTTGGTTGGCTGAGGAACTCAGCCCCTAAAACCTTGGAATGTTTAAATTCCCAGGAGTGGCTGGGATTTGACCCTGCCATGAGGACATTTTGCTTGGATATAGCAAAGTCGATCCCAAACTTTGCTGAAGTGGAGTTTAATTGAGTTTGGAGTGTGGTCTTGGTGCCAGCACAAATTAACTCACCCCGGGCTCCAGGAACGTGGTTCTCCAAAAGTCCTGCATGATTTATGGAACTCAGAGGAAAACTGGGAATAAAATGTGCTGGGTCATGAAGGGACAAATCAGCCTGTGGGGCTTCAGTGGCTCCTCCACATCCATAAATTCAGTTTTAACTGAACTCCATAACTCCATCCATAACTTCAGTTTTAACTGAATTCCATAACTTCAGTTTTCCTCCCAGATTTCTTTGGCCAGGCCGAGGCTGGGATCTGCCTGCAACGATCCATTTGGCAGCTGCCAGGCCCCATTCCCACCATCCTGGCAGTGCCATCTGGCTCATCCATGCCCTGGATCCCACACGGATCCCACTTGGCGCTGGGCTGGCCTGAACCTGCCTTATCAATATGGAACACTCCCAATAACTGATGGAGGCAAAGCAATCAATAACAGCACCAAGAAGGGACAATGGAAAGGTTTCGGCAGGAACATCCAAGTTTTCCATGTTTTTTTTTTTGTCACCAGGGATGGAGGGGTCTCATCTCAGCACCCACTCCAGGTGTGAATGGAAAACAGCCGCAGGATTGTGGGACTTCTTCCCAAGTTTCTGGAGCTGTACATGGATTTTTGGTGCAGGAAGACTCTCTCCTTTGCAAACCTTGGGGGCTTCACCACTGGAATAGAAACAAATCCAGGATGGATCCATTTTATTTGCCTGGAAAAAGCAATGTTGAACCCATGGTGGGGCATTTCCTGTGCCCCTGCTTTGGACAAACTTCCCAGCCATTCCCAATTCACACCAATGAACCAAACAGATGGAGCTGGTCCCTCATTACTCTTCCTCTGGATTTGCCTGGGGCTTGCTCTAATTGATTCTGAGCTGAGCTTCCATTCTCCAGGAGGGAAAAATAAAATCAAATTTCCAGGTTTAACTCCAGTGCATCAATTCCATTTCCAGGGGTTTTGGGGTTTGATTTCCTTGAAAAATTTCCTGGCACTCTGGGTTTGGAGCAGGAGCAGATTGCTGGAGTGACACTCCTGAGGTATGCAGGGACACATCTGCACTCTGTACCCATCTACTCCAGGCTGCAGCTTTGAAAAAACAGGATTTTTATAAGTTATCCGTTAGAATAATGGAATTCCTCAGGTTGAAAAAGCCCTCTGTGATCAGAGGGCTCTGAACAACCAATCCCTGTCCCCAAGTTCCACATCCACAGGGTTTTTGGCTCTTCAGGAATGGGGAGTCCACCACTGCCCTGGGCAGCCTTTCCAGGGCTTGACCACCTCTGGCCCCCGAATCAAAACACTCCTCAGAGCACTGCAGGGCTTTCCCAAGGATCTGAAGGAATGTTTTTGGAAGTTGGGTTGTTCAAGTGTGCTGGAAATTGATTTGGAATTTAGGATTTTGGGGTTGTGAGGCTTCTTGTGGGTCCAAAGTTACTGCCATGGGAAATTCCCTGGAAAACAGGTTGAGGGAGGAAGGGAAGGGAAGGGAAGGGAAGGGAAGGGAAGGGAAGGGAAGGGAAGGGAAGGGAAGGGAAGGGAAGGGAAGGGAAGGAAGGGAAGGGAAGGGAAGGGAAGGGAAGGGAAGGGAAGGGAAGGGAAGGGAAGGGAAGGGAAGGGAAGGGAAGGGAGGGAGGGAGGGAGGAAGGGAGGAAGGAAGGAAGGAAGGAAGGAAGGAAGGAAGGAAGGAAGGAAGGAAGGAAGGAAGGAAGGAAGGAAGGAAGGAAGGAAGGAAGGAAGGAAGGAAGGAAGGAAGGAAGGAAGGAAGGAAGGAAGGAAGGAAGGAAGGAAGGAAGGAAGGAAGGAAGGAAGGAAGGAAGGAAGGAAGGAAGGAAGGAAGGAAGGAAGGAAGGAAGGCGTTCATTCACCTATTTTCTCCTTCTCCACTGCTTGTGCAGATTTTGGGAAGCTTTCAAGGAGTATCTCCAGGTTTCTCAGCCAGGACGAGCCCAGCTGGGGAGTCCAGTGAGTCCCAGTGAGTCCATTCCCATCCACTCTGCCCCTTCCTGCTGGAATCCCCATGGGATTCTGCTCTCCCCATTGCTGCCAGGCAGACCAGTGACCCCAGTGGGCAGCACTGGGAATACTGGGAGCACTCAGGCAGGTGGAGAGAAAGCACAGCTCCAGCAGCAAAGCCTCCTCTGGCTCCACTCATCCCATTCTGGATGTTTGCCCAAGTTCCCAAGGCCCTGGGAGCTGGGAGAGGGAAATTCCACAAATGTTATTAAATAAGATAGGATTTAAGAGGAGTTGGAGTTCTGAGTTAAAGCACAAATTTGGGATCAGGGCTCAGGAACATCCATTCAGCTGTTCCAAAACATAACTTTTGCTAATGTGGACAATAAAGCTTTCCTTAAAGTTCACATCTCTCTTCTTTTTCCTTAAATCTTCTTTTTTTTTCTCGGCCTCTGAACATAAAATCCAACCATTTGCTCCTTTGCTGTGCCCAATTTTTTGTAATAAATGTCATCCTATTCAGGCAAGAATTTCGCTCTGTCCCTAATTCTTCATCAAGAGCAGCAATTCTACTCCTAAATCATGATCTGGGAGCATTTACGAGGAGCCTTTCCTGATTTGCCTCCCAGGTCTCATAATTCTGGGCAAAACTGGAAGAGCTGAGCAAGAATGAAGTGTTATCAAGTGAGGATCAGACCATCCACAATCCCATTAGTCCAAACTGGATTAATTATTTGCAGGAAGTACTAAAAATGCCCTCAGGGCTAAATGGGTCATGGAATTTCATTGGTTAAGCAAAAAGGGGATTTATCACTGAGAAAAACTTTATTAATAAACAGTTAATTTGAGCTAAACTTGCTGAGGAGAGATCTTAATGTAAAGATTTTTTATAGTTTTATATAAACCACCATTAACTGAGTCCCTTGGAGCTCCTGGCAGGACATCAGGAGCAGCTCTGTGTGGGAAGTGACCTCCTGCAGCAGGGATGGTCAGGGAATGATGTGAGGGAGAGGAAAGGCACCAGGGATCCCAGGACTCTGTTCCACCAGTGGGAGGGACAGGAACATTGGGATATTGGCATTAATATGGTGGAGAACTCCATGTGGGAGGCATCCACCTGGACAGCCACTTCCACGTGGGATTTACAAACTATGAAAGTGACACCTGAGCAGCCTGAGGGGTTCATGGTGCACATTCCAATCCAGGCCAGCTCTGAGGTCCCCCCAAAGTGGGAAAACCTCTCTGCTGTGACATCAGTAGGAGCTGGGACTTGGGGGGATGGACTGCTGTCACTGATGGAATCGTGGAATTATGGAATATTCTCCGCAGAAAGGAACCTACAGGGATCATTGATCCAGCCCCTGTCCCTGTCACCATGATATTTTCTGAAAGATCCCTCCACCAGGATTTCTTCTCCTGGCAAGATGAGAAGTCTCAGCTTCTCCCTGTTTTGCTGCTTTGGAATGTGGTTTGGAGAATTGTTTACCCAGCACGTGAATTGTTTTAATTTAATGACCAATCCCAGTCCAGCTGTGTTGGGACTCTGGTCAGTCACAGGTTTTTATTATTCATTCTTGTCCAGCCTTCTGATGTCTCCTTTCTCTTTCTTTAGTATAGTTTTAGAATATAATATAATACAATATAATACAATATAATATAATATAATATAATACAATATAATATAATATAATACAATATAATATAATATAATATAATATAATATAATATAATATAATATAATATAATATAATATAATATAATATAATATAATATAATATAATATAATATAATATAATATAATATAATATAATATAATATAATATAATATAATATAATACAATATAATACAATATAATACAATATAATACAATATAATATAATATAATATAATATAATACAATATAATACAATATAATACAATATAATACAATATAATATAATATAATATAATATAATATAATATAATATAATATAATATAATATAATATAATATAATATAATATAATATAATATAATATAATATAATATAATATAATATAATACAATATAATACAATATAATACAATATAATACAATATAATACAATACAATACAATACAATACAATATAATACAATATAATACAATATAATACAATATAATATAATATAATATAATACAATATAATACAATATAATACAATACAATACAATACAATACAATACAATATAATACAATATAATACAATATAATACAATATAATACAATATAATACAATATCCTAAAAAAATAAATCAGCCTTTTGAGAACTTGGAGTCAAATTCTCATCTCTCACCTCATCCTGGGGACCTCACAACATCACACTGTCCCTGCCCAGACCCCCAACAACCCCACCCTGTCCATCCCTGGCAGCGCTGCCCAAAGGCTTCTGGAGCTCTGGCAGCCTCGGGGCCGTGCCCATTCCCTGGGCAGCCTGGGCAGTGCCAGCACCCTCTGGGGGACAGAACCTTGCCCTGAGCTCAGCCTGAGCTGCCCTGGCCCAGCTCCAGCCATGCCCTGGGTGCTGTCCCTGTCCCAGAGCAGAGATGGGAGCTGCCCTCGGGAGGAGCTGCAGCCTCTGGTGAGCCCTGAGCTCAGTGTCCTCTGCTCCAGATGAACATCCCAAGTGCTCTCAGCCCCTCCAGACCCTCCCCTATCCCTGTGTCCCTCCTTTGGTCTCTCTCCAGCAGTTTTAGATCCTTCTCTCCAGGAGGGGCTGTCCCAAAAGAGCAGAGCAGGACAGGGATGTCCCTGCTGCCTCCAGGGCCCTGCTGCCTCCACCCTCTCAGGTTTTGTTCCAGAGGATTTATGGTTCACACAACACCACAAGGAGCTGGATTTGGCCCATCCCTGCTGCACATTCCACCCGATCCTGCCTCAAATCCCAAACCCTTCCCCACTGCTCCTCAGTTCCTCACTATGCACAGCTCAGCTCTCACCATCCCAGTTTCCCAATGTTCTCTCCTGCTGCAAGTTGGAGTTGCCAGGTCTCCTGAGGGTGTCTTCTCTTTGCCCATTTCACCTTTCCTCAGTCTTACAGGTTCCCCTGGATTTTCCCTTCATTCCAGTTCCTTCCCATAAACTTTGACTCCTGCTAATTTCTGTTTCCACCAGCTGTAACTTTACCTACCCTGCATTTTTTCTCTCCCAAAAAAGTGGAACTTCTCTAAAACTTTCAGGAGCAGAGCAGCTGCTGTCATCCCAAAGTTCTCCTGCTGGATCCACTCCCTTCTCCTCCATCCTGCTGGCCACAGCTTTGCTTTCCCACCTGGCTGCCCTCCACCATCTTCTTCCCCTCCTTCCTCACCAGCAGCCACTGGTATCAATAATGCTGAATTATGAATTGGCTTAATGCTATTAAATAATTTACTCATGATTTTAAATTCTTCCAGCAGCTTTTTGTCGACCAGTGCTTACCCAAGGAATTTAGTTTGGAATTCCTGAACGTTCGGTACTGTATTAATTAAAACAAAATAGAAAAATAAACAAGAATGGAGAAGTTAATGGAATAACTTATGGTTGTTCTGTGGAAGGAATAACTCCCAACTGTCTGCAGTTAGGAAAGATGATTTAAAGTTTCATCTGGGAGAAATAATAGGATGTAATGGAATCCACGACAATAATCAGGGCCTTATCTCAAAATGCCAATCTTGCCTCATCTGCTATTCTGGGGAAGATGATTTTGTTATCAATAATGGAAGGAATTGGTCCCTCTCTTCAGAGTCTTGTTCATACCAGGCAGATTCTTCTCTGTCCAGTTATTCTGGATTCTCACCAAAAATAAATCCTGGGGCTAAAATGGAAACAATTCCTTTAACCATCAATGACCTGCAGCAGTGTCTCTGGGGCTGGGGACAGCACCCTGCTCTGGCCTGGCTCCCTCAGCACCCCGAGGGAGAGGGGGAGCACAGGGAGCCCATCCCAGGGGAACCAGGATCTTCCCTCCAGAGCAAACCCCCACAGCCCCTTCTGTGTAAAGAGCTGGAGCCCGAAAAGGAAAGTTCCTTTTTTTGTGTCATTTTACCAAATCCCACCTAATCATGGCAGAAAAATCCTCATCCCACTTTAGTCCTGATTTTGAAAACTGACCCAGGCAGACATTGTGAATATTAATTCATTATGATAAGGCCACTTAATTGCATTGTTCCATATCCAGCTGCACGTATAGGATTTTGTCACAGTGACAGGTGATCCTCAACCCCCTGGGCTGACCCAGGAGCTGGCACTCAGGGATGTCCCATCCATGGCTCCTTTCTGTTAATTCCCACATGCTCATGGGGGTCAGGAGCTGGGAGGCTACAAGGACAATGTCACATCTGTGTTCCTGGCAGGGAGGAACCCTCCAGAGACCTTTTAAACTACATTTGGAGGTGCACAGAATATCCTGAGCTGGGAGGGACCCACCAGGATCACTGATCCAGCTCCAGACCCCCAACAACCCCAGCCTGTCCATCCCTGGCAGCGCTGTCCGAAGGCTCCTGGAGCTCTGGCAGCCTTGGGGCTGTGCCCATTCCCTGGGCAGCCTGGGCAGTGCCAGCACCCTCTGGGGGAAGAGCCTTGCCCTGAGCTCAGCCTGAGCTGCCCTGGCCCAGCTCCAGCCATTCCCTGGGTCCCAGGGAGATCAGTGCCTGCCCCAGTGCTGTGAATCCCAAAACTGCACCCAAACATCAGGAGATCCTGCAGAGAATCCTAACCCCACAGATTTGGTGGGATCCTCTGTTTTAGGAATTTGGCAATAGCTCTTAGTTCCTAAGAGGAGTGGGTGTCCCAACACCTGCACCCAGCATCTGCCCAGTTCCAGACACTACTCCAGGAGCTGCCCCCCTGGGATCACTCTTCTGGGTGGAATCTTTCATTCCTATCCCTGCAGTGACTCTTCTCAGAATCACTTTTGAGAGCTGGATTGTGACAAGCCAGGCTCAGGACCGTGGCCTTAGCAGACAGAAAATAATCACTGAAATAACTCTTCTCCCTGTGCTTCTTTACTCTCCTGGAATGATTCACTTCATTCCTGTCACCACTGATCAGCTCCAGCCAATGCAAATTCCAGCTGCAGGAGGAGACTCTATTTTCTCCTTGCTCCCTGAGATTCATCTTAGTGAAAAAAAGCTTCTGGAATTACACCTGCTTAATAAAAAATACCTGCCTGATGCCAGTGGAACGGTCTGACACAGCAATTCTTGGCAAGGAAAGGTGTCCAGTGACCTCTGGGGTTTCCTTACAACACTGCTGCAGACCCCTGGGGCAATTAATGCAGGGCAAATTAATGTGGGGCAATTAATGTAGGACAGCTATTCTGAACCCAGATCTCATCTCTATAATTTGATTAGAAACCCTCTTGGTTCCTGTGAGCTGCCAGGACCTGAGGGTGGGGTTCAGGTGTCCCCGAGGGGGTCACTGTGCCCAGAAGAGACACAGTGGGGGCTGGAGGGTTTCGAGCCATCTTAAAGGAGGGATCTGAAACAGCTGATCCTAAAAATGTCTGTTTCCCTCCTGGATCTCCAGGCAATCCACAAACTGGCTTAGCTGTGGATGTCCTTCCTTAGGTTAAATTAGGAGAAATTAATCCCATCCTGAGCACCCAAAATGAAAATTAATTCCTCTGTCACTATCCAAAGAGAAATTCCCAATAAAATTCCCAATAAATTCTCTTTCTGTGTTGAATATTGATCAGCCCAGGGGTTGTTTTCCAGCTCTTCCACCTCTCACACCTGAAGCATCTAGGAACAGGAGACCCAGCTCCTCCCCTGGGACACGTCCTGATAAAATTACTGGAGGGGTGTCACACCCCTGTCCCTGTCACACCCTTGTCCCTGTCACACCCATATCCCTGTCACACCCCTGTCCCTGTCACACCCTTGTCCCTGTCACACCCATATCCCTGCCTCTGTCACACCCCTGTCACACATCCCTGTCCCTGTCACACCCCCTGTCCCTGTCACACCCATATCCCTGCCTCTGTCACACCCCTGTCACACCCCTGTCCCTGTCACACCCCCTGTCCCTGTCCCTGTCACACCCCTGTCCCTGCCCCTGTCACACACCCCCTGTGCCTGTCACACACCCCTGTCCCTGTCACACCCCTGTCCCTGTCCCTGTCACACCCATATCCCTGTCACACCCCCCTGTCCCTGTCACACCCCTGTCCCTGTCACACCCCTGTCCCTGTCACACCCATATCCCTGTCACACCCCTGTCCCTGTCCCTGTCACACCCCTGTCCTTGTCACACCCTGTCCCTGCCACACCCATATCCCTGCCTCTGTCACACCCCTGTCACACATCCCTGTCCCTGTCACACCCCTGTCCCTGTCACACCCATGTCCCAGCCTGCTCTGTTGACAAGCCCAGGTTCTTTGCTCTGAGGCTTTTTTGGGTTGCTCAGCTGCTGATGTGGCAAAGCCATTTTAGTTGTTGGACTCCAAGGTCTTGGGGGTCTTCCCAAGCTGAAGAATTCCATGGATTCTCTGATTCCATGGATGCTCTTGAGTCACTGCTGGGCTCTGTCCAGCCTGCCTGAACGTCCCAGATGGAGAACTTCCCTTCTCCCATCAATTCATTACAAACCCCCATTGTTCCTGACACTGGAAGGTTTTGATTTATAAAAACCTTATAAAGTTTTGCTCATTTTCAGCTGTTAAACCCCAGGAAATTACCCCAGTGTGAATGCAGTGCAGGGAGTGACACTGACAATCCTGTGGTGTCACAAACACTGGGATCAGCCTGAGATGGGAACACAGAAACAAATCCCTGCAAGGAAAACAGTGAAGAGGACAGAGAAGAGGGGAGTGGAAAAGAAGGGAGGGATGTGATGAAGAAATGCACCAAGGCATTTTGATTTATCAGAACAAATCTGTTTGTTCTCCTGTTTGCTGAAGCAGCTCATGAATTACGTTGGGCAAACAGACAAACTCAGTAACTAAAGGCACATTAGTTCCTTCATTTCTGTTTACGAATGTGGAGTGGGAGAGAAACATGATAGGAAAAGGAATGGATATGGATAATTCTCTTTTTAAAATTAATAGCTGTGTATCTCTCTGTGCCTCATCCATCTCAGTGTGGCCTGTGCAGGAGCAGGATCCTTCCAGCTGAACTTCCACTGCCTCATCCCAGAGGAGCTACAGAAGGTGTTCCCATGGAATGGGAACCCGAGACATGGAGGTGTCCAGGGCTGTGTGTCTGTGGTGGATGGAGTTGGTGACAAGGCCCAAGGGTGCACCAAGGCCCAGGATGGAGGCCCAAGGGCATATCAAGGCTCAGGATGGAGGCCCAAGGGTGTACCAAGGCTCAGGATGGAGGCCAGGTCTGTTTAATCCCTTCATTGCTGACCTGGATGAGGGCATTGAGGGCTCCCTCAGCCACTTCACAACTGGCACCAAGCTAGGGGAGGCAGGGATGTGCTGCAGGGGAAGGGTTTGCAGAGGGGTATGGGCAGGATCCATGGACTGAGAGCCAGGGACTGACGGGCACCAAGGACAAGTGCCAGCTCCTGCCCTGGGCTCACAACAGCCCCAAGGGCTCCAGGCTGGGGCACAGGGGCTGGGAAGTGCCCAGCAGGAAAGGCCCTGGGGGTGCTGGTGGCAGTGGCTGGACACGAGCCCAGGTGTGCCCAGGTGGCCCAGAGGCCAAGGACAGCTGGGCTGTGTCCAGCCCTGGGGTGGCAGCAGGAGCAGGGCAGTGCCCGTGCCCTGAGCTGGCACTGCTGGGGCACCTCCAGTGCTGGGGCAGCTCTGGGACCCTCCTGCCAGGAGAGACCTGGAGGGGCTGGAGCGTGTGCAGGGCAGGGAACGGAGCTGGGAAGGGGCTGGAGCCCCAGGAGAGGCTGAGGGAGCTGGGAAGGGGCTCAGCCTGGAGCAAAGGAGGCTCAGGGGGCCCTTGTGGCTCTGCACAGCTCCTGCCAGGAGGGGACAGCCGGGGGGGTCGGGCTGTGCTCCAGGGAACAGGGACAGGAGGAGAGGGAACGGCCTCAGGCTGGGCACCATCCCTGGCAGTGCCCAAGGCCAGGTTGGACAGGACTTGGAGCAGCCTGGGACAGTGGAAGATGTCCCTGCCCATGGCAGGGGTGGCCCTGGATGGGCTCTCAGATCCCTTCTCACCCAAACCATTCCATGGATCTGTCAGGTCCTGGATGCCCAAAGGCCCTCACGGCAGGGCTGCTCCAGCCCAGAGGCTCCCACGGCATGAGGTGACACCCAAGGGTGGTGGATGTGTTCCAAGGGTGGTGGATGTGTTCCAAAGGTGGTGGATGTGTTCCAAGGGTGGTGGATGTGTTCCAAGGCCTCAGCATTGTCCCGACACACAGAGAATGGGAAGACAGGGAGCGCTGGTGAATGGGGAAAAAGCTGGGGATGAGCAAGGACACAGGGGAGAAGGAGGGAAAATGCAGAAGGGAGGGTGGAGCAGACTTGGAGAAGACAGAGAAATTTTGTTTTGAGTGTGGGAGGATGAGTGATGGGCCCTGGTGTGGGAAAGCAGGGCCTGAATGCAGAGTTGAGCTGCAAACACAATAATGACACAAATTCCAGGGAAAACACAGTTTTTCATGTAAAACTGATGTTTCCTCATAAACCTTTATTTATCTGGAAAAATGAAGAGCAATCTCTGAGCCATGTAGGAGCATTTGTCACCTGAGAAGGTGCAGGCAGGAGAAGGGCCTGGTTATTCAGACAAATTATATTCAGATTATTAGTGAGCCCAAGCACTGTGGGAGTTCTACAACCCCAAACAAGCAGGAGCCTTCTCTGGTTTTAAAAATGAGCTCATCCTGAAGTCTCACAGAACTGCAGGGAAAAGAATTCCATCTCCTGGAATTCCTGTCAGGCTTTGTGTGCTGGTGGAAATAGGGATATATATTTATTTAACACAAAAAGTGTAGATGTGATTAAGAATTTAAGGAGGTTCTGTGCCATGATTCTGACGGCTTTTAAGCCTCTATTTGTCAAGGGTGGACAGAGAAGTTGTCTATAAAAACCAAGAGTAACATCCCTTTTCCACATCAATGCCTTGTCCAATTTTTTACATTTTCCTCAAGTTTTTGAGCTGCACTTCAGCTCCCAGCCAGGGATTTCCTGTCTCTGCTCCCACCTGGAAAACAGGGGTCTGATGCCTCCTCCAAAAATTGAAACAAACCGTAGAAATAACAGCCAGAAAGAAAAAAAATAAAAGTAAAAAAGCCCAATAGCATTACCTAAAACCATTCCCAAGGTCACAAAGTCAAGCAGTTAGAAATTAAGAGGTGTCAGATTTAAGCTGCCTGGAAAATCTTCATTTTGCCCTGCTGTGTGTGTGCATTCTAATCCAGCCTTAAATATGGGATCATTCCTGCTCCTGAGGCAGATCCTGCTCGTTCCAGGCTAGGAACAGACTTGCTCCTGGAGCAGCAGCTCTTCAATATTTCATTGGGTCTCATCATTCAGTGTGTGGCTCCATGCATTATTTACTGCAGACAGCACTGAATACAGAATTATTAATTTCTTACCAGCTTTTTCTTTTGTGCTTCCCCACCCAACCTTCCTTCTTCCCCGAATTTAATGAATTTATCTGAACAATGCATCTGAGGGGGAATCAATGAAAAGCTTTCAGTTTATGGGTAGGGGAAAACGATGCATGCAAAAAGGATTAAAGCTAAAACAATCTGATTTTTGGGGTTGCATTTTGGCTCTCTGGCCTGGCTATCTTTAGCACTGGCAGGTTTTTAGGGATCTCAGTTTCCAGAGCACGTTGGGCTGGGTGGGCTTTGCCTTGCAGAGGAAGGTGAGAGCCCCAGGGGATTTAAGGCAAGATTCACCTCCCTGAAAAGAGATATCAAATCCCGAGCTGATTATCCTGCCCTGAGCAGGCTGCTGCTCTCCAGGCAGAATAAAGGAAATAAGGAACCAGACAGCTCATTTTGGGTTGTCCCAGGTGAATCCTTTCGATGGAATTAATGAGGGAAAAATCCTAAGGGACTCTGCAGCCTTATTCGTGCAGAGCTGGGAGAGGGAGCAGAGGGAGGATGGGAATTCTGGGGTTGTGGTGGGGATTGGGGCTGGGAAGGGCCACACTCAGCTCCTGCCCCTGCTGCAGGACCCAGGGGATGCTCAGGAATCATGGAATCATGGGATTTTCCAAGCTGGAAGGATCCCTCCCACACGGATCAGTGAGCACTGGCTCTGCCCAGGACACCCCAACAGCCCCACCAAAAGTGCCCAAAGGCGTTCATGGAGGCACTTTTCAGTGCCCACCTTCTGTGGAAGGCACCTCCTGCTCTAAACATCTGCCACTCACTTGAGTTCACCCAATTCTCCTGGAATTCTCCTCTGGAGACAACCTGCCTTTGCTCCACCAGGGAGTTTGTCCTGTTTTGGTGGTGGAACGAGTTCCAGTACACAGACAGGGAAATCCCTTCATAGGGCACCTTCTGGAACTTCCCAGAGTGGCTGCTTTGGGAAAAAAAATGGCTGTTTTGGAAAAAAATGGCTTTTTTGGGAAAAAAATAGCTGTTTTGGAATGAGGAATACATGGCTGAGCCCCTCAGCATTATTTAAGTTGATCCAGTCAGTGAGGGAGGCTAAAGCTCAGCTCAAGGGTTCTTCTTACAAAGTCAAAGGCTCTGGCAGGAGGAAATATTTTCAGCTGGAAGAAATATTTTCCTCCCAAGGAACTGACTTATAATAAGACTCACTTACTATAAAGCTACATTTCTCTTCCCAGTGCAGTATTTCCATGGGATGGAAGTGGTTTATTCACCACTTGTGGTGGTGGAGGGGGGTTCTCACTCTCACCTCCAAGCTGTGCTGCACCAGGGATGAAATTCTTCAGCCCTCACAAAATAGGGGTGGGGAGGGGAAAGAAAATTCAGGTTGAACTGAATCCTGAGAAATATTTTTGGATGCTTCAACCAAACAGAAAGAAATCTTCTGTAGCAGGAAAGCTGGGAAGTTTATTCCCAGCAGCCACACTCAATTTGTTTCTGGGTTCATGTGGGTCTGCAGTATTTAATTCAAAATAAACTCCCTTTAAACACTCAGTCTCAACTGGGATCAAACAAAAGGTGAAAAAGTCAAATTTCCCACTGGGCAGGAGCTGGAGGTGCTGCCAGGAGAAAAGGCACTGGCAGGTTTTAGGTGGAGTGATCCTGGTTCAGTCCAGGGGCACCAGAGCTGGCACTGCCCAGGAGAGGAGAAACCAGATCCAGGGAAAAAGCTCCAGAGGGTAAAGGAAAACAGAGAAACCAGTTTAGGTTAGGGTTAGGGTTAGGGTTAGGGTTAAGATTTAGGAGTGTGGCTTTCTGGGAACCTACAGGAAAGGTGGAGAGGGACTGGGGACAAGGGATAGAGGGACAAGATACAGGGAACGGCTTCAAAGGGACAGAGAGGAGGTGGCAGAGCAGAATGAAGGAGGAAGGCAGGAAATCTCTGGGCACATGAGGCCTCCAAAGGCCAAAGAAAAAGACCAACTTCTCATTTTTAATGTCTTTTAACATCAGGATCTTCATCTCTGTGAGAGCTGGGGGTGCTCACCTGGAGAGGAGAAGGCTCCAGGGAGAGCTCAGAGCCCCTTGCAGGGCCCGAAAGGGGCTCCAGGAGAGCTGCAGAGGGACTGGGGACAAGGGATGGAGGGACAGGACACAGGGAATGGCTCCCACTGCCAGAGGGCAGGGCTGGATGGGATATTGGGAATTGGGAATTTTTCCCTGTGAGGGTGGGCAGGCCCTGGCACAGGGTGCCCAGAGCAGCTGGGGCTGCCCCTGGATCCCTGGCAGTGCCCAAGGCCAGGCTGGACACTGGGGCTGGGAGCAGCCTGGGACAGTGGGAGGTGTCCCTGCCATGGCAGGGGTGGCACTGGATGAGCTTTAATATCCCTTCCCACCCAAAGCATTCCATGGTTCTGTGATTCCATGGTCTCGTTGAAGCCCACGCTCCCAGGAGGAGCCAATGGCATAAAGGGCCATTCCCCAGCTGTCGCATTTTCCAAGTGCTGCCTGCTGGGATGAGCTGTGCCAGCATTCCTGGAACATAATTTCCTGATACCAAACACAGAACTTTGGGCCTGAAAGGACCCCTGTGCTATTTAAACTGATTTTATGGATGGAGATCTTTTTTCCCCTGTTAAGTGTGGAATGAGCCTGATCATTTGTGTTTAATCAAACACCCTGCAAACAACATCTGGATTTTATTGGATGAGGTGGGGTCTGCACTTGTGGCCCTTCAGGACCCTTTCCCCCTTCTTATACTTTTATTTTTAATTGGAATTTGTTCTGCTTCACCACCCACTGCTGGTCACTTTGCTGGTGCTCCACGGAGCACATTCCCACGTCCTTCCCTCCGAGCCTGTTTACACATCACATAACAAATCGTTTTTCAGCCTTGTCTGGTTTTTTCTTGATAGCCAGAATGTATTGAATTCCTTCTGTGTTTCATAAAAACTCATTTCCCAAGCTTCCAAATAATTGTATTGCTGCTCACTCTTCTAGCTTCAATTTTTCACTTGACTAAATGCACTTTTCCAAGATTAATCCCATCATTGCCCCATGAGATGTAAAATAACCAACTAATCCCAGGTTTATCTATTTGCAGATCACCCCCCAGGCTTTTTATCCCTGGGCTGGGGAGATCCCATGAAAATCTTGGATTTTGATGGGGAAGGAGGTGGGGTTTGTGTGCAGAAAGCAGGAGGGTTGGCCCCTTTGGCAAAGGCTCCTCACACACCTCGTTGCTGATGCAGAAATTGTGACATTAATGGGACACTGGATGCTTTGTCCTGATTGTGTGGGGCTTGGCACCCGTTCTTGCCATGTTTGCCAGAAGTTTTGATGTCTCTTCCTGTACCTGGCCGTATTTAATGATGAAATAAAACCAAATCTGCCTCTGGGAGATTCCAGGGCTGGGTTGGAGGCAGAAGTGTCCCAGTCTCCCCAGGGAATCCCAGCCATGATCACCAGGATCTTTTCCAGGGCTTTAATGGACAAATCCTATGGCATATTTATGTCTTGCTTTGGAAATTCTGCCTCATTAGGAGTTCTTGGGATAAAAGCAGACACTGATCCATCTTTAATGCTTCCATTAATGCTTTAATGGAAGCAGCAGGAGCTTCCATCGATCTGCTCTGGGCTTCTGGCAGGGGGAGGCTGAAAGCAGAGGGGTTCAAGGGGCCAGTTCCTCCTGTCCTCGGTGTGCTCCTGTCCCACCTCCTTGACACACCATGGAGTGTTGTCCAGTACTCCAAAATAAGGGAAAAATTCACCAGGAGTATCCCAGCCGTGATCACCAGTATCTTCTCCAGAGCTTTAAAGGACAATTTCTATGGGATATTTATGTCTTGGTTTAGAAATCCTCCCTCATTAGGACCTCTTTACAGGGATGAGATGATCAGCAGGCACTGATCCATCTTTAATGACCCCAGGATTTAGAACAGGAGCTTCCATTGATCTGCTCTGGGGTCTGACAGGGAGAGGCTGAAAGCAGAGGTGGCTCGAGGGCCAATTCCTCCTGTCCCAGGTAACCATGAGAAAGGTCCTTGGTGTGCTCCTATCCCATACCCTTCACACTCCATGGAATGTTGTCCAATACTCAAAAACAAGTGAAAAACCAGCCCCTGCCAGCTTGGGCTCCAGGAGGAAATGAGTGCAAGGGAGAGAGAGCAGTGGGTGATGTCCTGGGACCCCTCTGCAGCTGGAAAACTTGGAAGCATCTTAGGGTCCTTAGGTGAGAACTGCACCCCACAGAGCAGGACCTGGGAGTGCCCAGAGTTACAATTTCAGGAGAGATCCCAACAAAGCAAAGATTCTAGGAGCAACAAGTGCTCCAAGTTGTTATTTGTGCTTTAAGTGGAGTTTTAGAAGATGTTTGGGGCCAAATTTTCTGTTGAGTTTTTGTCCTGATTCCCAGCCTGATTCCTTACCTGGGTCCTTCCCCCTCCCTGTGATGCACTGGAGGCTGTGTTTGGCTGTTGGGCAATTTCTCCATTACCTGGAGGATTTCCTCCCTTCCTTCCTTCCTTGGACAGGAAAATGAACAATTATCCCAATTAATCCTGAGCTGGCCATTCCCTTCATGCTGTGGGTTTGTTGAGATCCATCCCACCTCTCCCTGCCCTAATCCAGACACTTTCAGGTGCAGAATCCTGGTGTTTGTTGCTGTTTCTGGAAAAAAACCACATATTTGTGAATCAGTTTAACCCCATCTGCTGTCCTTTTCTCTCTGTTTGATTCAAGTCCTGTCCCACCTTTTTGGCAGAAAAAAGGAAAAAAGAGGAGCAGAACCTCACAATGGGAGCAGGAACCTGCACCCTGGATGAGTTTGCTGCCTTTTGTTGTCACAAGGATTTCCAATATTTTTCCCTAATTTCAATCCCTCAGTGAATTCCAGTCACTTCCTTTCTGTGAACATTGATCATTTAATTCCCAGCCTGTTTTTATTCTGTTTGCAACATTTTTTTATCCATGTGAGGACCTTTGCCCTCATTCCATGGCAGCTTCCCTTCTTTTAGATACTTTTTATTTTTCTTTTTTGTTGAAAGACTTTGTAGAATGCCTTTGGAAATCCAAGTGCTCTATCAGTGTCTCCCTTATCCCTGTGTCCATGGGCTGCTCCAAAGTGCCATTTCCCTTTACAGAACTCCCTGGACTCTCTCCATTATCCTGTTTTATCCATGGATCCTCTTTAGATCACAGTTATCTGGTAGGGATGTGCTGCCACTCCAGATTTTCCTGAACTTCACACTGGATGCTCTTTAAAAATGGGAACCACGTTGGTGATCTCACCTTGGCCTTGAGGCATTTTTACATTCCAGCTTTCCCACCAGTTATTAAAGCAGCAATTCCCCAGTGGAATTCTCAGGTACCTGGGAGGAATATCCCTCCTCTGGGGGATTTGTGAATACCTTTGGATGTGCTCCAGGATCTCCTTCGTTATGGGAATGATGCTTTGGTGTGTCCCCTTCTGAAAAAGGAGGAGCCTCCCTGATCCCTTCCCTGCAAACATGGCATTGGTTTTTGGTGGGCACTTACTGCCCTAAATTTGGATGATCCTTTGGATGATCCTTTGGCATTTCCAGTACCCATTTTGCCTCTGAATAGTCCTGCTGGCTTCTCTTGGCCTTTCCAAAGTCCTGGTGGTGAAATTTATTTGCTCAAAATCCCAGTGTGACCTCTGCTTTCTACACCACAAAGATTTTGTGACTGTTCTTTCATTTTTACTCTCTTATTTCCATTCTTTTTATTTTATTCTCAATTTCAAAACAAGAGACATAATAAGAAATAATTTCCATTTAATAATTTACCACCCATTTTTTAATTTAAACCTATTTTTCTTTTCTTTCCCTGAATGTTAGCCCTTCCTGATGACTTGGAACAGCTTTTCCAGGAACATTTCACTCAGGTCTGCCCTGGGTGCAGCCAGGTTAAGAATTTGTTTTCCTCTTGCTGTTGCTCTGACTGATTTCCCCGTTCTGTGTGTAATGGGAATTTCTGCCACCCACCCCAGGAAATAAACAGAGAGGGAATGTTACCCATAGATATCAGTTCCTTGGTTCCTCTAATTCCATTCCCTGTAAAGCTGCCTGGGAACACCAAGGAAATGACCTCGTGCTTCTCACAGCAAGACAGGATTGTGCTGGGAAAGAATTAAGGCCTGGAATGTGTAGGAATAGCAAACAGATCCCTCTTTTCCCTGAGCCAAGAAAGCTGAACCAGCATTGCTGAACAAAGTGGGTACAATCCACAAGTCCTTGTCTAATTCCAGTTTGGACATCAAGCCTTTGGAAATAAATCCTCTTTCCATTACAGGAGCTGTGCTGCTACAAGCAGAGCAGGCAGGGCTACAGGAATATTTGTCAGGACAGCTCAGTTTGCTGTGTGTACAATCCAGAATATCCAGGGAACAAATAAATACAATCAGTGAGAACAAGGCAGCTCCTTCCCCTTCCCTCTGCCCTGTTGCAGCTCAAGGTAGGTCACAGAGAGCTCCAATTCCATTTATTCCCCCAGGCTGACCCATAGCCTGCTTTACAAGGTTTCCTCCATTTCTTTAACCTCAAAATAATTTCAGTTTCTTGCCCCTACTGTACTGTTTGGAAAGTCATTCCAGGATATAATTCCATTGTGGTCTGGGGTTTTGGGGTTTTTTCTGCCTTCCAGTGTAAATTTATTCATGGCCACTTTGATATTATTGGAGCATTATCCTCTAACTTAAATATTCTTCTTTTGTTGTTACATACTCACCCAGTGTGTGCTGCTTAAGGTTTTTTTTTGACCTAGAGATGAAGTAACTGAGAAGGGTTTTAAAAATTTTTATTCTATTTTTAATCTTATATAAAAAATAAAATAATGCAAATATTTTAATTCACACTACTACAATCAAAACCCAACTATTTCTTAATTACAATACATTGTAAGCATTTCTTAATTTAACTTTTACTACACAATACTATAAATACTTTAAAGTTAATAATCTAAAATTACCCCCATAAGTCTTACTACAATGCATATTTTATAATTCTATTTCTCTAAAGTATCTAATCTTATTTATAAAACCATCTTTTAAAACTTATTTCTAATTCCATTTCTCTCTTAACAATATCTATCCTATTCTATAACATTTCTAAATCAACATTTCTTATCTCAAAGTTTGTATATAAATATATACTATATAAACCTTCTAATAAACTTTAAAAATTCTCTACAGATTCATTTCCCACAAGTGTGTTTTAAAGAGCCACTGTGTTGACTCCAAGACTTTATTTTCCTGGGTTAAAGAGTCTTGGGAGCTTCTGGAGTCGTTGCAGCCTGAGAGCTGCGCCTCAGCACTGGGATTTTCTCCTCTGGGAGTTCAAGAAGTGGCACTTGAGGTCTGAACTCACATCTACCACACAGCCAATAATATAAATAATAACAATTCTATCCCAGTTCTTCATTATCCTGGAGCACCCTCCAGTCCTGCCTTAATGGCCCAGCCATTATTTGGCAATTCTGTCAAAAAAGAACTTGATGTTATTTAATTAATTAATTGATTGACTTGTTTTGTCTGAAAATCCAGAGTGATGGATGGCAGAGAGCCCCAGAGACACTCTGCTCCCAGGGATTTCACCTCTGGATGCAGGAGGGATGGAGGAGGTGCTGTTCCCTCTGTTTTGGGGGTTGCAGGGTGTGACATCCTCCCTTTTACTGCTGGGACACCCCAACCCCTTCCCAGCTCCAGCAAACTGAGGCCTGCATCCTGCTGCCAGAGGAATGGAGAAAAACACCTCAGCAGTGTCAGCAGTGGTGTACTATTGTAAATACAGGCATGGCCCCACGAAGGCAGGAATGATGCATCTGACTCCATGAAGGCTAATTTATTACTTTGTTATACTATATTATATTAAAGAATACTATACTATACTATGCTCATCTATACTACACTATACTAAAGAATGCAGAAAGGATACTTACTGAATGCTAAAAAGATAATAATGAAAACTCCTGACTCTTTCCAGTGTCCCAACACAGCTTGGCCCTGATTGGCCAAAGAATGAAAACAACTCACAGCAGAATCCAATGGAACAATCATGTGTGGATAAACAATCTCCAAACACATTCCACACCAGCACAACACAGGAGAAGCAAATGAGATAAGAATTGTTCTCCTTTTCTCTGAGGCCTCTCAGCTTCCCAGGAGAAAAATCCTGGGTGAAGGGATTTTTTCAGACAATGTGAATGCCACAGCTTCCCACTCTGCTGCCTTGGACTGCAGCTCCTACTGCAGCTCCAGCATGTCCGGCCCAGCAGCGCTCAGTGCTGGAGTCACTTCATTCAAGCCACGATAGTCCACAGGGTTGGATTATGCCCTTTCCTGACCCAGAGATGAGGCAACTGAGAGGTGTTTTAAAAACTTTTATTCCATTTTCAGTCTCATGAGAAGGGTGAGACAATACAGATGTTATAATTCACACCATCAGAAGCCAATGATTTTCTAATTACAATACACTATCACCGTTTCTTGGCCTATCAGCTTTTGCCACTGTCTTGGTTTCAAAAGACAGGTGTTTGCTAAGGAAGGCAGGAGCCTCCCCTGAAATAGAAAATGTAAAT
This sequence comes from Camarhynchus parvulus, assembly GCF_901933205.1. Taxonomy (NCBI): domain Eukaryota; kingdom Metazoa; phylum Chordata; class Aves; order Passeriformes; family Thraupidae; genus Camarhynchus; species Camarhynchus parvulus. The sequence continues at coordinate 952,932 of NC_044585.1, forward strand.
GACCCCCTGCCTTTTTTCCAAATTGCTATAAATTTTAAATTAAGGGGCTCTCAGGCAAAAAATATGGGAGCAGGAAATAACAGTTCTTGAATAGGGAAGAAAATAAAAAGAGAAACAATGCAGTACACTAAAACAACACTGACAGAGTCAGAACCCAAGCTGACACCCTGTGGGTCAGGGTGCTGGCAGCAGTCCCATTGGAATTGTGGCTCAGCCCTCCTGCAGTGTCAGGGGTGGTTCTGCTGGAGCAGGGATCCTGGAGAAAGGTGCAGTCTCTGCCTCTGAAGATCCAGGGGAAGAGACAGCTGCTGTTCCCCTGGGAAATCCAGTGCAGAAGCCGTGCTGGTGTTCCAGAATCTCCAGATTCTATCCAGGTAGGAATGCTTGGCTCCTCCCTCTGGGCTCACATCTCCCAGTGGGATGCTGTAGTTCTTATGAGCCATGCAGTGACATTCAATGGCTGCTATCAGCAGGGGTCTCCCCAGTTGTGGAAGAGATAAGGAAAACTGCCCATATAACAGAAGACAACTGCCATACAGATGGTAAATAAATACAATTTGCTTGACCATCCAGGACAGCCACACCATGCTGTAGATGCCTTAAAGCCAATCATCTAAAACTACACCTCATGGGTCCTACAACAATGCATCTTTCATAGTTCTATTTCTCCAAAGTATCCAGTCTTCTTTGCAAGGCCATCCTTTGAACCTTGTTTCTAGCTCCATTTCTCTCCCAACAATGTCTGTCCCATTCCATGGCATTTCTAAGTCAGCATTTCTTATCTCAAGGTTTGCATACAGATGCACACTGTGTGAGCCTTCTGTCAGGCTTTGAGAATTCCCTACAAATCCATTTCCCACACAGAGTCAATCTCCATTCTCTGTCAGACTTGCTCACAGGTCAGTGGGGCTGTTGAAGGGTGAGTGAGTCTTGTTGACCACCCCTTGGCTCTCCAGCTCACGGATCATTTTGTGGATGGGGATCACAGCATCTCGATTCATCCAATACTGCCTGTGTGTGCCGTCGAGGTGGCAATTGGCACTTGCTGCTCTTCCACCTTCAGGATTTCTACTGCAGATGGGTTTTCTGATAGTCCAGGCAAGATGTTCAACTGCTTCATGTTCTCTGCCTCTACAGCAGCTATGCCAAAAGCCCATCTGACTCCCTTTGGGTCTTTAAAGACATTCCAGAGGAAGTCGACGCCCAGAATCCACAGGGCCTCTGGGCCAGTCACAATGGGATGTTTCTGCCACTCCTTCCCAGTCAGGCTTTCCTCACAGGAGGTGCCGTTATTAAAGCAACCCCAAAAGCATACAGTTAGTGTGTGATAGCTCTGAATCCATGCGCCTGGCTTCCAGAGAAAAAGATTCGTGAATTCTTCAGCTTATTCACCCATAAAACAAACCAGATAACAGCCACAGTAGCCTTGGATATAGGACCCATGTTTAGATAAGGGCCTGCAAATGGGAGAAATACAGCCAGGACCATGTGCCACCCAAACCAGGGTCAGCTAGACCACATGGTGACACTTAACAAGGTTTCTGTGTCCAGCAGACAAAAATTAGGTTACTCGAGAAATGCTATTCCTTTTTTCACCCTTTTTCTCTTGATGCCCTTGAGCCTCATGTTGGGCACCAAAATCTGTCTTGGTTTGAACAGACAGGTGTCTGCTAAGGAAGGCAGCATCCTCCCTTGGAATTGAATATGTAAACTCCTTCCCTTTGAATTATTATAATTTTGAAATTAAGGGGCTCTCAGGCAGAGATATGGGAGTATGAATAACAGTCATTTATTGGGGAAGAAAATAAAAATAAAATAACCAAGGCAGTAATACAAAACAAACCACTGCCAGAGTGACACCATGCCCTGCCCCCCTGTGTGTCAGGGGTGGCACAGCCCCATCCCATGGGGGCTCAGCCCTCCTGCAGTGCCAGCTGTGCTGCTGCTGGAGCAGGGATCCTGCACAAGGGGGGAGTTTTCCTCTGCAGCTCCAGGGCTGCTGCAGATGGGCCTGGGCTCCCTCTGGCAATGCAGGGCAGCAGAAAGCTGCTCCTCTGGCAATGCAGTGGGCAAAGGCTGCTGTGCTGCTCCAGGCTCAGATTGGATCCAGGTAGGAATGCTTGGCTCCTCCCCTGGGCGCAGCATCTCCCCATGGGATGCTGGAATTGGATCAGCCCTGCAGGGACACTCAGTGGCCATGGACAGCAGAGATCTCCTGGAGGGAGGGTTGGCTGTGGGAGAGATAAAGGAAAAACTGCCCCATGGACAGCAGAGAAACTGCCCCAGCTCTGGCAAATGGGGATAGAACACACAGCCCTGCTAAATCTTGCATTTCCAACATAAGACACCTTCCCAGCCCCATCCCAGCCCTTTCCAGCCCCATCCCTGTCCTTCCTAGCCCATCCCAGCCCCATACCAGCCCATTCCTGGTCTCTTCACAGCCTGGTCAGGGACCCTGAACCTGTGCACGGCTCTTCTCTCCTGCCCTTGCTCCCAAAGATCTCCTGAGCTGTAAATCATTCCAACATTTCATTTATTGCTCTAAAGCTTCCAGGGAGCCCAGTGCCTGTTTGAATGCCTGGGAATTCTCTGGGAGACAGCATTTTCCATGGATGCCTTTGTGCCTTTGCAGGGAGGGAGAATGAACTGTGCTTGCAGCTCCACCTCAAATTAAGCAGGAAAATGGGGTTTTGATCCCACCTGCAAGGACAGCTTCACTGGATTCCTCATTTGTGAAGCATTCATGGCCTTTTCTTTCTATTCCTGCCATCCTTCCCCTCCTGTCCTTCCCCTGCCCCTCCCTTCCCTGCCCAGGAATTATTGATGGGAATTCTGCAAATGGAGCTGTGCTGTTTCCAGCTAATAGAACTCCAATCACTGGCACTGCCCCATTAGAGAGGAAACCTCCCCCAGTAAATTACACTCAGGCCATAAATGGGAGCTGTTCGAGGGTTTTTATGGCTCCATAAAACCCTGGAAGTTTATTGCTGTTGAACAAACATAGAATCGGATTTTTAAAGCTGGATATGAGACCCCCAAAAGGTCCAAAATATGCATTTCCCTTCAGATCCACTGTGGAAATTATGGAGTGTTTTAAGCCATTAATAAACCCAGAGCTTCTGCCTGGAAGATCTCCCAGCTGGGCCAAAACCATCAGGAAATATCAAAATTCAGTGGAACAAAGCAAAGTCTCCAGTTTAAAATTCCCTTTGTCTACAAAGAGGTCCTGTGAGAAATTTAATAAAGAGCTGAAAAGCAAAGATGGTTTGGACTTCTTAAATCCATCCTGTGAAAAATGAAAGTAAAAGGGTTTTTTTTTTCTATTTCATGAAAAGCTGGCTGCTAAAATATGGCAAAAACAAACACAGTCAGGCCAAGCTGGAATACTTAACGTGGAGTTGTTGACCTGATTTCCCAGGAATTGTAAAACCATTGGAAAAAAAAATCTGATTTTCTAACGTTTGCAGAGATTCCTCTGAACTAAACTGAGCTGAGCTCTGAGCCCTGAGCTCTGCCCTGCAGGGATTAGTGGGACATCACTTGAGTGGAGGCAGGACAGGAAGTGGGATCAAAGCCCTGATCCAGGGTTGCTTTTTTCCTGCCCTTTATTGTTATTTTTACTCACTCCTTTCCCATTTGAAGCCAGCCTGGGTTGAGTGTTTGAGCTGCTCCAGGGCTGTGTTCTTTCCCTCCCTTTTCCAGGGATATTGAGAGCCTGGGACACTGGGTTTGTTCTCCTGACCCACGCAGTGCTGGGAGCAGAGGGAGCAGGGAAAAGCCTCAGGGAACATCTCTGAAGAGAGAAAGAAGGAATTTTGGTAATTGCCACCTTTCTGTGTCACATTTGACTCCCATGGCTCTGGAGTCAGGGTAGCCTGGTTTGGCAGCTTGTTTGGGCAGGAAAAAGGCACATCTTTTCCACTCATCCTCTCTACCCCTCTCTCATCCTCTTTCCCACTCTCTTTACTTCTCTCAGGCCTGCTCCAGCTGTGGCTGGCAGCTCCCAGCAGGGCCCTGCACCCAGGCCCTTTGCAATGAACTGCAAATTCCACGACCTGGCTGCAGAGATCTCTGGTCTCCATCCATCCCGACCATCCCACCCCCCAACCCTCCTATACCCACTGCCAGAGGGCAGGGATGGATGGGATATTGGGAATTGGGAATTGTTCCCTGGCAGGGTGGGCAGGCCCTGGCACAGGGTGCCCAGAGCAGCTGGGGCTGCCCCTGGACCCCTGGCAGTGCCCAAGGCCAGGCTGGACATTGGGGCTGGGAGCAGCCTGGGACAGTGGGAGGTGTCCCTGCCCATGGGTAGCACTGGATGTCCTGTAAGAGTCCTTCCATCCCAAACTGCTCTGGGATCCCATAGTCCTGTGACCTGGGTGCTCTGCTTGTGCCCAGCTCCACCTGGCAGCTCCTAAATCACAATTTCAGAGTTCATGGATAATCTCCTTGCTAAAGAACCAGTTAAATTTTAGGAACATTGGGGTTTTTTTCTGTTTCCAGCACATTAAGGAACACACGGGGAGGCAGCTGCTCAGCCTAATGAACCCCACAGCAGGGGGGGAACAAAGGAGCCTCTACAAAAAGCAGGAGCAGGGCCCATGGACATCTCTAAGTGCCTGGGGACGCTGGATCCAGACTATGCAGCCTTTTTTTGGCATTTCCCATGGGGAAGGGGAGACAGGACTGGCGTGAATGAGCCCATGTGACTCCTAATTACAAGGGAGATTTTTTTGGAGGAGCAGATCTTTCCCTAAGGAAATCCTCTGAACAGGCAGGACAGATGAGCTGCCCTTGCTCAGGATTAGCAGCAAGGAGAGACTGGCTCCCTCTGTGCCCCCACGGGAGCTGAACCATGCCAGAGGCTCAGGGTGAAGGGAGCAAAGGCACAGCTGGGTCAGGGAATGGGGGATTCAGTCAGGTTTGAGTGGAGAGCAATAAATACAAAAGGTAAAAGAACAGATGTTTGTTCTCCTGAAAGTAGGACAGGAGGAAGGCAGAGCTGGGAACAGCGTGGATGTGGAGCTGCCTTTGGAAAGGATGAAACCCTTCAGTGCAGGCAGGGACTGAAAATATCCAGGGAAGAGCCCAGAGCAGGGATCCAGCTGATCCAGGCTGTCAGGATGCCTGTGGAAGAGAAGGCACTGCCAGACCTTTCATTTCTGATTCCCAAAATCTGTCAGCAGCTCCGGAGCCACTGGGGGGGCTGAGCACATGGAATTACAACAGGATGAGCAGGAATGTTGGAGTGGAGCTTCCACTCCAAGCAGCTCCCTTCAAGGACAGGCTGGACACCACTGGGATCACTGGGCAGGAAACTGGGAAACATTCCCTGCACTTCCAGGTGTGTTATCAGCTGTTCCCGGTGTGTTATCAACTGTTCCAGTTGTGATATCACCTGTTCCCAGTGTGTTATCACCGGTTCCTGGTGTGTTATCACCTGTTCCCATGTGTTATCACCTGTTCCTGTGTGTTATCACCTGTTCCTGGTGTGTCATCACCTGTTCCCATGTGTTATCACCTGTTCCTGGTGTGTTATCACCTGTTCATGGTGTGTTATCACCTGTTCCTGGTGTGTCATCACCTGTTCCTGGTGTTTATCATGTGTTCCCAGTGTGTTATCAGCTGTTCCTCATGTGTTATCGCCTGTTCCCATGTGTTATCACCTGCTCCCAGTGTGTTATCACCTGTTCCCAGTGTGTTATCACCTGTTCCCATGTGTTATCGCCTGTTCCCATGTGTTATCACCTGCTCCCAGTGTGTTATCACCTGTTCCTGGTGTGTCATCACCTGTTCATGGTGTGTTATCACCTGTTCCCATGTGTTATCACCTGTTCCCATGTGTTATCGCCTGTTCCCATGTGTTATCATCTGTTCCCGGTGTGTTATCATCTGTTCCTGGTGTGTTATCATCTGTTCCCGGTGTGTTATCAGCTGTTTCTGGTGTGTTATCACCTGGAGCAGCAGGGAATGGAGGCCAGGGCAGCAGCACTGCAGGAGTGCGATGCTCCTCACGTAAATGGGAATGAACAAGAGGGTTTTTGGGATTTGGCAGCATCCAGGAGAAATCCAAGGCTGTATTCCATGAAATGATTTTAGGAACAGACCCAATTCCCCATGAGAGAGCTGAGCACTGGGAGAAGAGGGACTGGGGAGTCTCTGATTGCAGGGGTTGTTACACCTGGAAATTGGGAAGAGAGAGAAGCAGCCAAACAGTGGGAGAAAACACCAGGGGAACTGAGGGCGTGAGGAAAAAATTCTTATTAGGAAGAAATCCTTCCCTGTGAGGGTGGTGAGCCCCTGAAAGTGCTGACAAGAAAGATGGGGAGGGACTGGGGACAAGGGCTGGAGGTACAGGACACAGGGAATGGCTTCCTCTGCCAGAGGGCAGGGATGGATGGGATATTGGGAATTAGGAATTGTTCCCTGGCAGGGTGGGCAGGCCCTGGCACAGGGTGCCCAGAGCAGCTGGGGCTGCCCCTGGATCCCTGGCAGTGCCCAAGGCCAGGCTGGACATTGGGGCTGGGAGCAGCCTGGGACAGTGGGAGGTGTCCCTGCCATGGCAGGGGTGGGACAGGATGAGCTTTAAGGTCCCTTCCCATCCAAACCATGCCAGGATTCTGTGATCAACCACAACTGTGAGCCTCTAATGAGCACTTGCTGTGCTTGGGGATCTGGGTCCAGCCTGGGAAAACCCAGACTCTCCTCCTGAGCACAGAGGAATCATGGGAAAGCTCAGTTTTCCTGTCAGCTGAGGGTTTCTCCATGTGGATCAAGACTGCACCTGAACAAGGCTCCAGGAAATACCAGAGCACTCCCTGGATGTTATTTTATCTCCTGAGAAGTTCAGGATTTACCTGCCAAACCTCTGCTTTAAATCCAGCACTGCATCCTTCCATTAAAGCACATCCCCAGTTTCACACTCAAAATAATCCTCAGCAGGGAATGATCTGGGAATAATCAGGCAATGATGCTTTCTCCTGTTCCTGGGGGATCCTGTTCTTCAGGACTTTGTCTCCCCCACACTAATTCAGACATAAAATTGGTGTTAAAATATTTGGGATTAACACAAAGTCTGGAGTTAAAGTGTCTGACCAGGGTGGGAGATCACAGACACAGAACAGCTTTGCTTTGGCGGTCAGGTGGGAAATCCACCCAAGGGAGGCCTTGGAGATGTCTCAGGAGGTACTGCAATAAGGACCACACATTCCCAAAATCCAGATCCATCAAGATGGATTTCTTGGGAAGGGTTTTCCATCTGCCAGGCAGCCCCAGCAGTGGAGGTGCCTCACTGTGACATTGCTGGGGGACTCAGAGCCTCTGGGAATTTCCTTTCCATCTCCTGGCGCTCCAAGTTTTCAGCCTGAGAGTTCCCAAACCCACTTCAGGTATGGGATGACTTTTTTGTATCTGAAGCCTTTCCAGAGGAACAGCTTTTGGCTCAGAGGGTTTATCCATCATCTCCCAGCACCAGCCAAGCTGAATAAACCAAATTTATCCTGGGGAGGAATTCAGTGCTGGATTACAAAATCCAGAACACAGTGGGAGTCCTCGGATGCAGAGCTGGAGCCCCACAGTGTAGGAAGGCTCAGTGGGGTCTCAGGGCTCCCCTGATCCCTGCAGAGAGCAGAGACCCCCCAAAATCATCCAGCCCCACTTTTGGGATCAGCGCAGGCAGGAAGGGCTGCTCTGGGAACACCTCTGCCTCCTCCGATGGTACAGAGGGAATGCAGACAGCTCCAATGAGACATGGAGCCAGGGGGGATGACTCCAGTTCCTATGGAAAAATCAATCTATTTATTAAAAAAATCACTAATTTATGACATGGTCCCCTCACCCTCTGCTCTCTGCATTAGAGGTCTTCGTCCTCTCCCTTCATTTCATGGAATTCACTCAAAAACCATAAATACAAAAAATCAGCGTTCTCCTTATCCTGATCCTTTGCAGATTTCCCTCCTCTGCTCCAGCACGGTGCAGGTGGGCTCCTGTGGGAACACCTTTCCCTCCCCTGATGGTAGGCAGGAATGCAGACAGCTCCAGTGAGATATGGAGCTCTCTGCCAGGGGGGATGGATTCAGTTCCTATGGAAAAATCAATCTCTGACCTGAGGAGGAGAAATGGAGCGTGAGTCTGTTCACGCTGGGTGCTGCAGGGATGCTTTGGGTGGGGATGAGCTGAGCCCTGATCTCCCCAGGCTCTGCCTTTCCCTGAGCCTCCTGGGCACTGGGGTCATCCTTCCCTCAGCTCTCTCCCCAGTTATTGCATTTCCCAATCTTTTATGCCATGGTTCCCTCACTCTCTGCTCTCCGGGTTATGGGGCTTCCACCTCCTCCTTTATTTCTTTGAATTCACTTAAAAAACAAAAATATGAAAAATCAGCATGATCCTTATCCCGATCCTTTAAAGATTTGCTGCCTTTACTCTGCTACACAACCAATGCCCTCCCTTTTCCACTAACCAGCCTTTCCTGAGACCCAGAATATTCCTTAAAAACCTTGGCAGGTCAAACAGCAGGACAGGATAAACACCACGTTACTCGCCCACAGGTTACAGATGAAAAAATGGGAATTTTAGGGGCATCCCAGCATAACCAGGAGGTTGAGAGGGTGAAGCTGCAGCTCTGAGCAGAGGGAAGGCCCAGCAGGGAACCCCAGAGGCACAGCAGCACAGCTCTGGGGCACACAGCACACATTTGTGCAGGGACAGTGCCACCAGGGCTGGCCTGGGACATGCCCCTGAGGCCATGGGGATGCTGCAGGTGCTGACACCCCTTTGATGCCTCCTTGGAAGGGTCACTGGCTGCTTGGGTGGGTTGGTGGCTCCTTTGCTGGGCTGGTGTTTCCTTGGATGGGCTGGTGGCTCCTTGGATGGGCTGGTGTTTCTTTGGATGGGCTGGTGTTTCCTTGGATGGGCTGGTGTTTCTTTGGATGGGCTGGTGTTTCCTTGGATGGGCTGGTGGCTCCTTTGCTGGGCTGGTGGCTCCTTGGATGGGCTGATGTTTCCTTGGATGGGCTGTGTTTCCTTGGATGGGCTGGTGTTTCCTTGGATGGGCTGGTGGCTCCTTGGGTGGGCTGGTGGCTCCTTTGCTGGGCTGGTGGCTCCTTGGATGGGCTGGTGGCTTCTTTGATTGACTGGTGGCTCCTTTGATTGAGTGGTGGCTCCTTTGCTGGGCTGGTGACTCCTTTGGCAGGGTGGTGACTCCTTTGGCAGGGTAATGTCTCCTTGCATGGGCTGATGGCTCCTTGGATGGGCTGGTGACTTCTTTGATTGAGTGGTGGCTCCTTTGCTGGGCTGCTGACTCCTTTGGCAGGGTGATGTCTCCTTGCATGGGCTGGTGGCTCCTTTGATTGACTAGTGGCTCCTTGGATGGGCTGGTGGCTCGTTCACTGGCCAGGCACAGCTGACCCAGGAGGTTCTTTGAGCTCTCCCCACCCCTTTGTCTGAGTGGGCCCCTTTTGGGGGTGCAGCTGACTTTTTCCTGCCTAAGCCAGCAATTAACAGCAAGTTTAATCTTAGCACAAATGCACATTTTCCTTCCACCCTCAGCTCCCTTCTGTCACTCTTGGAGGCCCTGGCATTCCAGATCCCTTTTTTGTATTTTAAGAACTTTTTTTTTTAACTGCTCCACACACACCCCCCCGCCCTGAGCTACTGGAGGAGTTGAATCTTTCCCTTTGCTCCTGACAGAATCACGAATCCCTTCTGCCGCAGCCTCTCATCAGCCACCCTAAACCAGGCTTTGTGCTGCTTGGAACCTGCTTAACCTTTAATTCCTTCTCTTAAATCCCTTTACCTCATTCCCAGCTCAGACAGAGCTGTGAAAGATGGTGGGAAAGGTGGAAAGGGGCCCTTGGTGTCCTCTGAATTCCTCTCCCTGCTCTGCAGAGGGATCCTCTGGAGGGGTTTCTGATGGGAGTCATTAATGTTGCTCAGGCAGAAATGATGAGAGAGCTGCAGGAATTCATGTGGAAGGAGGAAATCTATTTTTATCCCAAAATCTCTATTCCTCTGTGCCTAAACCAACTCCTGATCATTTATGGTCTTTAAGTGAAGGAGATCAGTCCTGGGAGAAAGAGACCTGGGAAATTCTGGGAGGGCAAATCTTCATGGAGATTTCTGCAAAGAGTTTGTGCAGAGCAGGGGTGGGAAATGAGTGGGGCTGGGAGAGGCTGCTCCCTGTGGCCTTTTGGCTCTGGGGCCTGAATGGAAAATCTGGAAGGGTTCAAGACCATGGCAAGAGAGACCTGGAGGGGCTGGAGCGTGTCCAGGGCAGGGAATGGAGCTGGGAAGGGGCTGGAGCCCCAGGAGAGGCTGAGGGAGCTGGGAAGGGGCTCAGCCTGGAGCAAAGGAGGCTCAGGGGGCCCTTGTGGCTCTGCACAGCTCCTGCCAGGAGGGCACAGCCGGGGGGGTCGGGCTGTGCTCCAGGGAACAGGGACAGGAGCAGAGGGAACGGCCTCAGGCTGGGCCAGGGCAGGGGCAGGGTGGATTTTGGGATAATTCCTTCACTGGAAGCGTTGTCAGACATTGACACAGCTGCCCAGGGCAGTGCTGGATTATCAGCCATGGAACTGCTCAGAAACCTGTGGATGTGGCACTTGGGGACAAGGGCCAGTGCTGAATGTGGTGGTGCTGGGTCGAGGGTTGGACTTTTTGATCTTCCAGGTCTTTTCCAACCTTAAAAATCCCATGGTCCTATAGCTCCACTGATTTCCTATGGGACAGAGAAGAACAGATCCCACCTTCCAGGGCAAAGGAAGAGCTCAGGGTTTTCCCTCTTGGGAAAGGGAAAAGTTGTGCCAGGGGTGTTTTAGATTGGATAGTAGGGAAAATTCCTACATGGAAAAGGTTCCAACCCTTAAATACCCCCCTGCTCCCCCTATTCCCACACTGCTCCTCTCCTTTCTCCTTGTGCTAAATTTCTCCCTTTTTCCACTTCTTCCTTGACCTTTCCACTTTTTCTCCTGCAACAACTCCAAGTGCCAACCAAAACAGGTCCACACCCAAAACCCTGCTGCTTATTTAAAATCTCCAGGCCCAACAGCCCCAGGGAAACCAGGCAGGGATCTGATCCCCCAGCTCCACAACCTGATTCATTCCCACAAAGTTCTCAGTGCCTCTTTCCCCAGCTTTTGCCTGAAACGTGGGCAGCCCCAAGTACAATAATGTAACCCCCTGAATTATGTGTTTAATAGGCAGCAGGCAGCGAGGAGATGAAAAATCCAGGCATTGAATCAATAAATTATTAAATTTAAAAAGGCAACAAGACATCTTTGGCCAGGAAGAAGCAAAAATCACCTTACAGGCTTTTTACTGAAACCTCCTGGTGTGCTCACAACTTGCTGCCATCCTGCCTTGAATTGTTGCTTCAATTCTTGTTTTGCTTGTCACCCCTCTCAATTATTTGTAAAAAAGGACCTAAAATAGATTTATATTTCTCTGATTTTATTATACAGTAAAAAAGAGAAAGCTGAGCCACAGCAGTTAAATAATTTATGACCTTTGCTAGCGGGGCAAGAAGACCTAAAATAAAAATAAAACTCATGTATTGAAAAGACAAGGGTTTGTGTCTTAATGTTTTTCTTGCCCACTGGTTTGGCTGGCAACAATTTGAAATAAATATTCAATATATGGAGAAGTTTCATCCCCATCTCACAGCTACTCATTATCATCAGATTCTACCCAGCAATTCCTCCCAGAGCCATCAGGCTGGAGCTCATCTCTGCTTGGATTTCATGGTGATAAGGCAGAGATAAGGCACAGCTAAAGCAGTGCTGGGTGCATGGAGAGGCATTTATTTTAAGTGGTGAATTCAAGCATTAAGCACTGATGTCCTTTTCCATGCAGCTTTGAAATTCCGTATGTTCCCCTCGGGTTCCTCCAATATTGTCATTAACTCCCCTCAGAAAAGCTCCATGAAACAACCTCTGAGCCCAGCACCTTCCTTGGACACCCTTGGGTGGTTCACAGAGCCTCTGAGCTGTTTGGGACACCAGCCTGGCCTGACATTCCTCCAGGGGCTGAATTCCCAAATATTCCCAACCACAGCACTTGGCTGCTGCTCTTAGGAGCTGAAGGTGTTTTCCATTTGGTGCCCAGAAATGCCATTCCTCTGGCTGCCCTGGGTGATTCGAGACCCTGCCAGGGGCTCAGAGACCTTGGCATGGAGTGAAAAACTCCTGTGCCTTTGAGTTTAACCCATGGAAACAATTACCAACTTTGTGTGAAGGTTTACAAGCCACAAGAGTTTGAGTAGAATGATACTGAATTTGTCACAGGGTGGAAAAGTAGAATTTTGGGGATTTAGAATGGGGGTTCAGGAGGCAAGATGGAGGAATCTGGGTGTGTCCTGTCCTTCTTCTCCTTCTTCTTGTTGTGGTAAATAGGTATGATTCACGCTGATAAAATTGAAAGAGTAATCAATATTGATGCAGTAATTAATATTTGGAAATAATAAAACAGTTAAAAGTTGTAATGCCAAGAAAGAAAGGGAGAGGAGGGGCTCCACCCCCCCTCCCTGCAGATGTTCAAGGACAGGAAAAAACCAAGAGATAATGGTTACTAAAAATTAACAAAAAGAAGGGAAAATCTGGTTGGGTCCCAGGAAACGACCAGTTATAAGAGATTTATTGCTTTGATGCTTAAATGTAGTAATATGTTCGTTTTGGCCTACATTGTAGTGGCTTGGTGCGCATGTGTAACACAAAGGTGAATTAAAGGACATCGAGGAAGAGGAGAGGCCTTCATCAGTGATGACCCCCGAAGATTTGTGCGACCACCAAAACGAGTGATGGAGCATGCGCGGTAAAGGTGGTGATGAGGGCGGAGATAGAAGTGTGATGAATCGAAAATGGGAGGAGATGGCATTGACACCTGGCTTATAAGGGGGGAATCTTCGCTTGGCAAGCTCATACGTGAGGTGGCCGGGGTCCAAGAGCCCTGCACTCTGTACCCCGCGGTTATCTTTTGCTTATGCACTGTTATTGGAACCAAATTATCCCTTATTTTAATCAAATTATATTGTCAATATTTCAAGTGTATCCGATTTTATATATTTTCTAAACTCTTCAATTAAAATTGCTGCTACCTCTAATATTGTTTGGGGCTTTTTTAATGGGATAATTGGGCAAACATAACATTGTCCTCCATCTTCTGCTGTGATGGTGACACTTTTTGATTGGTTTAGAGTAGAGACAGACTGTCTAACATAGGTGATAGGTATTGGAAAATTATTGTAAATAAAGTAAATGTAGTTTTTAGTATAAAAAGTTAACACCACCCCAAGGGCAGGGACTGTGCCACAACCCGATCTGCTGGACAGATCTCAGCAGGTCAGAGAAGGAATGTAACAGATAAGAGAAAATAAACAACCTTGAAAAGCAGCACTGAGGAATCTCGACTTCTTCTTCAGTCGTGGGGCTGGGAAAAAAAAGACTTTCTGACAAACACCTCGGGGTCATCTCAAGCACAGAAACCCGAGAAAATGCCAAGGGCAAATTCCAGCTCCCACAGGGCTTGTATTCAGGAGTTGTAAAGATACAACTACAACTGAGAGGATGGAGTGGCTTAAAACTGAAAAAGAGGAGGTTAAATGGGATATTGGGAATTAGGAATTGTTCCCTGGCAGGGTGGGCAGGCCCTGGCACAGGGTGCCCAGAGCAGCTGGGGCTGCCCCTGGATCCCTGGCAGTGCCCAAGGCCAGGCTGAGCAGTGCTGGCAATGAAGAGAGACAGGGAAGACTGATTGGGTGATCAGAATACAAATTTATTGTGGACTACCAATGCTTATATACTGTTTTAGGAAGACCAGTAATGTTTACTACAAGGATTAGGTTAAAATCATAAACACAAACTTATGCATATTACAACATCTCTTGCTTGAAGAGTTTAATGAAATTTTCTTTTTCTGGTAAACCAGTCTGATGGAATCTTCTTACAATCCTCAAAGTTCTGCTTGCTCTTGTCAAAGCATCCTATTATCAAATCTCTTATGTTAACCAGGTCCAAAGTCCATCATCTGCCTTGTGTCCCAATATCCCAATATCTCAACATCTCCCCCCCTTTTTTTTTCCATCAAAAACACACCTTTAATTACCTTATTAATTAATCTCTGTACACATTGAAAGGTATCATGATTAATACAATTATTATCAAAATTATCACATACATACCTATCCTAAAAAGAATCTTTTAGTTAAAAAACTCCAGCCAATAAAAGGCTCAGCCTTGATCTTTATAAACTAAAAACATCCCTGATGGCACCTGCATTAGAAAGGCTGCCAGAAGTATCAAAAGGTTTGATTCTTATACATGGGGTGATAGAGAAAAACATTTTTAGATTGATTCCTTCCCATGGGCAGGGCTTGGAGCACCTTGGGATGGTGGAAGGTGTCCCTGCCCTTGGCAGAGGTGGGATGGGATGATCTGTAGGATCTCTTCCCACCCACACCACTTGATGATTCCATGACTCCATGCCATGGATCTAGCTGGTGACCTCCTCTGCCAGCCATGGCGGGCAGCACCAAATGGAATAAACATCCAGAATAAGGAAATTTTCAATCCTGAGCTTCCAAACTCCCCCTTTGCTGTCCACAGGGCTCCGTGGCTGATTTAATTTGTGAGCAGGAATAATTTATTCCCCCTAAACAAACATTGTGCCTCTCAGTCTTGTTGACATCTCTGCTGTTCCAACTCCCCTTGAGAAGTTCCCAGTCTTTGTCGTGTCTTGGAGCAATGAGTTCCACAGTTAATTATCTGTTGGAAAAACCAATTACAATTAAACAAACAAAATCCAGGCCCTGCTTCTGCCCAATCTTCTTCATTAGTTTTGTCTTGATGAATGTCAATAAAGTTTAACTCTGAACAAGCAGAGTCAAGATTCCGAGCACACCCAATTGTCCTCCAGTTTTTTTAAGATGATGTTCCCAGATTTCATCTCCACAAAAACCTCATTGCTGTTTCCCAAGTCTCCACTCATCCTTTTGCAGTTCCTGCAGCCTCCTCTGTTCTTATCCCACCTTTTGGAAGTTCCCTTTCCAGCAGGGTCCAAGTTGAGGTTGCCTTGTTTGGAGATTGTCATTGTCAAAGCACTCTTGTCTTTGGGGTTTTGGTTTTTTAGGCCACAACTTCCTGTGTCACCAAAAAGATGGCCCAGATTGTGGGATAGGATCTGAAAGGAGCCTCAGGGGATTATTTAATCCAGCACTGGAACTAAAGCACAGCCAGGGATCAACTCCTAATAGATGGATTAATAAGGATCTCTCCTGCAGTTGTCCCCATTTAATTGTCCCTCATCTGTCCCTGTGCTTCTCTCTCTTGATAGGCTGAAGGTTTTTTCTTATTTTGTTACTGAAATATCTTCTATTGTTCATTTTTGGCTGTTTCACCCTACCCAAGGTGGTGCAGATCAAACTGTATTCTTCTCTTTCTGAGTGTATTTATGTTGTGGGAGACTGGAATGTTTCCCCTCACTTCCTTTTTCTTTTTTTTGAAGGGGAAGTTTACCAATTCCTTTGTTCCTGGTTTTCCTCCAAGATGCCACCATAACATTAAAGTCCACTGACAAGAAAAGCCAGAGCACCAAGCTGATGACTTTCCATCTGTTAATGCCTCCTGCTGCTGCTGCACTCCAAGCTCAGGTTCAGACTTCTGGCTGCTCTTCATCTGCCCATCCTGGGGAACTGGAGTGACAGGGAATGGCTTCAGGCTGAAGAGAACAGCTTTAGATGGGACCTCCTCTCCACCTCCCAGCTCCTGGCTCCATGCTGAGCCCAGTGGGAGCTGGACACAGATCCAGGAATGGTGGCAGAAATGGGGATGGGGACTGTGGGACCTGGGCCAGGCTCTGAGAGAGCTGAGATCATCCAGCCTGCAAAAGAGAAGCTTTGAGGTGATTTAATTGTGGCCTTCCAGGACCTGAAGGGAGTGACAGGAAAGATGGAGAGGGAATTTGGACCAGGGATGGAGGGACAGGACACAGGGAATGGCTTGTCTATGGTTTTGAGCTGTGTTAATAAGTCTTTGAAGAATTTTTGTGGAATAGTGTGGAGAGTGATGGATTGGTTGAGAGGTGGAGTTATGGGGGTTCTTGAAATGGTTGGGGGGAGTTATGGATTTGGGAAAATTGGTGTTGAGTTTGGGTGGTTTGTTGGTGTTTGAGAGGGTGTGGGTAGGGGAGGGAGACCCTGCCCATCTAGGGCAGGGCTGGATGGGATATTGGGAATTAGGAATTGTTCCCTGGCAGGGTGGGCAGGCCCTGGCACAGGGTGTCCAGAGCAGCTGGGGCTGCCCCTGGATCCCTGGCAGTGCCCAAGGCCAGGCTGGACATTGGGGCTTGGAGCCACTTGGGCGAGTGGGAATTGTCCCTGCCCATGGCAGAGGGTGGCTCTGGATGGGCTTTAAGGTCTCTCCAAACCCAACCCCTGATTCTGGGATTATCCTTTACAAAGGCACAATTTGAGTTTGTGCCTGACTCTGAGTTTGGCTGTGCTGCACAAACTCTTCCCCATTTTCCCACCTGATTCCTCCTTCCCCCAAAAGGGTGTGCAGCAATCTTGGGGGGGTTTCTGCTGCCTGCTCCTGGCAGCCCCTTGGTTTCCCCCTCTGCAGATTGCTTCCCCTACAGAGAGGCTGAGGGGCTGCTCGTGGGGCTGGGCTGGCAGCGGAGCAGGAGCTGGAGCAGGACCCTCCTCACTCTTTACAAACAAAGGAGAGGAATTTTCCTGGGAGTTGGCTCCGATGCAGCCCCACAAACAGTGAGCAGCACACCTCAGAGGGCAGCACACTCATCCCAAGGCAGGAAGGGGCAGGTTGGAGGTGAGGAGAAGGAGAGAAAATTCTCAAAGCAGTGCTGCTGGTAAGAGGGGCCCTCACCTATCTGGATCCCAACAAACAGAGCTGTTTGCCTTCATCAGTGTGGAATTTGATTGGATTTATTCCAGGTCATGCCTCCAATTCATCAGGATCATGTTCAGTTCAGATTTCATCCTCCAGAGCACTTTGAAAACTTCCAAGCGTTTTTGCTTCAGAACCCCTGAACAATTCCTGCTCTCTCCCTTCTGAACCACTGAGAGGGGCTGGGAGCGAACTCCACAGAAAGCTGAGGAGACACCAGAGGTGACAGAAGCAGAAAAAGGTCTGCAATTCACACTTTTGTGGGCATTTTGGGCGCATTAATGAAGCGCTGAGGTAGTCTCTCACCTGCCAGAGCACACAGGACACACTTTAGGCTGAGATTTAAAGGCCTCCAGCCAGGAACAGGGGGAGAGGTGGCAGCTCAGGGTGACAGAGGTGTCCCCAAAGATGCAGGACACAAGGATGAGGCAGCTGCACCTCTGGAGGTCTGGAGGGAATGTGTCAGGTGTGGCTTTTCCTACACAGCTCCTGCAGCTCCTTCCCAGGCCCATTCTTCCAGGAAATCCATTTGCTTCTTAAGAGCAAAGGAAGAAAATCTGACGGATTATCCAAGAGTTATCCCAGGGATGGAGCAGCTGGGAACAATGGCCACACAAGAGTCCATTGTGAGTGAACTTCATGGGGTCAAAATAGACATTTCCTTGAAGCTGGATACAAATTCCATCATGTTTTGTGATTATTTCACCCTCAGTTTTTCTGTTCCCAAATCTGGGACTTTTATAGGGTCAAATTAAACATTTCCTTGCAGCTGGATGCAAATTCCATTGTGTTTGTGCTAATTTCATTCACCAGCTTTTCTGTTCCCAAATCTGGGAGCTATCCCCCTGAACATTCCCTGGTGCTGGATGTGTTTTCTGGGCTGAAAGCCCCTCCCATTAGTGATGCTGCTGCTGGAATGCTGGAAAATCCCTGTCCAGGGATGGCCATGAGGAGGGGACAGAGCCTTTGGGGTGAGGAAGAGCATTTTGCCAATCTCTGGAAGCCCAGGGTGAGGTCAGGGGAATAACTGTGAGCTCTGGGTTGATAATTGCAGGGTTTGGGTTGATAACTGTGAGGTCTGGGCAGGGAATGAGCACAAATCCACTCTGTGCTCCAAGACGGATCCCATCAGGATCCATCTCACCTGTCCAGACACTGCCTGTGGTTCCAGATTTGTGGAATTTTGCTGCCTTCTACCTCCAAAGCTTGACACCAAAGCTGCTGACCCCAGAAAGGGTCCTGTGTGCCACCACCCTCAGCTGGGCTGGGCATCACCCAGGGCTCTGCCCAGGTGGGGTTTTCAGGGATGTTCATCCCCCAGAGCGGCTCAGATTTCCCAGATTTGCAGCTCTGCCGTGTGGGACAGTGTCAGAGCCAGGGAAAATCCCATCTGCCCCTGTCCCCACCAACCAGAGCTGTTCTCCTGCCAAGGAGATTAAAGGAGGTGTTCCCAAATCCAGGTGGGCTCTTATCTCATTACCTCATTATCCCCCAGGTGCCTATAAACCACTGCTTATTCCAGTGGCTTTCCAGGTGCTGAGCTTGCACTGACCTGTCTGGATTTCCCCAGCTCCAAGTTATTCCTTTTTAATGGCAGATGTTGTAGTTATTCCCTCCTACTGTTCCAGGATTTCCCTCTTCCTCCCTGTTCTCTACCAGGTAAAAGTTGAGGATTCAGCTCCTATTTTCTCCCTGCCTCTCCTCAAATTAATTGCATCAATAAAGATGCTAAAAGATAAAATTCCCTTTTTAAATGAGGGATGCATAGAATCCTTAAGCTTCCTCCATTTCATCCATTATTTACTCTGTGTGGGATTATCCAAGGATTTCTTTCATTTTCCTATTCATATAGGTTAATAAATCCATGGATTTATTTCATTTTCCAGCTCCATTTCATTTCAGACCTTCTGATAATTTATTTTCACATTTAGATGCCATTCATGATCTGATTCCTTTCTTGCTCCCAAGTCCCTGGAAATTCCCCAATGCAGCTCCAAGTTTTTTCTATCCCAATTATTTATTTTTCTCCTGGTCTTTTAACAGCCCTTCTTTTTGGTTTCCTTCCTTCCTTCCTTCCTTCCTTCCTTCCTTCCTTCCTTCCTTCCTTCCTTCCTTCCTTCCTTCCTTCCTTCCTTCCTTCCTTCCTTCCCTCCTTCCCTCCTTCCCTCCTTTTTAGCTTGCACCTTTTTCTCATTAAATAATTCATCAAATTTCTGGAGTTTCCTTCCTTAGAGCTCCCATTCCCAGGTATCTTTTAAAGAATTAAGCACATTATTAATATTATAATATTTCCCTGTGGTGAGATTCTGAATCCTCCATAAGAATCTAAAATTTCAGATCCTCTCCACTGCTCGTTCTGCCAGAGTGTGCAAGACAAGCTGCAGGATTTTCCTGAGGAGATTCCAAGGATTCTGGGGCACCTCAATGGCCAATTATTTTCTTCAGGTTATTTTCATTGAAAACCTTGAATGTTTTTTCCACTTATCCATGCGATGCAGTGTGACCTCCACAAAGAGCACATTGGGAATGACCACTATGACTCTGGAAACCTTGGAGATCTTGGGAAGCTCCTCTTCCCTGTTCTTTCTTTCCAAGTGTTTTGGGATGTGCACATGGGCAGAATGTGACTGTACAAACCCGTCCCCCTCCTAAGAGTGAAAACATTCCTACCTCCTTCATCCCTCTGGGATAAAAGTCCCAATCTTCACTTGCCACATTTTTTCTGGAGGTATCCATGGGCTTTTCCTGCCTCCTGCTCCAAGGGCTGCCCACACCTTTCTTTTTGTGCCATCAGCCCAACTGTGGTGGTCACTTTGTCACCCCAGCAGCACAATTCCTCATTATCTAATTAACTGTCAAGGCAACAAAATCGTGTCTCAGGGGGCAGAAAATCCCACAAAATTCTCCCTAAACCAGTCTTCCCAGAGACTTTTCCTTCTGTTTTTGGGGCTTGATCCAATGCTGGTGCATCCTTCCAGCATCCAACAGCTCTGAGGGCTTTGAGCTCCATCACACAGAGGTGACTTTTGCAGCAGGATCAGGAGCACTTTTCCTGGGATAATGTCACCCTGATTTTTTAAGTTTTTCTAAGCCTTCTGATGTTTACATTCTTGTAACAAACTTTCTCACACACTTTCTGTAAATAACTCATTGTTTTGCATTCTTTTGTAGAGGAAGAGAAATTTGATAGACTGTTGGTTTGTCCAGTGTCATTGGAGAGGTGGCACTTTCACCCTCCAATCCACTGTCACTTTTAGAAACCTATAAATGTTGGAGTCAGATAATAAACTTTCCTTTTTTCACCTTAAGTCCAGCAGTGTGTGCACTCGTGTTGTTTCGTGTCGTATAGTGACAGGATAACATCCCAATTCCATCAAAGCCACAACCCCTGGCATCTGAGAGGATGTAGAGGGAGCTGCTGCTGGAGAAACCACAGGGAAAACAGCAAAATCTATGGAAAAGCAGCAAATGTTGGGACATGATTCAGCTTCCCAGGTCAAGGGAGAAATGTAGGGCCCTGCTCCTCCCCTAACCAAAGACCCAGCTTCCCAAGAACTCCTTCTACATCCCCAGTTTCTCCCCAAATCTCCTGCAGAGTGTGCTTCCCTTGGAGCTGGTTTTCCTGCTATCCCAGACCCGATACCCTGGGACAAGCAGTGAAGGGATCAAAGGAAGGTGCAAACTCTGGTGTTCAGCAAGTTCCAACCTGGCTCCCTCAGCAGCTCAGGGTTCCTCACAGACCCCTTTGAAAATCAAATTTTCCCCTTGTTTTGATGGGGTAAGTGGCAGAAAAGCAGGAATAAAACACACTGGAAATCTCAGAGCCTGCCTGTGCTGGATTTCCTGCGATCTTCTCTCTCTGGGGAAAAGGAAACAAGGAAGGGAAAATCCTAAAAGGATTTCTGCCAGAATAAAACCAGGCAACTCCCCACACAAAAGGGGTGCACTCCATGAAAAAGTGGGTTTGATCTCTGGTTAAATGGGAAAATCATCCCCCTAGGGATTTTTGTGATTTTATAGGATTAAAGGCAAACTTGATGTGGCTCTGGGGTAAAGGGAGAGTTGTTGTGTGGGAAGAGTATCCTGCTTTTGTCTGGAGTTTGCATGGAAGCAGAAGGTGCAGCTTCCACACTTAATAAATCAAACAAAGGTAGAACAGCTCCAGAATCCATGAATATTTCACGGAATTATTCCTTGGAAAATATTTGTTATGAGAATTTGGATGGTGGGTAATGAGCTGGGTAAACAAAGAACTGCCATTCCAGGATTATCCATCTAAAATCCACGAGTGTGGATCATAATGAATGGACAGGCAGGAGCAGGGGGAGGAAAATGGGGAATGTGGGAAATACTCATTTTAAAAAGGATATGAAGGGGACTGAATGTGAAAATCCAGTGGAAAAGGCAGCATCCAGCCCAGATCTGGATTTTATTCCAAAGATGTTTCAATCTCAGGGAGTAATTGGAGAAATAAGTGCTGGGAGGTGTTTTCCATCCTGTGCATGGAGCTACTTCTGCACAGGAGTCTTTTAGTTACCTCTGGGCTAAAACTCCACAATTTTATGTCCAAATTTATTAATTCCTCTTGGTTATGCACATCCAGACAATAAATGAGATTTTAACATTAAAATCAGCTTTTCTCCCTTTTATTTCTCCAATAAATAACTCTTAAGTCAGTCTTGTAACCCCTTAGAGCAGTAAAAGAGAGCAAATATCTGCAAAATAATTTAATCTAACAAGGCCTTTGGAAAGGAAAATGAAATATCTGCAGCTCCTGCTGGTGAGAGGTTAATCTCCTGTGCAGTGATGTGATTTGGAATTATTGTCACTCAGTCTCAGAACATTCCTTTGTGTTTGGATGGGTGTCCTGGAGCCATGGCCACAGGATGCAAAGGAGAACAGCAGAGGAAGAGCAGGGATGCAGCTCTGATGTGTCCTTGTGGGATGTAGGGAATTGCAGGAGGGGCCTGTGGAAGGCAGTGTCCTTGTATCCAATGAATATTTGAATGGCTTTGTTTATTTTTTGGGGGGGTTCCCATTGGATTTTAGCCTCTGCAGCCTTCAGCAATGGAGATTCCATAGTTTATCTTCCAATGATTTTGAGCATACCCCCTGCATCCCACCCTGCTGCCTCATTTCCTTTTTATCCATTTATTCCTACTCTTAAATCTGCATTTTTCCCCCTCACATTTCTGTATCAAAATTCTCTCCTGTTCTCCTCATTGCAGATTCCTGATCCCACACATTAGACTTTCCCAGCCCCTGACCCTTTCCCAGCCCCACTCCAGCCGTTCCCAGGGGCTGAGCAGTGTTCAGGACACAGGAATTTCCCCCTGCCTTTGGTCTGGCCCTCTTTTCCTTCCTTAGCACATTCCAACACCCATTTCCATCCTGTCTGAGTTGATATTTCAGGACCATCTGTTCCCAAACTCTGAATCTCTTTGGATCCCCTGGCTCAGTAACTATGAGCTCCAGCCCCTCAGCATGGATTGAAATGTAGGGCCCTGCTCCTCCCATTGCAGAATTCCCTGCTCACCTGTGCCAATCCCAGCTGGCATTTCCCCATCCAGTCACTGGTGGCAGACTGAGCTGGGCTGAGTTTTCCAGTCCTGGGATCACTTGATGCCATCAGTGCTGGGTGTTCCCATGATATTTTCTGATAAATCCCTTTGCCAGGATTTTCTCCTGAGAAGCTGAGAAGCCTCAGAGGAAAAGAAAACCAATAATTATCTGCTGCTGTGGAATGCAACAAGTGCATCTTTGATTGGTCTCATGTGGTTGTTTTTAATTAATGTCCAATCACAGTCTGGCTGTCTCGAACTCTCTGGTCAGTCACAAGATTTTATTATCATTCCATTCCTTTCCTTGCTAAACTTCTGATGAAATCTTTTCTTCTATTCTTTTAGTATAGTTTTAGTATATAATTTTCTTTTAACATAATATATATCATAAAATAATAAATCAGCCTTCTGAAACATGGAGTCAAGATTCTCATCTCTTCCCTCGTCCTGGGACCCCTGGGAACACCACCACATTGGTGAGCCCCAAGTGAGGGACATTGCCACAGTTGGGATCTCACCATTCCTGGACTTTCTAGATCATTTACAAGCACCCACTCCTGAAATCCCTCTCCTGAGAAGTGATTTTCTCATTCCTTAAGCACCCATTTGTGTTAGGTTCAGCCACTTTACCCCAAGGATGTTGCATTTCTTTGGCTGCTGAGGATCCCTCCTGGAAGGGCTGAGGGAATCGAAGAAGGGAGTTGGACCTTGGCACTCATATTTTTCAAAATGAACTTTTCACCAAGGCCTGGAGGGACCGGACACAGGGAATGGCTTCCCACTGCCAGAGGGCAGGGATGGATGGGATATTGGGAATGAGGAATTGTTCCCTGGCAGGGTGGGCAGGCCCTGGCACAGGGTGCCCAGAGCAGCTGGGGCTGCCCCTGGATCCCTGGCAGTGCCCAAGGCCAGGCTGGACATTGGGGCTTGGAGCAGCCTGGGATGGGGGAAGTTTTCCTGCCATGGCAATATTTTGACTTTCCAATATCCAACATCCTTCTTTGAAGCCTTTTCTTCAGGACTATTTCACCTCTGGATTCAGAATTGTTCCAAATAAAGTCCTGTAATCTCGAACAATTTAATTGTCCTTTGCTTACTTTGTGCTCCCACTGCCTGTCCTTTAGACAGCAAGTTTATGATGTATAGTGAATATTAGTTTTATAGCTCAGAATTAGTAATTTAACTCATTTTAAGGGATTTAACACTTGTAATGCATTTTTTTCTGGCTTACAGCCTCCTTTAATTGAAATTAGTTCTTTTACAGTGTCTGTATTCCCAAATTGGGAAGAGAGTTTGGTGTTATTTTTTCTTTCTTTAAAATTGAGAAATTCCAGCGGCGTTTGTTCTTTGTCTTTCAGACAGGTGTGAGCATTGCTTTGTTATTTGGTTTTTTTTTTCATTTATTATTTCTACACTTTCATTTACTTCTGTTTTCTCTTTATTTCTAGGCCTTCTTGTCCTCCTAAATCAAGATCTACTGCTTTCATTGTTTGCCAGGGATAAAACTCCCAATCTTTTCTTCTCCAGGTGGCTCCCAGACACCTGTGCTGGGGATGATGTATGGAGGGAATATGATGAGCCTGTGTTTAATGGATAAGTTCTTCCCTCCAGCTCAGGGCTGTACCTTGGGTGTCACACTGAGGAGCACACCTGGAACTGGCCGTGCTCAAGGTGACAGGAGAGTCACCAGAAGCAGCTGATTTTTGTGACTCTCAACAAATACATTTTTTTTAAGAAATCTAAACTTAGACCTTTTTCATACATTTTTCATCTTACAACCAACTTTGTTTTTTGAGTTAAATATGAACTTCTAACCAAAACCTGTGCTTTAGGTCTTACTGAATAAAAATGGTTTCTCTTCACTCTTGGGGATCACTTGACTAACAAACCCCACATTTTTGTGGTTCATTTGACTGATAAGCCCCAAACTCCTGGGAGTGTTTCCCAGCTGTCTCCTCAGTTCTGGAATGTTCCAGCTCTTGGTCCTTGAGTGTGTTCTTTATCCCAGCCTATTGTGCACAGGGATGTCTGACCCCACCCAGCAGTGCCATTTCACCGCTGGTGGAGCTCTCATGGATTTGATGAACAGCTAAACTTTTCCTGGCCTTTCTGGGAAGCTGTTGGTGCTCTGAACATGTACAGTGCGGTTTATAGGTTTGATTAAACATAAAATTACAGGAAGGTAATTTCCAAATTAATATTTTGTATATTGCTCATCACAGTCCACCACTTTTTCCTGAGGGCAGCTCCATCTCTGCTCTGGTACAGGGACAGCACCCAGGGCATGGCTGGGGCTGGGCCAGGGCAGCTCAGGCTGAGCTCAGGGCAAGGTTCTTCCCCCAGAGGGTGCTGGCACTGCCCAGGCTGCCCAGGGAATGGGCACGGCCCCGAGGCTGCCAGAGCTCCAGGAGCCTTTGGACAGCACTGCCAGGGATGGACAGGGTGGGGTTGTTGGGACTCTGGGCAGGGACAGGGGCTGGATCAGTGATCCCTGTGGGTCCCTCCTGCTCAGGAGATTTTATGGCTCTCTGATCTCTCCCAGCCTGAGGCTCAGAAGGTGGAAATGCTTTCTGTAATTGTCTGGAAAGAATTTTCTATCCCCATAAAATCCAGTGGAGCCAAATCAGAGGCATTTCAGATTTGGAGCTGTGGCTCCATCTGCTCTTCCCTGTGCCTGACCCACCCCAGGGTCACATTCCAGCCTCCTGTGCCACCTCCAGCCCTCCCTGCCTGGGCACAGTCCTGATGCTGGAGCTCAGGGGGAATGAGCCAACATTTAATGCAGGAAAAGCTTCCTGTGGGGCCCATTTGTGTCAGGAATTAAGGAGTCACATCTGAGTGGGCAGCACTGCCAGGGATGCCCAGGGTGGGATTGCTGGGGGACTGGGCAGGGCCAGGGCTGGGACTGGGTGATCCTGGGGGTCCTTTCAGGGCATGGGTCCCTCAGGACATTCTGTGGGTCCCTTCGGACATTCTGTGATTCCATGATAAAGCCAAATCCTTGCTGCAGCTTTGGCCACTGGTCTGGAACTCCAGGGAATTCTGGAACTCCAGGGAATTCACAGGTCTCTGAAGCAGAATCCAAACTCAGCCCACAGCAGGACTGAGCAGAGGAAGCTGCTCCCTGATATCCAAACCAGCCTGGCAAAAAGCAAAGAGCTTTTTAGGAAGCAAAGTCACTATAAACTGTCCTTTCCTGCCACCTCAGGGCTCATTTTGCAGGGGACAAGTGGATGTCACCGACAGGGCCTGAGGGCTGGAGCGGGTGAGGCCTTGCTGGCCAGGATCGCTGGGGAATCTTTAAATTCCACATTTTTGGGGCCACCAACAGTCAGGAGAGCCCAGGATGGATCTGGCATCAAGGTAGCCCTCAGGTCTCAGGGAATACAGAGGACTGATCCATGTGCAAGAGGGAAAGTGTGAGGGAAAACAACGGGGAAAGCAGGCTGAGAGAGGGGGAAAGGCCATGCTGAGCCTGAGTGTGGGTGGTGATAAACCCACAGCTGTTTGTGACTACAACTCGTAGTAACTCCAGCTTGTAGTAACTCCAGCTCTCACTGCTCCAGCTGCCTGCTGGGGACAAGGCCAGGGAAATGCTGATTTCAGCAGAGCCAGCAGGAACAGAGTTTTCCAGAACCACCTTCCCCAGCACCAGGGAGACTGCCACGGCCTAGCAGCAGCTTAGCTAGGGTGCCATAAACTTCATCTTTTTAATAAAACAGAGGAAAACAAATCACAATGGCTACAACCATCCTGCCATCTCTACCACATGATTCCATTTCCAATGGAATTACAAATGTTCCCAGAGTGTGCAGATGTGTTTAGTCCCACAAAGCAGAGCTAATTTATTCATAAGCAGATCTGCAAGTCTGCCTGGGCAGAATCCTCTCCATATTCCAGGGGATTATCAAACTGAGGGGAGGGTGAAGGGTTTCTTTGCAGGAGTCTCCAGCGCATGGATCCAGGGCAGGCAGCCAAATGAGGGGAAAATGGGAGTGACAGGGAAGACAGGCAGGCAAGAGGGGCTGGTTGCATGAGGAAAAATTGGCAGTGACAGACCCAAACTGGCAGAGTTTCAGGAGGGAAAAAGCCTGCACAACACAAGACAAACACCTCCAGAACAGGGAAGAGCCCTGAAGGGACTGATACCTTGGCAGGTAAATCCATGTTGTCCTCTGGGCTGTGGTCTCCAATTTGTGGGAATTCTGGCAGGGTTGCTGCTGGCACCCCACTGCTCCAGCTGGAAAACACCCAGGAACATCAAACCAAGGCAAGGCAGCATCTTCTCCAGCCAGGCTGGTGCTGCCTGCCCTGTGCTGCTTGAAAAATCAAAGAGCTGGGAGGTGAGAAGGAGCTTTTAAACTGCAGCCCAGCAGCTCCTGACCCGCTGCATGTCCCACATCTGCTCCAGTCAGGAATGATTTCACTGCACCAGGCTGAGGCTGCAATGGGCACAACAGTGCAAATGTTTGAAGTGCAGGGAATAAATTTGGGAATGTTTAAAGTGCAGGGAATAAATTGGGAGTGGTTGGCTGGGCCCTGCTGATGTTGAGTTTGTGAGGGTCCCCAGGATGAAGTTAGAGATGAGAATCTGACTCCATGTTCTTAGAACGCTGACATATTATATTATATTATATTATATTATATTATATTATATTATATTATATTATATTATATTATATTATATTGTATTATATTATATTATATTGTATTATATTATATTATATTATATTATATTATATTATATTATATTATATTATATTATATTATATTATATTATATTATATTATATTATATTTTATTGTATTATATTATATTATTATATTATATTATATTATATTATATTGTATTATATTATATTATTATTATATTATATTATTTATATTATATTATATTATATTATATTATATTATATTATATTATATTTATTATTTATATTATATTATATTATATTATATTATATTTATTAATTATATTATATTATATTATATTATATTTATATATTATATTATATTGTTTATATTGTATTATATTATATTGTATTATATTATATTGTATTATATTATATTATATTATATTATATATATTGTTTATATTATATTTTTTATTATATTATATTATATTATATTATATTATATTATTTATATATATTGTTTATTTATATTTATTATATTATATTATATTATATTATATTATTATATTATATTGTTTATATTATATTTATTTATTATATTATATTTATTTATTATATTATATTGTTATATTGTATTTATTATATTGTATTATATTATATGTTTATATTTATTATATTATATTGTTTATATTTATTATTATATATGTTTATATTTTATTTTATTTTATTTTGTATTATATTATATTGTATTATTGTATATTATTGTATTTATTATTTGTTATTATTTATTGATTATATTTATTATATTATATTTGTATTATATTTATTATATTATATTATATTATATTATATTATATTATATTATATTATATTATATTATATTATATTATATTATATTATATTGTATTATATTATATTATATTATATATTATATTATTTATGCTATGCTAAAACTATACTAAAGAAAAAGGATACAGACAGAAGGCTTAACAAGAATGATGATGAAAAACTCGTGACTGACTCCTCAGAGTCCAACACAGCTGGCTGTGATTGGTCATTAAGTTAAAACAATTCACATGAAACCAAACAATAACCAGTTAGTAAACAATCTCCAGACCACATTCCAAAGCAGCAAAACAGGAGAAGAGATCAGATAATTATTGTTTTCATTTCTCTCTGAGTCTTCTCAGCTTCCCAGGAGAAGAAATCTTGGCAAAGGGATTTTTCCAGAAAATATGACAGGGACATGCTGATTCTGCTCAGCAGGGCAAGACTGAGGGCAGGGAGGTGAGGGATGCTCCTCTCCATCTTCCAGCTCCTGGCTCCATGCTGAACCCCAGTGGGAGCTGGACATGGATCTGGGGGGGCAGCAGAAATGGGGATGGAGATTGTGGGACCTGGGCCAGGCTCTGAGAGAGCTGGGATTGCTCAGCAAGGAAATGAGAAGCCTTGGGGTTCCAGTGCCTGAAAGTCCTGACAAGAAAGATGGGGAGAGACAAGGGATGGAGGGACAGGACACAGGGAATGGCTTCCACTGCCAGAGGGCAGGGATGGATGGCATTCACATTCTCTGGAAAAATCCCTTCGCCCAGGATTTTTCTCCAGGGAAGCTGAGAAGTCTCAGAGAAACAGAAAACAATTCTTATCTCATTTGCTTCTCCTGTGTTGTGCTGGTGTGGAATGTGTTTGGGGATTGTTTACCCACAGGTGATTGTTTCATTGGATGCTTCTGTGAGTTGTTTTCACTCTTCGGCCAATCAGGGCCAAGCTGTGTCGGGACTCTGGAAAGAGTCAGGAGTTTTCATTATTATCTTTTTAGCATTGGGTAAGTATCCTTTCTGCATTCTTTAGTATAGTATAGTATTCTTTAATATAATATAGTATAATAAAGTAATAAATTATCCTTCTGAGAACATGGAGTCAGGCATCATTCCTGCCTTTGTCGGTGCTTCCCTGCAAATACACTAGGGATGGATGGGATATTGGGAATTAGGAATTGTTCCCTGGCAGGGTGGGCAGGCCCTGGCACAGGGTGCCCAGAGCAGCTGGGGCTGCCCCTGGATCCCTGGCAGTGTCCAAGGCCAGGCTGGACACTGGGGCTGGGAGCAGCCTGGGACAGTGGGAGGTGTCCCTGCCATGGCAGGGGTGGCACTGGATGGGCTTTAACGTCCCTTCCCACCCAAACCATTCCGGGATTCCATGATCAGCTTAGCAGCCTCAGCTGGCTTTTCCTGAGGGTCTTCTGTCCCCCCAGATCCCAACATCAAGCTGTGCTGGGACAGGAATTTTATCCTTTCTTATTTTTACAGATGAATGCCAGAAAAATCAGTATTTTTTTCTTTTCCCTTTCCTTTCTTTTTTCCCTTTTTCCCTTGCTGTTCCTCAGAACTTTCCCAACTTTGTAAAAGTGACAGAGCTGAAAAAGAAAAGTGAATTTGTCACAGTGTCACTTTCATGTATTGAAAACATTTGTAAAGTTACAAAGTAGAAAAGGGGAGGAAGGCAAAAATCACACTTTTTATTCTTCACAAAAAGGAGGAGGAGAAAAACACCTAAAAATCCAAACCCAGTGTGGCAGGTGTTGAAAATATATCTGGTCCAAATATGGGCTGAGCGGACAAATGGATGTAGCCCAAATTTCTCATGGGAGAAGCAACCCCTGGATTGTGAGGCTGCCAAACCTGAAGGACGGGGCCACTTAGGGGGACCTGGGCAAGCTCCAGAGGCGACCCATGGGAATCTCATGGGTTTAACAGCACCAAGTGCTGCTGCTGCACTCTGACAACCCTGGGGTCAATCCAGGCTTGGGATGAGCAGATGGAACAGCCCTGTGAGGAGGACTTGGGTGCTGGTGGGTGAGAGCTGGACCTGCCCTGGCTCTGAAACCCCCCAAGCCTGGGCTGAGCTCCCAGTGTGGGCAGCAGGAGAGGGGATTCTGCTCCTCTGCGCCACCTGCAGAGCTGCCCCAGCCCTGGGCCAGCACAGCGAGGACCTGGGGCTGCTGGAGAGAGTCCAGAGGAGGCACCAGAGATACTCCCAGGGCTGGAGCCAGGTTGGGAGAGCTGGGGGTGCTCACCTGGAGAGGAGAAGGCTCCAGGGAGAGCTCAGAGCCCCTTGCAGGGCCCAAAGGGGCTCCAGGAGAGCTGGAGAGGGACTGGGGACAAGGGCTGGAGGGACAGGACACAGGGAATGGCTCCCACTGCCAGAGGGCAGGGATGGATGGGATATTGGGAATTAGGAATTGTTCCCTGTGAGGGTGGGCAGGCCCTGGCACAGGGTGCCCAGAGCAGCTGGGGCTGCCCCTGGATCCCTGGCAGTGCCCAAGGCCAGGCTGGACACTGGGGCTGGGAGCACCTGGGACAGTGGGAGGGGTGGCACTGGATGGACTTTAAGGTCCCTTCCCACCCAAACCATTCCATGAAACCCCATGATTCCAGCCCAATGGTACCTGATGATGGAAGCTGGCTCAGGGCGCCCCTTTAGGAGTAACAGCCTGGAAAATTCTTGGAAATGGAACATCTGTGAAGGAGGAGAACCCCAATGTCCTGCATGGAATTAGCAGAGCAGGGTGGGAGGGCAGGGAAAGTATTCCCAGCTGTGGGAGCAGGGTGGGAGCTCAGTCATCCACTGTGGACTCACCAGGAATGGTGATGTTTTAGTGTCTCCTCCTCCTCTGCACAAGCTGTGTGGATTTAAACCCCTTTCCCACCCCTGTGGAGAAGGGGGAGTTAAATCCTGGGAATCCATCCTGCTTCCTTCTCTCTTCCAGCAGCTCCTGAGGATGTCCCTGCTCAGCCACGGGACCTGAGTTCACCACACGTTTACTTTGCCAAGCAACTGAGTGAAAATTCCTGGGGAAAACTGCTATCTCTGAAGTCATTAGACTAATTAGGACAGGGATTATTTACACGCTTTCCGCTCTGGTTTAACTCTGGAACTAAGTCTACATCTTAATTCTGCATTCCCTGAATAACACAGGGAAAAAGCAGCCGTGTGCTGACTGGCACAGCAGCTCCCAGGACTGACACACAGGTGGGATCTCCCCTGAATCTGGGAGCTCTGCAAACACCAAGGGTTCTCCTGCTTCCAGTGACTTTGAGGGAATTCATTCCAGTGAGACAGGGCCAAGTCAGAAGCACTCAAAGAACTGCACATCCTGGTGGGATTTCCTTCCCGACAAGTGGGATTAGGATGAGCCCCCACGATGGCCAGGAAGGCAGGACTGGGCAGGGAAAGAGCTGCACGAAGCACTGGGATGGGACAGTCCCTGGAATATGTCACCTGCCATCTTTACACTGATTAAAAGGGAAATTATTCCCAAGATTCCCATTCCTGCAGGAAACCCCAGCTCTGGTAAAGGTGTTGGGTGCCCGTTGCTTTTTGCTCTCCAAGAACATTCAGATGAGCACCCCCAGTGCACAGAAAAGTGAAATTGTAAATTCCCTACCTGAATATTCAGGAGGATTTTATTCAGCTGCATCCCATGGAGGATTCCATGCTGGAAGTGCTTCTGCAGCCACTCCATCACGGAAAGCCACCCCTGGCTTATCTGCCCAGCCACAGCTCCCTGGTGGAGCCCAGAGTGGAAGTGGTTTGGGAGCTGCTGGAGGCTGATAAACAGGAGCCAGAGGAGGTGATGGATTTGGGGAATAATTTTCACCAGTGAAGATTTGCCACCTCTTTCCCTACATTCCAAGGAAAAGCCGTTGTGCTTTCCACATCAATTGTTCAAATAGGTTCAGGCACTTGGATTCCTGCACTGGAATGGTTACAGCTTGCCCTGAACTTGGAGAAAGCGCTTTGGCTTTCTTGGCTCTGGTTTTCAGGAATTGCTGATGATTTCAGCAGTAGTCAAAGAGGGACACACAAAGTGCCTGGTTTGTAGAGATAAGGGCTGGATCCAAAATCACAGAACCGTGGAATGGTTTGGGTGGGAAGAGACCTTTAAAGGACATTTGTTCCACCCCCTGCCATGGGCAGGGACACCTCCCACTGTCCCAGGCTGCTCCCAGCCCCAATGTCCAATCTGACCTTGGACACTCCCAGGGGTTCCAGGGGCAGCCACAGCTTCTCTGGGCACCCTGTGCCAGGGCCTGCCCACCCTCAAATATTGGGAACAATTCCTTCCCAAAATCCCATCTATTTCTGCCCTCTGGCAGTGGGAAGCCATTCCCTGCATCCTGTCCCTCCATCCCTTGTCCCCAGTCCCTCTCCATCTTTCCTGTCACCCCCTTCAGGGTGATCATCCTGCTGCCTCCTCTGGACTCACTCCAACAGATTCTTATCCAAAATCCTGCTCCATTAATTTGGTCACTGTGCCCTCTGGGAGCCATTTCCAAGTGAAGGGAAGTTTGGATCTCTCCAACAAAATGAGGGGTAAAACCAAGGAGTTGACATGGAGCTCGGAGTCTTGAATAATTGTGACTGACATGGAATGCCCGCCTTGTACAGCCCTCACTCCCCGGATGGAGGAGGCAACAAAATCATTTTCAAATGGGTCTTGATGTCTTTCATTGACTTCTGAGCTCTGCCCTTTCTTGGGTTTCTGTGGCTGAGATGACCCTGAGGTATCAGAAAGTCTCTTTTTTTCTCCCAGCCTTGCGACCAAAGAAGAAGTCGAGATTCGTCGGTTTTTGTTTTCAAGGATGTTTATTTTCTCTTATCTGTTACATTCTTTCTCTGACCTGCTGAGATCTGTCCAGCAGATCGGGTTGTGGCACACTGACCGTCCTTGGCGTGGTGTTAGCTTTTTATACTAAGAACTACATCTACTTTATTTACAATAATTTTCCAATACCTATCACCTATGTTAGACAGTCTGTCTCTACTCTAAACCAGTCCAGAAGTGCCAACATCACAGCAGAAGATGGAGGACAAGAAGAAGGAGAAGAAGGACAGGACACGCCCAGATTCCTCCATCTTGCTTCATGAACCCCCATTCTAAATCCCCAAAATTCTACTTTTTCACCCTGTGACAAATTCACTGTCATTCTACTCAAACTCTTGTGGCTTGTAAACCTTCACACAAAGTTGGTAATTGTTTCCATGGGCTAAAATCGAAGGCACAGGTGTTTTTGACTCCATGCCAAGGTCTCTGAGCCCCCTGAGAGGGTCTCTAGTCACCCAGGGCAGCCAGAGGAATGTCCTGGGTTCCGACAGCCCCTCACTCTGCCCGAACTGCCAATGGATCCAATCCAGCTCCAGCTGCTGCTCTGGGTGACCTGATGGGGTTACTGACATAAATGGGACTGTCAGGCTCTGAGGGGATGAGTAACACATTCAGGAGTGTTGGAAAGCCTTTGGAACAGCAGGAACTGGAGACCAAACTTGTACAAATCCCTGAGCTGTGATCACTTATCCTAGAGTTTGGAGAAATCCATTTTAAGTGAAGCTGTTGGTCTGGGATTATCCTGTCCTGTGGGAATGAGCAACAGAAGGCAGGGAGAAATAATAATAAATTTCCTCAGGTCTGCTCTTCCTTCTGTGCATGGCCATGCTTAGAGCAGGACAGCAAGAGGAATCCAGGGACGGAGCAGCTCTGCTGCGAAGAAAGGCTGGGAAAATTTGGATTGTTCACCTGGAGAAAAGAAGCTTCAAGGTGACATAATTGTGGTTTGGCAGTGCCTGACAGGAAAGATGGAAAGGGACAATTTACAAGGGCCTGGAGTGCCAGGACGAGGGAATGGCTTCCCACTGCCAGAGGGCAGGGCTGGATGGGATATTGGGAATTAGGAATTGTTCCCTGGCAGGGTGGGCAGGCCCTGGCACAGGGTGCCCAGAGCAGCTGGGGCTGCCCCTGGATCCCTGGCAGTGCCCAAGGCCAGGCTGGACATTGGGGCTGGGAGCACCCTGGAACAGTGGGAGGTGTCCCTGCCATGGCAGGGGTGGCACTGGATGGGCTTTAAAATCCCTTCCCACCCAAACCCTTCCATGATTCCATGATTTTGTAGTTTCAGGATCCCTTTATTCCATATGCAGGGGCATCATCCACAGGGAAAAATCAGTGGGAAAGACAGGACAGGAAAACCCAAGCAAGACTGACACAGCTCCAGCCTCAGGGCATCAGGTAAGAGATATCCAGGGAGCACAGAATTCCCAACTCCATGGAGCACACCCAAGATAAAGACACAAAGGATTTGTGACCTCTAGGAAAAGACAGGGGGTTGCAGAGGTAATTCCAACACCTTATGCCAGAAGGAGGAAGCCAAACAAGTTGGCAAACAAAAGAGAGCAGGGGAAAATTTTTTCCTGGCCTGAATTTGGATCAACAAAACCTTGAGCACATGAGCCAGATCCAGCAGAGCCCTCTGCAAGACTCCTCACTTTTCCAGGAGTACATGGGAATTGGGAATTGCAGTTCCAGCCTTTGTTTCCAGACTTTCAGCTCCACAAGCAGATATTTCCTGGTTGTTGGAATAATGGGAGCTCTCAACCACTGCTTCAGAGCTTTCTCAGTGGAAAATGCAGATCCTCTGCTCCATTTAAAAACAGGGAATGTGAGACACATCAGATGGATGTGACCTCTGCAGGAGAAGTGCAAAGGTCAAGAACAGAGCCCCCGTTCCTTATTTCCCACCTCATGGCTCAGCTAGAAGGATAAAAGCTCTTTATTCCTTAGTGCAAGACAATCACACCCCAGAAAATTGGGAGAGTTCCTGCTCTCAGGAGGGAGGGGGTTCTTCACAAAGCCCCAAAGCCATCTGCAAAACAGCCACCCCAAAATTCCTGCTGGTTTTAACAGATATTTTCAGGTGTTCCCTCTCCCCTTGCACAGGTTTACACCTCAAGTCCACCCTACACACTGAGTATGGAGCAAAACCTCGGAGTTAACTCCTCCAGGTTTTCCAGAGGAGAAAATTCCCTTCTCTAGAGCTCCCTGTGCTAAACTTCTCCAGGTATTTCCTGTTTAATTAAGGCAATAAAGTTGTGAAGTTATAGGCCTAGGAAGTAATTAAGCTCCTGAGAGAGGTGGCTCCCAGTTTTCCCAAATTCCGTGAGATATTCTCAAAGGTATTCTACAGAAAAAAAAAAGGTAGAACCTCAGGTGCAAGAGAGAAATGTTTTATCTTAAAGAAATCCCACTCTTTTCTGTTAACAAAATAAAAAGAATTGGCCTGGTAGTGCTTTATTTGATAGAGTAAACCAGAAGTACAGTGAGTAATAAAAATGTTTTGGCATCAGGAATGTCTGTAAGCCCAGAGTGGGATTGGAGCCTCAATATTCCAGGTGCTCCATGGACATGGATACAAATACACAGACAGACAGGATGGCTTAGGAGTTAAAATAACATCAAAATAAAAGAAAAGGCATAAAAATAACCTGAGAGACAGAAAAAATCCATTTCCAGACAAGTAGCCTGCTGTTCTCTAAGCTCTAAAAACTGAATCTCCAGGGCTGTTCAGAAGACAATTCCCCAAAACTCCACATTTCGAACATTTCCCACAATAACCTTAAATATCTAAGATATTTGACTGCCTGTGGACCTGATGGTCCAAACCCTGCTCTGATTTTAGCCCCTCCTGAGCTCATTTTTGCTCCTTTACATGGCTCCAATCCCAGTGTCCAATATCCTCCAGCCCAGCTGAGCCCAAAGGATGCAGGATTTGGGATCCAAGTGCTGGGCAAGGATTCCTGCTGCTCCCAGGGCCATAAACCACCAACAGCAGGACCTTCTCACCAAAATCAGGAAACCACCACAGGATTAAACCCATTGCAGAATCTCAATACCGAATTATCCCTGGGATCATCCTGCAGATCCCTGCGTGCTGCAGCTGCAGCCCAAGGATTCCCAGTGGGGAATCCCCAGGAAAACCCTTTGGAGCCAACATTTCCCTCTCTAAATGGACTCAGCTTTCCCTGGGCAGCTGGGATCACAGCAGCAGTGGGACAATCAGCCAGGAAATGCTCTGGAAAAGCTGAAAATGACTGAACACATCCAATGGAAATTGGAGAGGCAGGACAAGCTCCAGATTTTTGCCTTTGAAAGCCAATCCTCACCCTCCTTCAAGGAGTGCCACAGCTGCATCCTGCAGAGGTGCCCCCAGCAGGAATTCCAAACAGCTGCTCCAGATGTGCCCTCTGGACAATGCTCCATCCCAAGGGAGCAGATGACTTGGGAAAGGCTGATATTTATCCAGGAGAACCCATGGCCATGGAGCCAGCTGGGGAGCCAGGCTGGGATCCAAGGATTCCAAAAGGGTTCATCCCTCTGAAGGTCTGCCAGGAACCTTCCTGGGGCATGGCAACCTGGACACAGACCAGCACTGGAGCAAGAGGAGAGGACAGGCCAGCCTGATAAACATCTTTATAGCAGTTCAAAAAGAGGGGAATAAATAGAAGGAACTCCGAGTCTCAAGCGGTGCCCAAAATTACATTTAATTTTGGAATGTCACTTTTTTTTTTGAAAGTCACACAGATGGGAAAAGAATTAGTGCTGCCATGAGGCTGGAGAGGAACCCAGAAGGTGGAAAAAAGCAGGAATATTAAAAACTTCCGAGTGCAAAAGCAAATGTGAGGCCTTGTGATCCCTCAGTTTGCACCTCCACACTCCCCTCACAGAGAGATCAGGGGAGAAAATTCTCTGTCCCTCCACATCACAAAAAGAAACCCCCAAAAACCTCAAGTTGATGTTTTCAGGGGGCTTAAAACATTGTGATAAAATGTGGGCAAAGGCTGCAGCAGGGTCTCAATTCTCCAGAGGTTGTTTTAATGCAAAATAATTCCACTGGGATATAAGAAAAGCCACAGGAAGCACAGCGGGATGGTGATTGATCCTAACAAGGAAAGAGGGAGAGAACTCCACTCAAAGTGTGATCAAGGAAGGGCAGCAATTAATGATCCTTAAATGAGCAAGGAAGAAAGAAAGCAAAGTACAGACACTGAGGTTTTGGGAAACAGACTCTGGGAACTTCAGGGAGCTGATTAGTGCTCCTAATCAAAGCCCTGGAAGAGGACAGGGAGCTCAGGAGGAATAAAGGCATCTTAAATCAGCTGATAGCAAGGGTGGAAGTGAAATTTCTGTCTGGAAAGAAAAGGAGAGGAGAACCAGGAATGACCAACTTGGTTAAATTAGTAGAGGGGAATTTTTTTTTTTTTTTAAAGAAGGGAAAAACAGGTCATTGCTGAGGAGAATATTGTGGAATAAAACAGATTATCAGAGAGAAAAACGGGGATGTCTTAGGCTGGAAGATGTGATTTGGGGCTGTGTGTTCTATTCCCATCTGTCAGAGCTGGGCAGTTTCTCTGCTGTCCATGGGGCAGTTTTGTCTTTATCTCTCCCACAGCCAACCCTCCCTCCAGGAGATCTCTGCTGTCCATGGCCACTGAGTGTCCCTGCAGGGCTGATCCAATTCCAGCATCCCATGGGGAGATGCTGCGCCCAGGGGAGGAGCCAAGCATTCCTACCTGGATCCAATCTGAGCCTGGAGCAGCACAGCAGCCTTTGCCCACTGCATTGCCAGAGGAGCAGCTTTCTGCTGCCCTGCATTGCCAGAGGGAGCCCAGGCCCATCTGCAGCAGCCCTGGAGCTGCAGAGGAAAACTCCCCCCTTGTGCAGGATCCCTGCTCCAGCAGCAGCACAGCTGGCACTGCAGGAGGGCTGAGCCCCCATGGGATGGGGCTGTGCCACCCCCTGACACACAGGGGGGCAGGGCCTGCTCTCACTCTGGCAGTGGTTTGGTTTTTTGTTTGTACTATTGCATTTGTGTTTTTAATTTTCCTAGAAAAGAACTGTTATTCCTACTCCCATATCTTTGCCTGAGAGCCCCTTAATTTCAAAATTATAACAATTCGGAGGGAGGGGGTTTACATTTTCCATTTCAAGGGAGGCTCCTGCCTTCCTTAGCAGACACCTGGCTTTCAGACCAAGACAAAGTTTGAAAGGTTTCAAGGTTTCAAACCAAGACGCAAATTAAATACTATGCAGAAGGGAGATCAGGAGCTGGGAGAAGACAAATTTCAGATGCTTCAGGAACAGGTGTCAGGCCTTGGGAAGCAGCAGTCAAAGGGAGAGAAAGCTCCAGTTAGGAACAGGATTAATTTGGATCACCCATAGGAAAGTTTATTATTGCTGGATTGTTCATAAATGCTCTCAAACTATCCTGTCCTAAAGGAATTCCCTCTGCTCCAGCCAGTTCTCCAACCTCAGCACAGTTATGGGCCTGTTTTTGTGAGTGGGATGAGATGTTTTCCACAAGGATGAAAAATTACAGGCACAGGAAGAAATATAAATCAGAGAATGATGAACTTCTCCCCAGATCCAAATACAGAACACCCCGGTTCTGTACAGCCAGAACATGACAAGAGAAAAGAACAACCAACAGATTTGTAAAGAACAAATTCTGTTGAAGCAGAGCCATTTGCATCCCTGGCAGAGCCACAGGCTCCGAGGAGAAGGGCAAAGTGCAAAGATGGGATTTTGGGGAAGATTTCTGTCACTCTTGTCAGGAAGCTGAGAAAACACAGGCAAGGTGAAAGCTGCTCCCAGGGGCCACTCATCAACAGCTCCCCATTAGTCTGGAGCGCAGGTTCAGGTTGACAAGCTGAAATAATGGGATGAAACATGGGGTTATTGTTTACACAGGAGCTGAACAGGGCTGAGAGCATCTTGGGTAGAAAAGGTTTGAAATTTAAAATGGTCTTCACGTATTGGAGAAACAGGGAAGAGCAGGGTGGATTTCTGGAAGGAGATGTGCATACTTATAAAGCTAAGGGAAAAGAAGATTATTTGCTAAAAACTGGGAATGAGTGGCTGGAGGCTTCTACAGAAGGAAAAGAACTGGAAGGCAAGGGGTGATGTTGGAATCTTACAGCTATGACTGGCACCCTGTGCAGGTCTGAGCTCTGAGAAGGACAAACACCACAGAATTCCAGGATTGTTTGGGTGGGAAGAGACCTTAAAGCTCATCCAGTGCCACCCCAGCCATGGCAGGGACACCTCCCACTGTCCCAGGCTGCTCCCATCCCCAGTGTCCAGCCTGGCCTTGGGCACTGCCAGGGATCCAGGGGCAGCCCCAGCTGCTCTGGGCACCCTGTGCCAGGGCCTGCTCACCCTGCCAGGGAACAATTCCTAATTCCCAATATCCCATCCAGCCCTGCCCTCTGGCAGTGGGAGCCATTCCATGTGTCCTGTCCCTCCATCCCTTGTCCCCAGTCCCTCTCCAGCTCTCCTGGAGCCCCTTTAGGCCCTGCAAGTGGCTCTGAGCTCTCCCTGGAACCTTCTCCTCTCCAGGTTTATCAATACCCCTTATCAGACTCCTGCAATTCCTGCTGGGTTCCTCTTGCTCTGCAAGACCTCAGGTGCAGCAGCCTGTGCTCTGAGCACAGCTGGGGAGTCCTGAACCTTTGGGATTACTGGGAACAGCCCAGAACTGTGTGGAGTTACTGGGAACAGCCCAGAACCTCTGGTGTTTCTGGGAACAGCTCAGAAACAGAAGGAGAAGGTTAGAGGTCTGCAAACATGCCCCCTGTTTGAAGAGTTCTCAGTCTTTCAAAAATGGGATGGTTTTCTTCTCCAGCAGGAACCTGAGGAAAGGAATTGTCCTGGATTCAGCCGGGATCAAGCTCATTTTATCCTGGAAGCTGGAGCAGGGCTGGGTTTGGGATTTCATGTGAGGATAACGTTGATAAAACACCAATGTTGTGGTTGGTGCCAAACTGTGCTCACTCCAAATCCAGGACTTTTCAGGATCCCAGGCTCTGCCAGTGAGGAGGGGCACAAAAAGTGATGGGAAGGGCTGGCCAGAGGGGATTCCAAAGTATAGTTGTAATTTTTAGGATATAAACTGGGGGCAGTGACTGGGAGTCACTGGTCACTCACAGTGACTGCTGGGGCATTGATCAGCAATTGCAGCAGGAATATTTTTTTTCTCTTGGATTTTTTTTTTGTTTCAATTATTAAACTGTTCTTCTATCAGAATATTTTCAGCTGTTCCTCCTCCTCCTGCCATGGGGTGTCCATGATGGATTGGCTCCATTGTGCTGAATTTCCAGCTGGGGTTAAACCATGGCAGAAGTGGAGATTTTCCCAGGAAAATCCTTTATCCCCATGGAATCTGAAGAGCAGGATGGGAGCCCCACACTTGGTTTCTGCCTTTATCACAAAGATGGGCTGGACCACCCAAATCCCTTCTGTCCAGATTTTCCATGCATGGGGTTTGTATAAACCAGGATTTTCCATAATCAGCTGAGCTCCAGTCAGATTACAAAGGTCCTGACTCCCAGAAAGACTCCTGATTTCCAGGCCACCCCAGTTTTCCTTCAGGGTGAGCAGTGCTTCATCACCTCCAAGCTGCATTGACTTGTTTATTCCAAAAATTCCCTCTGTTTCAATGCCTCCAGGAGAAACTTGCAGATGCCTCAAGGAAGAACCTGGAGATACTTTGAGGAGGACCCAGGAGATGCCTTGAGGAGGAACCTGGAGATACCTCAAGGAGGAACATGGAGATCCTTCAAGGAGGAACCTGGAGATGCCTCCAGAAGGAACCTGGAGATGCCTTGAGGAGGAACCAGGAAATGCTTCCAGAAGGAACGTGGATATACCTTAAGGAGGAACCTGGAGATCTTTCTATCCCTGTCAGCTCCTGCCCATCCCACTGTGGAATGGTTCTTTCCATTATGTCTCAGGTCAAGTTTTCATTTCTGTTGGATCCCGAATTTTATGCTTGGAATCCCAACTCACCCATAAATGGGAGCAGCAGCACAAAAGGGATTTGTTGTCCACTTGCAGTGTCCCCAAAACAAAACAAGCACTTCCAGGTATTTTTCTGGAGTGGCTGTATCCCTGCTGGAATCCTTCTCCCACCGGGTGTACGTGAGGTTTTCCATGGCATTCCCATCCCACCACAGCTCCAAGTGCAGGGCCAAAGGGAACATGGGAATGGCCAGCAGGATCTTGGCTGCTCTGAATTAATTTTCCAAAGTCACCACAGATAACCATGGCCCAGAGCCTTCCCTTCCACCAAAGAGCCTGGGAAGCAGATCCTGGATGATCCAGAGCTCATGGAATGTTTCTTTCAGCCCTGGTCCTTTTTTTCCATAGGAGTCTCTGCTCTGTGGGATCAGACATCTCAGATGTTCCCCACAACTCCACAGTGCTTAAAGAATGCTCCTTTCCCATTTTTGTATTTCAAACACCTTTTCCAGAGCTCCTGATGGGAAAGTTCCTTTGTTTTGAAAGCCTGTGAGCTAAAAACAGGGATAAAACAACTTTTCCTTGGCATGTTTTGAAGATCCCAAGGCAGGGAAAGGAGCTCCTGCTGCTGCTGCTGCCTCTTGGAATTGCTGCTGGGGAGGGAAGGCTGGAGTCTGCTCCACTTTTATTTTTGGGGGGATCAGAGCATCTTTTCAGCCTTAAAACAAATGATGCTGCCAGGAAATATTGGTGTGTGGAGCATCAGGGATCTGCTGT
Source organism: Camarhynchus parvulus (assembly GCF_901933205.1). NCBI lineage: Eukaryota > Metazoa > Chordata > Aves > Passeriformes > Thraupidae > Camarhynchus > Camarhynchus parvulus. The sequence continues at coordinate 994,422 of NC_044585.1, forward strand.
TCCATGCAGGAAAACAGAGCTCCCTGTTATTGGTCTGGGGGAAGAGCTGATTTTTCAGTTTGACAGCGAAATTGAAAAATCAAGTGGAAAAAAACCCATTTTGCTTGGATCATGCTGGAATATTATTTTTGTTGCTAAACTAAATACATTGTTCCATTGGGTATGAACTAATCCATCCAATCCCAAATGGAATGGTTGATTTATTCAGGAAGGAAAGGAAGAGATGCTCCATCTTATGGAGCCTCAGGACTACAGCTCTTCCTGCCTGGAGATCTTGATATTCCTATGAAAGTCTCATGGATGGAGCCATGATTCCATGAAAACCAGGAATTTTCCCTGCCCTGCAGTGCTGCGTGCAAATGATGGGAGTCTGTGGATTCTGGAAATGGCCCCATTCTTCCCTCATTCCCATTTTTAAATGCCCTCAGGACATCATTCCAGCCATTCCTTCATTCCAGCCACTGGGATAAGCTGCACATTAGCCAAGAGCTCCCAATTAAAATGTAAAGAAAACGTGTATTTTAGAATTTTAATTTAAGCACCACCTGAACATTAAAGAATTTCTCAGAGACCTATAATCCTTCACTTTTCTTCCCAGTCTCTTTATCTACCCAGAGGTTTCCATGAGCAGCTCAGTCCTGTGCTCACACCTGGAGCCCGGGTGATTCCAGAGCCCCAGGAAGGTCTGTGCTCCCTTCACTGGAGCTATCAAAGTTACCAAGAACCTTTCCCACCTGCTGCTGGAAAGAATTCCCCATCCTCAGCTGCCCTTTGGATCACGAAGCACAGAGAGAAACTTTTGCTTCGCTGGGCAGCAGAAAAATGAGTTGGTCACAGTTTCAATGAAAGAGGCTTCTCTTCTTGGAAAATTGCCCTGGGGGTGAGGGAATGACAAGGGAATGACAAAAGCCTCATTTTTTTTCTCTCTCTCATTTTTGCTCTCTCTCCATGAAACCTCAGAATGCAGCGATTCTGAGCACAGCCTGCTGAGCAATTCCAGCCTAATACACAGCCCATAAGGATAAACCAACATATGGACCTTAGATCCTGCCATGGTTTAGCAGAACTTAATTGGATCATCCATTTTTCCCAATATTACCATATCAGGGCTGCTGCTAATCCCTTGGGAGCTGCTGTGTGCTGCAGATTAAAGCCCTGGCCACAATCTCTAGGATATGCTTGGCTAAACAATATTAGGAAACTCAGTCTCCAAACATTTAACTGCTAATTTAATGTCATTTCACCATGTCTGAGGCCTTCTGGGGGTGCTTTTGAGATGTATGGACACAAAAATAAATTTATTAAAATAATCTACCCCAAATAATCTGAATATTCCAGGGGATTCATCACTTCAGTTTAAAATACTGCAGCTGGAAGGGCATTATAGATATTTATTCTACCAGAAAGAAATAAAATCTTTGAAGGATTGGTCCTTTCTTAAAAGGTTCACTGTGACAGTGGTTACAAGGGTTCTTGGGTGAAGGAAGAGATGAGAACATTGACTCTATGTTTAGAAGGCTTGATTTTTTATTTTATGATATATATTACATTACAACTATACTACAAAGAAATAGAAGGGAAGGTTTCTAGAAGCTAGCTAAGCTAAGAATAGAAAAGAAAAGAATGATAACAAAAGCAGCTCTCTCGGACTCTGTCTGAGATATCTCGGTCCTTGATTGGTCATTAACTATAAACATCTAAGATGGGCCAATCCAGACGGACCTGTTGCATTCCACAGAAAAAAGATGTCTGCGACAGCTCACCACAGGCTGCCCCTGGGTGCTGAATTATCCAAGTTCTACATTCTGAGCAAACACAATTCTGTCTGTGAAAAGCGATGCCTGCATTCCAGATTCCCCCAAATTCAGAGGTGTGGCTGTGCATGAGGTGGATTCAGCTCCCCGTGAGCAAAAGATCAGCTCTTCCATGTTTACATATTCCAAGGAACAACAGGCTGGATAAGCCCACAGAGAATTTCAAAGGCAAGGCTTGGTGGCGGCCTTGGCACCATGGGAGCATTCAGAGCACTCCCACAGGGCAGAAAATCAGCAAAAATCCAGTTATTTCTCTAAATTCAGGAAAAATCCTGGTGACCATGAGTTCAGAGAGTCATGGAATGGTTTGGGTGGGAAGGCACCTTAAGGAGCATCTCACCCCTGCCATGGCAGGGACACCTCCCACTGTCCCAGGCTGCTCCCAGCCCCAGTGTCCAGCCTGGCCTTGGGCACTGCCAGGGATCCAGGGGCAGCCCCAGCTGCTCTGGGCACCCTGTGCCAGGGCCTGCCCACCCTGCCAGGGAAGGATTTCCTTCCTTCAGCTCCAAGCCATTAAATTGTTTAAATTGCTCATAAATAAGCAGTAAAACTTTGAAGATAAAATGCACATTTTGAAGTTTTAGTTGCACGTGAACTTTTGGGTAGGAAGGGGCTGAATTTTCTAAATGAAATGTAGAAAGAAACCCCAACAAAACTCACAAAGGAAAGCTAGCAATAAAAAATATTCCAAGTGCCACAGGGAGGGGATCAATGACCTGACCACCGAGGGGAATCCAATACTCCCAGAATTGAATTCTAATTACAATGGATTTGTGGCACTAACTACTCATCCTTCCTCCCTCTCCAAATGTATCTTTGCTACAGATAATTACACTGGGATAATTGTGAAGATTCCTCATATTGTTAAATAATGTGGATCTCTGCAGGGAAAACAGCAGGACAGGGAGTTCCTGTCAGCCCTTGAACATGGAGGGTGATAAGGAAGATGATAATGAAGTTTAAATCACCAATATTCAATCGCCTTGTGGGTAACTGCCTATTACAAATCATCTCATGGATCTTGCTCAAGTCAACATAGTCCAAATAAATATTGGGAAGGAAGGGTGAGGGTGGGCAGGCCCTGGCACAGGGTGCCCAGAGCAGCTGGGGCTGCCCCTGGATCCCTGGCAGTGCCCAAGGCCAGGCTGGACAGGGCTGGAGCACCTGGGACAGTGGGAGGTGTCCTGCCATGGCAGGGGTGGCACTGGATGGGCTTTAATGTCCCTTCCCACCCAACCCATTCCATGATTCTGATTCCATGAAATAAATAAATGGATACAACACCCTTGGCTGATCATTGCACTGTGTTGAGTAATGAAGATTGAAGAATACTTCAAGAGGAGAATCCAGTGATGGATCAAAAAATGTGATTTTCTCCAATTTTTAACCAGAAAAAAAGGAGATCCTGCTAAGAAATGAGTGGAGAACAGCATAGAGAACCACCTTGTTTTACTGTGTAAATCCACAGCATTTTCCCTTCTGGAATATTGCCTGCAATCCTGATATCCTGGTCTCAGAAAGACTTTTACAAAATGGCAATAAAACATAGAAGAGATGATGAGAGGTGGAAATGACATCTGTGTAAGGAAAAGGGATCAATAGACTGAAAACCTCCAGCTTAGGAGAAATATGACAATGGTTGGTCATTTCTTCAAGGAGAATGCTCCAACCAGTAGGTGGAAATGGAGAGAAAGAAATTATGTCACCAAAGAGTCTGGAAATGATGTGTGGAATTCCCCAAAGCTTGTAGGAACATAACAAGGAATATTGGAATATGAATGGAAGAAAAGGAAATATGCCAAGGGTAGGTTAAGGGGCTACTCTGGATTATCTTAAATGTCTTTTCCAGCCTTAACAATTCCATGATTCTGGGATCAGCTGGTTTGTCCATCCAGGGAAAGGAAGTTCCAAGAACAGCAGCAGGCACAGGTTCACATCTGAAAAGAAAAGCTTTTCGCTGGTGTCGCAGACATCTTTTCATGAAAATCCTTTCCTTAGGATTTTTCGTCCTGAGAAGCTGAGAGGCCTCAGGAACAAAATGTAAACATTGATTATCTGCTGCTGTGGAATGCAACAGGGGCATCTGTGATTGGCCCATGTTGGTTGTTTCTAATTAATGGCCAATCACAGTCCAGCTGGGTCAGACAGAAAGTCTGAGACAGAGCCTTTGTTATCATTCTTTGTGATTCTGTTCTTAGCTTAGCCAGCCTTCTGAGGAGAACCTTTTCTTCTATTCTTTTAGTATAGTTTTAATGTAATATATATCACAAAATAATAAATCAAGCCTTCTGTAACATGGAGTCAGATCCTTGTCTCTTCCCTCAACCTGAGACCCCTGTGAACACAGTCACACCCTGGGATTAGGCAACACAAAATGGGGTTTGTTTACATGCAGGCCTCAAAGGCCTCTGGTGCGAGAGCAAACCTGAAACAAAGGAAGAAAACAGAGGGGAGGAGGCAGACTTGTTCCAAGTATTCCTTTTCTTCTTCTGTCTCACTCTGGTTTTAAAACATTCATTGTTTGAGGGTTATTTCCTTCACTCTGTTGGTGTTTGTTGCTATTTGTTTGCAGGAGATGGTTCAGACAGATCCATCTGCAAGCTCTGATTGACCCCAGCTCCCATCACACATCCCCACTAAATTTTTTAACATCAAACTGCTTCCCTATCTTCCACTGAACATTCTCCAGGGATGACCCAACCAACAAATCAATCCCATTTCAGAGGAGGAGCTCTGCAGCCTTTAAAATCACCTTCAGACAAACCTGGCAGGGCTCCCAGCGTTCATCCAGGGGCTCCTGCACAAAATGTTTTTATCCAACACAGGAGTTGCACCTGCATCTTCCTCCCTTCTCTGCATCCTTGCAGACACCAAAGGTACCTGGAATAACCAATATTCCCAGTGCATGCAGGAGAATCACAGAGAGAGCCTGGAGAGGCTGAGGAGACAGAAAATAATGGATATTGTGTGCACCAGTGGATTTTTTTTCCATAAGCAGTGACATTTTAGCAAATTACAGAGTGACTGGGGGGACTGGGAGGTTTGGGGGGGCTTTTAGGGAGTCCTGGAATTTGAGGAGTCCCTGGATTGGGGGATAGTGGGAGGTTTGTGAGGGTTTTGGAGGGGCAAGGGTTTTGGGGGGGGTCACAGCTCTTGGGGGACTCCCAGAATTTGGAAGGGGGGAGATTCTGGGGGTGCCAGAATTTGGGGGACTTTGGGGGCCCTGGGATTTGGGGGGTCCCAGGTCTGGGGGTGCTGAGAGGGTTGGGGAGTCCTCGGAGCTTAACCAACACCTCTCCCAATCCATCCTGCACTGCATTTCTGGAGGATTTTCCATGGCCAGGAAGGATGGGCAGGCAGGAAAATCTTTGGGAAGGGAGAGCTGAGCTGGGCTGAGTTGTAAGCTAGAAACTTCCTCAGCCCTGAGAAACCAGGACTGAGTCTCCATCCCATCATAGTGCCACCTTGGTTTAGGATGCAGGAACCCTCCTGACTGATTTTCCATTTCTTTGTCACTCTTGTGGCACCACCAGCCCACTGCATCCAGGGAAAAGGTGGGAAAAGTCAGGCTGGCCACAATAATGACAGCCAAAACACTGGGAGGAAGAAACCTGGGGGTCCAGGTGTCTCAAAATCATAGAACTGTTAGGGTTGGAGCAGATCAAGATCAACATCATCCAGTGCAATCTTCATCCAGATATCACCATGCCCACTAAAGCACATCACAAAGTGCCATATTTTCCTATTTTTTGGAACACCTCCAGGGATGGGAATCCCACCATGCCCCAGGCAGCTGTGCCAGGGCCTGACCACCCTTTCCAGGAAGACATTTTTCCTGATATCCAATTTAAACCCTGAGGCCGTTCCCTCTCCTCCTGTCCCTGTTCCCTGGAGCAGAGCCCGAGTCCCCCGGCTGTCCCCTCCTGGCAGGAGCTGTGCAGAGCCACAAGGGCCCCCTGAGCCTCCTTTACTCCAGGCTGAGCCCCTTCCCAGCTCCCTCAGCCTCTCCTGGGGCTCCAGCCCCTTCCCAGCTCCGTTCCCTGCCCTGCACACGCTCCAGCCCCTCCAGGTCTCTCCTGTCAGGAGGGTGTCACAGACAGTTCTTTTATGAAAAATCCCCTCTTAGGATTTTCCTGCTGGAGCTGAGAAGTGCAGCAACAAGACATAAACAATAGATTATCTGCTGCTGTGGAATGCAACAAGTCTGTCGGGATTGGCCAAACTTGCATGTTTATAATTAATGACCAATCCAGAACTGAGATCTCTCAGACACAGTCTGAGAGAGCTAGTTTGTTATCATTCTTTACTGTTCTGTTCTTAGATTAGGCAGCTAGCAGCTTCTGGAAACTCTCTTTGACTTCTTTCTTTTAGTATAGTTATAATAGATGTATACGTCATAAAATAATAAATCAAGCCTTCTATAACAAAGTCAAAGATCACGTCTCTTCCTTCATCCCAAACACCCTTGTGACCACCTTCAACAGGAGGCTCCCAGAGCTGCCCCAGCACTGGAGGTGCCCCAGCAGTGCCAGCTCAGGGCACGGGCACTGCCCTGCTCCTGCTGCCACCCCAGGGCTGGCACAAAGAAGAGCAGAATTGGGAATCCTGGCTGTGATTCCCTCTCAAGTGCTCTCTGCTCACATGCAGGACCTATCCCTGGGAGGTCACACAGCTCCTGGAGTCCCTCTCAATCCCATCCCTCAGGGATAATGGATCATGCTCCAAACTGGTGCCACTTCTCCTGCAAGGTCTCACTGCCAGGGGCATCGATCTCCTGCAGCCTTTTGATTTACTTGGTTCATCTAATGGAGCTGGTGGAGACAGGACCTGCTGTGTCCACTCCAGCACTTCCCCTCCAGGACGTGAATTCCCAGCACCTGGAGGGCTCTGCTGAGGCAGCAGCCCTAAAGCTCACCGAGGAGGAGTTGAATTATTAATCTGCCCATCCAAGAAGGGAGACAAAGAGGTTTCCAATACAGCAAGTCCTGGAAACTTGTGGGGCTGTAAAAGCTGCTTTTCTTTTTCCAAAACAACCAGAACCATTCCCTCGTTCTCTTGACCCCTGGGAATCCCACTAGAAAGAGACAGCTGAACTGGAAACCTGTGACCGTGTTCACAGGGGTTCTTGGATCAGGGAAGAGACAAGGATCTGACTCCATGTTTCAGAAGGCTTGATTTATTATTTTATGATATATAGTACATTAAAGCTATACTAAAAGAATAGAAGAAAGGATTTCATCAGAAGGCTAGCTAAGAATTGAATAGGAAAGAATGATAACAAAAGCTTGTGTCTGGGACAGAGAGTCCAAGCCAGCTGACTGTGATTGGCCATTAATGAGAAACAAGACCAATCACAGATGCACCTGTTGCATTCCACAGCAGCAGATAACCATTGTTTACATTTTGTTCCTGAGGCCTCTCGGTTTTTCAGGAGGAAAAATCCTAAAGAAAAGATTTTTCATAAAAGTTGTCTGCGACAGAAGCCAGTACAGTATGCAGTCTGTTTATTTATCCGTATTGGTTTATCCTTATGGATTGGGTTATTCCAGAAACTAGAGAAAAGGGTTGAGTTTAGGACCAGGAAATCAGAGTGGAAGAGTTCATATTCCTTGTAGGAGGTTCCTGGCTTTGTGTTCCATGAGCCCCTGTAATTCCAAGCAAGATAAGGACACATCTCTGTAAAAGAGACTGCCTGGGCTTAGATATTCCCTGGAAATGGCAGCTTCCCCATGGAGCAGGATGTATTTCAAATGGTGTCCAAGGAAGACAAACTTTTCTCTTCCAACCCCCCCTGGATGTATCCAAGGTGGTGGAAGTGGCTTTATAGCATTTAAATGAAATTCTCACGAGGAGCAGAAGCTGGAGAAGGTCAGGATCTTCAGGATCCTCCAACCCTGCTGCCCTCAGGAATGCTGCAAAACGCTCTGCTCATCCCAGCCTTAATTCTTGCTCCCCAGAGCTGCATCCCACCCCTGGCTCTGAGGATGACGCCTCCTGTTCTCCAGCATCTCCTCCAAGATTTTCACGCCCGTGGATGTCTCATTCTCCTCCCATCCAAGGGAGAATGGCCCTGGAGTGGCTCTCTGCCATGATCATCACCCTGGATAAATTCTGTTCCGCTGCTTCCCAAGAGGACTCAGCTACTGAGCAAACAGAGGGAAGGGAATTCCCTGTTCATCAGCCAAGGGAAATCCCAGCTGCCCTTTCCAACAGGGAAAGGAGACCAGGAATCCTGGGAGAAGGGCAGTGCTGGCACTGGCAAGGCCAGAAGAGGGAATATCACAGGCCACAAACATCCTCACGCTGCCCCAGGAATGTCCAGCTTGGACTATTGTGCAAGCCAGCTTCTCCATGGAAACCTGTGGTGCTGCCATGCTGAGGAAAGCTCTGTCCTGATCCTGAGCATGAGAGCCTACTCCAGCATATTCTGGGATGCAGAGCTCTGGATCTGCAGTCCCACACATCCCTCCAGGCTGGCTGAGGGTCTCTTAATGCCCAGAGTTCCTCAGGCCCCAAACTGGGGGCTCTTTTTGAACCTATTATGGATTGGGAATCCCAAACTTGGGACTCTTTTTGAACCTGTTATGGATTGGGAATCCCGAGTTTTTGGAACCCAGGGTACAAGGAATATTTCTCTGCCTGTTCTGAGATGTCCTGATCCCTAGGAGAACACTGTTTTTAACTTTTGTCCATGGGGAAAGCTTCCAAGACTTTGGGATGAATTAGAATCTACAAGTGTGTGAAATAGATGGCAGTATAGCTTATCACAGGGTGAAAAACTTAGAGTTTTGGGGTTTTGGTATGGAGGTGGGTAGGAGACAAAATGAAGGATTTTGGGCATTGTCTGATCTCCTTCTTGCTCTTCATCTGCTCCATTTTCTGCAGTGTTGGGAGCACAGAGTGATCGGTTAGAAAGAACCACAATTCAGATGTTGAATGGACAGAAAAATAATTAGTATTGGTAGGAATAAAGTACATTCTAAGAGTTAGTTGGATGAAATAGCTTTAAAAGGCCTTGAACCTGTGTGTCTTGTGACATTTGGTGCCTTCTGTTTGTACATTGAGTCTGAGATTTATTTGGCATGCAGAACTTCTGATAAGAGAAAAATAAACAGTAACCTGAAGACCAAAAACCAAGAGTCCTGTCTGTCTCTCATTCCTGGCACAGAACTTTTTGGGGATCTCCCCACGAGGGAGGTTTTGACACTGAGTGGCCTCGCTGCTCTGATGAGCTGAAGCTCAGGATGATGTGTGACACCCCTGGACCTCCTCACGCCATCCTGGGCTCCCCAGAACTCCCTGAGGTGTTCTCCAGCACACCAGGCACCCCCCTCACCTGGGAGACCCCTAAACTGGGATCTGCTGGTCCTGGCAGTGTCAGTGCCTCCCTCTCTGTTGGAGTGTCTGAGTCAGAACCTCTCTGAATCCTTCAGAGAGAGGAAGAAAGGCAGGAGTTGAATTAAAGCCTTTAGGGAAATTAATATCTATTAATCCACATAGATATGAAGTAGAAGTTTAAGTTTTAAGCAAGTAGAAGTGTAAGTTTTAGTTTTAAGTAAGTTTAAGTTTTAAGTAGAAAAGTACAAGTTTAAGTTTAGAAGTTTAAGTTTTAAGTAGAAATACATTTTAAGTGCCTTAAGAAACTGTGCTAGCTAGTAAAGGCCTTAAGGCCTAGCTTAAAGTGCAGCAATTTAGCTCCAGACCTAACAAAAACACAGCAGAACCTTGCCACTAGAGCAGATAGAATTGTTCATGTTAAACACATAAAACTACATGTGTAAATAGATAGAACTATTCACGTAAATAGATAAACTTATATACATAAATTTTAAGTAAGAAAGCATGTCACAGACATTTCTTTCATGAAAAGTCCTCTCTCAGGATTTTTCCTGCTGAAGCTGAGAAGTTCAGAACCAGACATAAACAATAGGTTATCTGCTGCTGTGGAATGCAACAGGTCCATCTGGATTGGCCCATCTGAGATGTTTGTAGTTAGTGGCCAATCCAAAACTGAATTCTCTCGACAGAGTCGGAGAGAGCTCCTTTGTTTTCATTCTTTACTTTTCTATTCTTAGGTTAGCAGCTTGTGGAAACCTTTCCTTTTTTTCTTTTTAGTATAGTTTAAATAGATGTATATATCATAAAATAATAAATCAAGCCTTCTGATCATGAGTCAAGGATCTCATCTCTTCCTTCGCCCTGAAATCCTTGTGGCAACAACCACAAAAGCAGAGAGTATATTTGTGTAAATAGCTAATAATATATACATAGGATTTGTATTACTTTTGCACATTAGAATCAAGTTCAGATTGGTTGAGAAAGAATGTTTTAGAATCGTGCTTTTAGCTGATTGGATGTTTTATGAATAAAATGCCCTTTAATGGGGTGTGATCACCATCAAGTCAACAACAACCTCATCAACAAGAAGAAGAAAAGAAGAAAGAAAAAAAGGCTGTGGTCCCTGCTGCTGCTGCTGCTCCTGCATGGAACCTGGGACTCTACACCAGAGAGCAGCCCTGCAGCCCTGCAGCTCTACAGCCTTGCAGCCCTGCAGCTCTGAAGCTGCAGCTCTTGTGTGGGACTCTGTGAAAAATGCATATTTTATGATTGGCTTTTCACAAATATTGACATGAATATTATATGTGTTATGTTAGAAAGTTATGCTGTATTAATTTTTTTAGTAGTGTGTTAAAATATAGTTTTAGGTTATAACAAAATGTTCAAATAGAAACTATGCTATGTAAGATACTTTTTTAAAGAAAGGACTAGCACTGAGATAGCAGCCACAGGACACCTGAATCTTTCAGAGAAAGAGAATTTATTTCTCCATTATCAGAAGAAACGAACTTCTTCCTGCCTGCTCAGCCATGAAGATGCCGTCAGGATTCAGAGGAAGAAGCTGACACTGCCCAGACAGAATCCTGTGTTTGAATGGAATTTATGCATCATGTATGAGGTGTATGAATATGCAACAGGCTGTTGCTTTTAAGGGTTAATCTTCTGTTAACGTGGGGCCTTTTTTGGGCTCATTTTGCCCAGAAAAGGTACCCAGACTGTTTGTAACTCTTTGTTTCTGTTGTCTCATATTGTCCTAATCCAAATTGTCCAAATTATTATTACTCTGATTATATTGCTATTTTTATAACAATTTTTTTACCATTAAACCTATAAAATTTTTTAAAACAAGTGATTGGCGTTTCTCACAGACTCTATGCCTGAAAGCTTTTGCACAGACTTTAACACCTTGAACTCTTTGCCTTCCAGACTGATGTATTCATGCAATAAACAACTTTAGAGCAACTAATAACTGCTTATGTCTCTTTGAAGAGTAAAACCTCGACACCTCTCCAAATCCTGCCTGCAGGACTCCAAGAGCTCTCCAAAATGCAGTTTATTCCATCCAAGAGGTTACAGCAGTGCAGGGTCATGGGTGACAGAGCTGTGCCTACAGCTGTCAGCTCCAGCTGCAAGCAGGCCTGGAGACCCTTTGGTTTTGGTTACAGTGCATTACAGACTTTTCTTTGCTGAGCATCTCCATACAGTAGAACCAATCTACACCTTAACTTTTATCTATAGCCTGTCATAACTCCTGTAATTACCATATTCATGTTACTGTTCTCCAATCACTAAAAGTCAGTACATTACAGTTTAAGCTAGAAGATGTTTTTCAGTTTTCTTGCAGTGGAAAATTCTGAGACCTTTTTTCTACTTGCAACATTGGCAGTCTTGTTTGCCTGTGCTATCTTTCTGCTTCGTAAAAACATCTTCTTGTTTGGGGTGGGTTTATCCTTTGCTCTAAGCCATAAAAACCCCTTGTGAGTAACACACCCTTTGCCTCCTTGGTTATCCAGCAAGACTGGCTCAGCAATTCTCTTCTTATATATCAAAACTTGTTTCCATCTCTATTCCTTCATCAGACTCTACATTCAAAAATCTTTCTGCCAAGCACACGTATCTGTGACACTTTCTTGTCAAACTTCCATCCTTCCCAACCCCTGCCTCCCACAGGAGCAGCAGGCATCCCTGCTGGGAGGAGCAAAGCATCCCACGAACAGTTTGGGGTGATTAAAGTTATTACTGGGATGCACAAAAGAGCACAGGGATGGAGCAGCTGGCAAATGTTGGATTAGGAGGTCTCAGAGTCACCATGCCAGGAACTTTGGGCTAGATGCTGACAGGACTTGGGCAGAGGGGGATTAATTGACAGCAGGGAGGGAGTTAAAGGGAAAAATCACTCCCTAAATGAGGGAAGATCCCAGGGAATCCACGCAGTGATTAGAGAAGCTGCTGCTTAGCCTTTAATTCAACAGGCTGTGGGTCTGTTCTTTATTCCTGAGGCTAAAGCCAGCCCTCCCCTCGCCCTGAACTCCCAGGAAATTAAAGCTGCCAGCGCCCCACAAAGCCCAGAGCAGCCAAAGTGACCCCTGGAGAGCGAGGTCAGTGCCTGGGGACACTGCAGCCTTTGGCAGGCTGGAGAAACCAGGAAAACACTGGGATTTCATCGGCAGGTTGGGAAGTCAGAGAGCTCGGGAACTGGGGCAGAAATGGCACAAGCACTGCCACTGGCTGCCACAGAACAGTGCTGCAGAAAGCGGGAGAGCTGGGAATCAGGGAGGCCTTTGGAAGGGATTTCTGAGTCCCTGTGGTCCCTGAACCCTTCCAAGCTGTTCCATGCTCACCAGGAATTGTGCGTGTGCTGTTCCGTGCTCACGTGTTTGCTTCAAGCTGCTAAAGAGCACAGGATAGTCCAGTCTATACTTTTCCTGGAGATTTTCCACACTGTTGTTTTTAGGAGAGATAGGGAATATGTCATGGGATACTCCAGTGCTGTTGTGGCACTGCATTTCCATGGTTCCATTCAATGAAATTCCAGTGCTGGGGGCAGTTTTGGGCCCCACAATATTAAAAAAAGACACAAAAGTGTTGGAGAGAGTTCAAAGGAGGCCACGAGGATGAGGAAGAGTGAATGAAGAGCAGCTGAGGGCACTTGGAATGTTCATCTGGAGCAGAGGACACTGAGCTCAGAGCTCACCAGTATATGTGACGGTGTTCACAGGGGTTCTTGGATTGGGGAAGAGATGAGAATCTGACTCCATGTTTCACAAGGCTGATTTATTATTTTATGATATATGTTACATTAAAACTATACTAAAAGAATAGAAGAAAAGGTTTCATCAGAAGGCTAGCTAAGAATTGAATAGGAAAGAATGATAAGAAAGGCTTGTGGCTCAGCTGTCTCTCTGAGCCAGCTCCTTGTGATTGGGCATTAATTACAAACATCCACCATGGGCCAATCACAGATGCACCTGTTGCATTCCACAGCAGCAGATAATCATTGTTTACATTTTGTTCCTGAGGCTTTTTACCTTCTCAGGAGGTAAAATTCTAAGGAAAGGATTTTCCATAAAAGATGTCTGTGACAAGGATATTCCATGATTCTGTGACTCTGTGACACGCATTCCAGGGGTGCCCACATCCAGGGCAGTGGGTGAAGGGCTTTCCTTGCCATCACTTCGACAATTCCAAACAAGGAGTGGCTCAAGCAGAGGGTGAAATCAGCTGGAGGGCTGGGTGTTATCATGGAATCATAGAATCGTTAAAGTTGCAAAAGACCTTCAGGACCATCAACTCCAGCCTTCAAGGATGGATGTGATTCAGCCCAACCCCTCCACATCAGCAGCCCCTCCCTTCTTATTGTGTACAATGATCCAGAAGTGCTGTCCTCCTTCATCCCCTCTGGGAATGAATTCCTGGTCTCAGCCAGGTGTCCCCTCTTCCTGTGCCTGTGAAGGTGGCAGGGACTGAACAATGTGTGAGCAGGGCTCCTGGGGATGTGCACACCAGGAGGAGGCACTGGTTCCACCACCCCCCTTGTGTCCAGCTGCTGGATTTAGAAGTCGTGTCCTCTGCTGAGCTCAGGCTGCCCAAACCTTCTGTTCCAGGACTTTACCGAGCATCATGTGGAAGGACTTTGCTTTATTAAACTGGAGATTTGGGTTAAAAAGATTCAAGTAACTAATTCTCAAAGCTCTCTATCCTCTTAGTGCACTCCTGCATTTAATGCCATTTGTCTGTCCCTCACCATGCCAGCCAGTGGATCACAGCTGCTGATCCCAGGGGATCTCTGCTGGAGCCACCTCTGCCAGCCCCCCTGGGCAGGGCTTCTGGAGTGCAAAATGGGATAAAGCCAGGGACTCTTCAGTGAGGAAAACCCAGAGGGATTCATAGAATATTTTTATAGAATCATGGAATATCCTGAACTGGAAGAATCCCACCAGGATCATCCAATCCCAGCCCCTGTCCCTGCCCAGACCCCCAACAACCCCACCCTGTCCATCCCTGGCAGCGCTGCCCAAAGGCTCCTGGAGCTCTGGCAGCCTCGGGGCCGTGCCCATTCCCTGGGCAGCCTGGGCAGTGCCAGCACCCTCTGGGGGAAGAACCTTGCCCTGAGCTCAGCCTGAGCTGCCCTGGCCCAGCTCCAGCCGTGCCCTGGGTGCTGTCCCTGTCCCAGGGAGCAGAGATTGGAGCTGCCCTCGGGAGGAGCTGCAGCCCCTGGTGAGCCCTGAGCTCAGTGTCCTCTGCTCCAGATGAACATCCCAAGTCCCTCAGCTGCTCCTCACACGGCTCCTCCAGAGCCTTCACCCTCCTCCTGTCCCTCCTTTGGTCTCTCTCCAACAGCTCTTTAGCTCTTTCTGAGTTTGTGGCACCCAAAACTGCTCCAGGACCATCTGCAAAGGCTCCTCCCCTCTCACACAAAGCTCTTTTGGAGCTCTTTGGATGACGTTCCTGGGCTCTGAACTGGAAGAAGCTGCACCAGGACTGAACTCTAGAGGAAATCCTTAGGGAAGCTGCTGCCATGGAGAATATCCTGCTGCCAGTCAGAACAGGCTGTCCAGGTGGAACTGCCATCCCTGGAAGTGGTAAAATAATATTGAGAGTGGTGTTGGGGATGTGGGTTAGGGGTGGACCTGGCAGGGCTGGATTAATGGCTTGATTGATCTTAGAGGGCTTTTCCAACCTTAATGATTCCATGAAGATTTCCTGACCAGCTGCTTTTGTTTTGCTCCACCCCTGGCTTCTAAAACCAAGTCCTTTAGGAGCACAGGTCAGTGAGGTATATATTATACATATTTAGCTCTCTTTTCTTACCTTTAAATCCTGTTTTAGGTCCCATAAAATCACCTAATTGCCTGTAGGGGAAAGTAGAGTTGAACAAAGCTGTTTTCATCCCAACCCCTGATGCTCTCTGCAGGTGCTGAATGAGTTTAATTGCATCAAAAGCCTCCCAGTGCCATTCCAGGTGGGAAAGAAGCATCTCTGGGGTGTTTGTCAGGCAAGGAAATGAATTTAGTGAGTGGGAACTAAAAGGCAGAATGGAGTCAGAGACAGCTCAGACCATGATACCCATGGAACTGGGATTGAAAAGAACCAATCAAATCAAATCAAACTAAACCAAAACCCCAAAAGAAATGAAAAACACAACTGCATAGAAGTAACCCAAAGAGTAGCCATGGTCCTAGCAGATAAAACCTCCCTCAGGGAGCTTCAGTGAGCCAGAGATTTCTGGATGCAGGGCCGAGGGGAGGTTGTGCCCCAGGCCAGGTGGGACACTGGGGCTTGGAGCCACCTGGGACAGTGGGAGGTGTCCCTGTCCATTGCAGGGGTGGCACAGGAGGAGCTTCAAAGTCCTTTCCAACCCCACCCATTCTGGGAAATTGTTCAGCCCTGAGAGCCTTTTGAGGATGAATCCCCTATATCCAGAGCTATCACTCCTCAGGGATTATTCATGTCCAACATCTGCGTCAGACATCAATTCCCCAAAACCTGGAGGTTTTTCCAGAGCCTCTTTGTTCTCCTCCTCATCATCACCACCACCACCAAATTGCAGCCAAAACAACAACTGGGATAGGAGAAAAAACCAAAACCCCATATTTTATAACTTAATGTCTCTTATTTGAAGTGATGTAAGCAACATTTTATTAAGTCTGGTTCATCTGATCTTATTTTGAATTTATTGATCTTACTTTGAATTTATTGATCTTACTTTGAATTTATTTACTTTCCCTGGTCATGTGATCAATGCTGTTTGAAACCAGCCCAGTCCTGGGAGCTAATTGCTGTAGTGACACCAAGTTTGGGGCTCCCACAGCAGAATTATTTCACTGTTGGCAAGAACCACGCAAATCCCTGCACACATTTCATGCTAAGGGCTGCCAATCTGCTCGCAGGGCTCTTATCTGGGGGGATTAGGGAGTTATCAGGAGCGTCTGAGCAGAGATAAGGCCCAGCAAATCCTCCCCTCCTGCTCCTGACACAACAACGGCGCCGAGGGGGAGCCCTGGGAGCAGAGAGGGATTGGGAACCCTCTGGGGCCTGATCCAGGTCCCTCCTCTGCTGCTCAGTGCTGGGATTGAGTTCTGGGTGGACAGAAGCTGCTGTCAGGAAAAGCAGGGGCAGAGCACATCCAGCACCTCCTGTCACCCTGGTTTTTTAAGTTTTTCTAAGCCTTCTGATGTTTACATTCTTATAAGAAACTTCCTCACACACTTCCTGTAAATAATTTATTGTTTTGCATTCTTTTATGGAAGAATAAAAATTTGATAAACGGTTTGTCCAGTGTCATTGAAGAGGCGGCACTGTCACCCTCGAATCCAGTGTCACTTTTAGAAATCTATAAAAGTTAGAGTCAAAAATTAAATATTCTCTTTTACCCTTGTGTAGAGCTGTGTGTCCATAATGTGTTATTTCATGTCCTACAGTGACAACCTCCCGGGCCTGCAGAGCAGCACTGGGCTCCAAACAGAATTCCCTGGCACCAAAACCAGAATTCCTGAGGGCTGGGAAGGGCCAGGAGAGCCCCACTGCTCCTCAGCTGTGGTGGTGTTCACAGGGGTCCCAGGATGAGAGAAGAGATGAGAATCTTGACTCCGTGTTTCAGAAGGCTGATTTATTATTTTATGATATATATTATGTTAAAAGAAAATGGTATATTAAAACTGTACTAAAAGAATAGAGAAAGGAGACATCAGGGGAAGGGAAGGGAAGGGAAGGGAAGGGAAGGGAAGGGAAGGGAAGGGAAGGGAAGGGAAGGGAAGGGAGGGGAAGGGAAGGGAAGGGAAGGGAAGGGAAGGGAAGGGAAGGGAATCTTGTGACTGACCAGAGAGTCTGAGACAGCTGGACTGTGATTGGCCATTAATTAAAAACAACCACAAGATCAATCAAAGATACACCTGTTGCATTCCACAGCAGCAGATAATCAATGTTTACATTTTGTTTCTGAGGCCTCTCAGCTTCTCAGGAAAAATAAAAAACTCCTAAGGAAAGGATTTTTCATAAAACATGTCTGTGACACTCAGCCCTGTGGCAAAGGCTTCAAAGCGTTCCAAAGGCTTCAATCAGGAATTCCTGGGGAATCCCAGAGCTGGCCTGGCCTGTGGGGTGAGGCTTCCAGGAGGGAAGTGGCTGCTTCTGCCCCATCCTTCACAGGCACTTTGGGCCCAGGCACGTCTGGAAGGTGGTGATGGCTTTCCTTGAGCTGCAGCCCGAGGAGAAAGGGGAGAGGGCACCCCTGGGACAGCCTGGAAGCTCTTGGGGCTCAAGGAATGAGCAGGAGACCCCAACAAGGAGGAAGCTGCACAGTTCCCAAGTCTGGGATGTGTCCAAGCCTTCACTGCTGGATCTCTGTTGCACATTCATTCCCCAAATCCCATTTCTTCAGCAAAGTCCTGTTCATTCCCCAAAACTCCTTTCCTCAGCTCCACAGCTGTTGTTGAAGCAGTTCTCTGAAACAGAAGTGCTCAGTTCTTCCAGCTTCTCCCTTCAATACATCCTGGTGTTGCCAGGGCTCTTCCCCAGGCTGGCAGGCCCAGTTTTGCTGCTTTTCCAGACATGGATTTACAGCTCCATGCCACACTTTCCCACTCGTATCCACGGGTTTCCATTGCTTCCAGTGCTGCATGATCCATCATCAACTCCATTCCTGCTGCAGGATAAGGTTTTTCCCAGCCAGGGAGAACAGATGGCCCCTGAACCTTCCACCATATCAGACATTCCTGTTAGAAACCTCAGCCAGACCTCAGCTTTTGGGGTTATTCCATCATCCTTGGATCTGGGTCCAGTTCCCTCCAGCCCCAGGGATCAAGCTGAGCCTGGATGTGAATTTGGACTTTTCTAAGCAGGTTTTTTGTTGGAGCAGTTGGATTTTCTGTGAGCAGGGCTTTGAATTCCCCCCAGTGCCCTCCCTGTGGTTTTCCAGCCTCCAATTCCTGTATCCAATCCCCCCCAAGCAGTGCCTGCCACAGCTCCTTTATTTATGCCCTGGGCATGTGGATCCTTGTGTCCTACTCTGATTAAATGTGGGATTGCTGCTGCTTAAGAACAAGATTCCACATGCCTGGGCCATGCTTTAGGAGGGTTATAACTCACCCAGCCAACTCTAATTTCACTTGCAGGATTTTCACTCAGGAGTGGAGACAGACTGGGAGCAACACCTGCCTAGAAATGGAATTGAGAGCTGCTGGGCACGAGCTCTGCTGTGGAATGTGCCACTGGAGCCCCACCTGCAGCATTTGGACAATGGGAATTCTCAGCAATCGGGCATTTCTCCCATGTCCCGTTCCAGCTGCAGTGCTGAACTCAGTCAGACTGGCTCAGGGTGAGCACAGGTCACCAGGCTGCTGCTCCCCCCTGCCCTGCCCAGGGGGAGGGCAGCACCTCTGCAGTGTCTGCTCAGCCCCCTGGGATGGGGCAGCTCCTGACTGGTGAGGAAGGGATGAAGCTGTTCCTCAGCATCTCCCAGTGAGGTGAGGAAGGGATGAAGCTGTTCCTCAGCATCTCCCAGTGAGGTGAGGAAGGGATGAAGCTGTTCCTCAGCATCTCCCAGTGAGGTGAGGAAGGGATGAAGCTGTTCCTCAGCATCACCCAGTGGCCAAAGCTCTCCTCCATATCCAGATTTTGGCTGCTCTAGAGGCACCTGGTGCACAACCCCTCCTTCTCCTCAGCACAGAGCTGCTTCTGTCTTTTTGAAAAACAAATCATCACAAATCCAGCTCAAAAACAAAACCAGTTCTTTCACAGGCTCTGAATCTCCCTGCAGCTCAGCCCAGACCCCCCAAATCTGTCAGAGCAGAGGAAGGTGGTGTCTAAATCCTCCCCCCCCCATTCCCAGTGCTGCATCTCCTCTGCTCTCCTGCCTCAGACAGATGTGCTGGGGTGCATTCCATGTGACTGGTTGTGTTTATTCCCTCAAGGGATTTTTTTTTAAATATTATTTTTATTTTCTTATTATATTTATTATATATATTATAATACATTATTATATATTTATTATTATTGTATATATTTTATTATTGATATTTTTAAAATTTTATTATTATTTTTAATATTTTTGTTTTTATTTTTTACTTTTATTTCAGTTTTTTCCCTCAGGATATCCATAAAGCTCCCAGTTGCACACAGGTGTCTTGGTGTCTTGGTTTGAACAGACAGGTGTCTGCTAAGGAGGGCAGGAGCCTCCCCTGAAATGGAAAATGTAAACCCCTGTCCCTCTGAATAATTGTAATTTTGAAATTAAGGGGGTGTCAGGCAAAGATATGGGAGTAGGAATAGTTCCTTATTAGGTAAAATAAAAAAAAAATAAAAATAAAAATGCAGTAATACAAAACAGCCACTGTCAGAGTGACACCATGCCCTGCCCCCTGTGTGTCAGGGGGTGGCACAGCCCCATCCCATGGGGGCTCAGCCCTCCTGCAGTGCCAGCTGTGCTGCTGCTGGAGCAGGGATCCTGCACAAGGGGGGAGTTTTCCTCTGCAGCTCCAGGGCTGCTGCAGATGGGCCTGGGCTCCCTCTGGCAATGCAGGGCAGCAGAAAGCTGCTCCTCTGGCAATGCAGTGGGCAAAGGCTGCTGTGCTGCGCCAGGCTCAGATTGGATCCAGGTAGGAATGCTTGGCTCCTCCCCTGGGCGCAGCATCTCCCCATGGGATGCTGGAATTGGATCAGCCCTGCAGGGACACTCAGTGGCCATGGACAGCAGAGATCTCCTGGAGGGAGGATTGGCTGTGGGAGAGATAAAGAAAAAACTGCCCCATGGACAGCAGAGAACTGCCCAGCTCTGACAGATGGGGATAGAACACACAGCCCATCCACATCTTACAACCTAAGACAACAGGTTGCACAGTCCAACCCATCATTTGATCCCACAGAAACTCTGCTGTTTTTCTAAAGAAACAACTGTGAGACCAAGAACACCAGTGACCTCCCTGCCTGAGGTTTGCCATGCCCTGCACTTGGAGTTTGTATTCAAAACACCCTTTTTTATCTGCTTTTTAAAATCTTTCCACATCTGTTTGGATTTTTTTCAGTTCTGCTCTCTCCCATTCTGCTCTATTCTGTTGTACTCCATTCTAAACAGGAGTACTCCATGAAAATTCTAATTTCCCACTGCTTGTGATTCAGCACAAGCTGCCAGATTTTCAAGAAACCTTGGGAGACTCTGTGCAGCTGAAAATATTGACAGTCTAAAGCAGCTTCATGTCCATCCAGCTGAGTAGCCAACCTGTGATCCCCAGCAGGTAGATAGGAAATAAAATGGCCCATGTGAAGATCTTAATCCTAATCCTGAGAGTTTCAAATGTATTTAAGCCTTGGAGCAAGCAGTTTTATATCCAGTCCAAAATGCTCTTTACACCAGCTGTGATAACTGGGGCTATTCTGATTTTTTTTTTCTTATTTATTCCAGGTTTTGAATGCAGTTTATCTTTTGCCTTCCATAACCTCTTGTGGAAACGAGTTCCACAGTTTAAAACTCCAAGGAAACTGCTCACCTGACTGAGCCAAATTTATTCTGGGCTGGCTCGTTGTCAGTGAGGATCTCATCAGCAGAGCATGACAGGGAGTTACCCACCCCACAAATGAATATTTGCATTTGGGCAGGATTTGCCCCCCAAAAGTGCCCTTTTCCCCATCCCACAAATGAATATTTGCATTTGGGCAGATGGATTTTCTCCCTGGAAGAGCCCTTTTCCCCTTCCCCTGTGTCCCAGACAAGCCTGGAAGAGCCATTTTTGGGAGCAGGTGTCCGTGTTGTGCATCTGTCTCATTGGTGAGGCTGAGTTCTGTCTCACTGTGCAGAAGAAAATGTCATTTCATCAATTCTGGATTTGCCACCTCTCAGTTTAATTGAAAAATCTGCTGCTGCCTGTGTCAGGAGCAAGAGAGGACTTATCTGTACCTGTCTGTTTTACAGACAGTTGAAACACCTTTTGTTATTTTTCTGCTCACCCAAGGAGTCGTTTCTAATCCTCTCCAGCCTCTTTCAGGGGAGTTTTTCCAGCCCTTGGTCACATTTGTGTAGCCCTGGACCCAGAGCCTTTAAAAAATTCTTTTACAACAACAGCCTCAAGGCCGGGGCCCTTTCAAGCATCTGTCCCTGGTTTCCAAAAGCTGAAAATTTGGCTCTGGAAATTTCTGTCCTGGAAATTTGGCTCTGGGTCCATGTCCAACCCCCAGCACCCTCTTGGACTATTGGTGTTTGTAAATTCCATGAGTTTCTTCAAATCCTGGGATCACAGAACATCCTGGCTTGGGAAGGACTCACCACGATCATCCAGTCCAACTCCTGGCCCTGCCCAGAACCAAATATTCCAGTGCAGGTCCAAATCCTGGCTTTAACTGGAGAGCACCTTTATATTCCACGTGCTTTCTCTTCTCCTCCTCTTGGCTTTGCTGTGACCCTCCCAGGTGTGGCTGCAGCTGCTGGGTCCCCTGGGGGTCCCTGGGGTGCCCATCCAAGGGAGAACACCAAGAAAAGCCCTCCTGGGCCCTGAGCCCTCCCATCTGCCCCTGCAGGGCTCCCACACCTAGCTCCAAACAGCCCCAGGGATGGAGCAGCAGCTGCTCTCCCATCCCTTGGTGAATGGCAGCAGCTGTTTAGGCAAAAAGATGAATTATTTTCCATTAAAATGCAAAAGTCCACCTTTCAAATCCAGTGGCTGGACCAGCAACACCCTCCTGCCCTTTATTTGCAGTCCCCTGCCTTTGTCACTTGTCACAGCCAAGTGAAGCCAGTAGAGAGCTGGGCTTTTCTACCAGTTTCTCCTCATCCCATTTGCCAAGCATTGATTTTCTTTTCCTTCTACCAACAGAGCTTGAAATTAATAATTTCTATTTGATTTTGTCGCTTGGGTGTCATCAATACTGGCAGGGCTGGACACGGGAGAAGCCAAATGTTGAGGGAGATGGAAGGCAGTGAGGGGGAGCAGCCAGCCTGGATCAATGAGCAGGTCATGGAGCACATCAGGAATGCTCCTGGGGACAGGCTGGACATTCCCTGCCTGCCAGGGAGGAGATCTGCTGGAATTCCAGCTCTGTGGCAGGTCCCCATCTCCACATGGCAATGGGAACATCGGCAGGGGAGATTCCCTCTGTGCCAATGGTTTTAACACCAGGAATTGCTCCCTTGTCTGGGTTTGAAAACACAGGAGCCTTCCTTGAAATAGAGAATGCAAATCCCCTCCCTCCAAATTGTTATAATTTTGAAATTAACGGGCTCTTGGGCAAAAAGAGTAGGAATAGAAGTTCTTTATTAGGAAATTTAAAATACAAATGCAATAGTACAAACAAACAAAAAACAAACCACTGCCAGAGTGAGACCATGCCCTGCCCCCTGTGTGTCAGGGGGTGGCACAGCCCCATCCCATGGGGGCTCAGCCCTCCTGCAGTGCCAGCTGTGCTGCTGCTGGAGCAGGGATCCTGCACAAGGGGGGAGTTTTCCTCTGCAGCTCCAGGGCTGCTGCAGATGGGCCTGGGCTCCCTCTGGCAATGCAGGGCAGCAGAAAGCTGCTCCTCTGGCAATGCAGGGGGCAAAGGCTGCTGTGCTGCTCCAGGCTCAGATTGGATCCAGGTAGGAATGCTTGGCTCCTCCCCTGGGCGCAGCATCTCCCCATGGGATGCTGGAATTGGATCAGCCCTGCAGGGACACTCAGTGGCCATGGACAGCAGAGATCTCCTGGAGGGAGGATTGGCTGTGGCAGAGATAAAGAAAAAACTGCCCCATGGACAGCAGAGAAACTGCCCAGCTCTGACAGATGGGGACAGAACACACAGCCCTGATAAATCTTGCGTTTCCAACCTAAGACATCCATTCACGTCCCTAGACTGGATCTTGGCAAACCTGACAAGGGAAAGGGAACAGGAATTTGCACTGAGGTCTCCTTTTCCTGCCCTGCCCTGCTGTGTGAAGGCTCCAGGTCCTGCTGGAGGGATCAGCCAGGGATGCTGGCTGTGGCACCAGCATCCATGGAAAAGTCCTTCCAGTCAGATCTTACGGATGTTCTACCATCCATGGGCAAAATGTGAAGCTCCACAGCTTGTTCTGGACCAAAGGGAGAAGAGGATGGGAAAGATGGGGGGAAAAACAGAGGCTGGGTTGAATGAGAGCCTGGGAGAGCTGGAATGGGAAGGAGAATTTCTGACTGAGCCCAGCTCTTGCTCCCCTCAGCCTCCACAAACATCAGTTCTGCATTTGAGGGTCTTTAAGGTCCCTTCCAACACAAACCATCAGACAGTTCCATGATTTGCATTGTTTTTAGGACAGGGAGGTCACGGAGCATCCTTCAGCTGGGATCTGCAGCTCCTCCCGAGGGCAGCTCCAATCTCTGCTCTGGGACAGGGACAGCACCCAGGGCACGGCTGGGGCTGGGCCAGGGCAGCTCAGGCTGAGCTCAGGGCAAGGTTCTTCCCCAGAGGGTGCTGGCACTGCCCAGGCTGCCCAGGGAATGGGCACGGCCCCAAGGCTGCCAGAGCTCCAGGAGCCTTTGGACAGCGCTGCCAGGGATGCACAGGGTGGGGTTGTGGGGGCTCTGGGCAGGGACAGGGGCTGGATCAATGATCCCTGTGGGTCCCTCCTGCTCAGGAGATTTTATGGCTCTCTGATCTCTCCCAGCCTGAGGCTCAGAAGGTGGAAATGCTTTCTGTAATTGTCTGGAAAGAATTTTCTATCCCCATAAAATCCAGTGGAGCCAAATCAGAGGCATTTCAGATTTGGAGCTGTGGCTCCATCTGCTCTTCCCTGTGCCTGACCCACCCCAGGGTCACATCCCAGCCTCCTGTGCCACCTCCAGCCCTCCCTGCCTGGGCACAGTCCTGATGCTGGAGCTCAGGGGGAATGAGCCAACATTTAATGCAGGAAAAGCTTCCTGTGGGGCCCGTTTGTGTCAGGAATTAAGGAGTCACATCTGAGTGGGCAGCAGAGCAGCAAAGGTGCCAGAACTCCATGCCCTGCTCACAGCAGCTCCTGTCAGAGCCCTGCAGGTGCCCATAAACCACTTAAGTGGCCATTAAGGGTTCAGGGAGCAACAGAACCTGGCACTGGAGCACTCAGCCCTTTGGCTTCAGGCATTTATCCAAGAGCAGATGAGCAGGCAGGAATTAGAGCTGGAAGCGCAAGCACCATGGAGCCTCTGCCCTGCCCTGCCAGAGAGCTGGGGGATCCCAGCAGCTGCCCTGGGATGGGATTTTCTGTTGCCATGGCCATGGAAATCAGGGCTAACTGGGCTCCCCACACCCACAGCTCCCAGCTCGAGGGTTTAGCTCCCCATCCCAGCACGGGGAGCTCTGGAGGAACTGAAATCTTTGGTGCACGGTCACACACACACAGGGCAGGGCCTGGGGACACACAGGGTTTGGCTGCTGTGCCCGGATAAAGCATTTGTTGTGCACTGAGGGGGAGAGCAGAACTGATGGCCCCACTGAATCGTCCAACCTCACAGAATTATCCAGCCTGGAGAGCCCCTCAGGATCACCTTGACCTCCAATCTCCCCAGCACCACCAGAATCCTCCCTAACCCACATCCCCAAAGGCCACATCCAGATGTTTCTAGGACAATTCCAGAGATGGTGACCCCACCATCTCCCTGGGCAGCTCATTCCAATGCCTCAGCACTCTGGCAGAGAGAATTTTTTTTTCCCAAAATCCACCCTGAGCCTGCCCCTGGCCCAGCCTGAGGCCGTTCCCTCTGCTCCTGTCCCTGTTCCCTGGAGCACAGCCCGACCCCCCCGGCTGTGCCCCTCCTGGCAGGAGCTGTGCAGAGCCACAAGGGCCCCCTGAGCCTCCTTTGCTCCAGGCTGAGCCCCTTCCCAGCTCCCTCAGCCTCTCCTGGGGCTCCAGCCCCTTCCCAGCTCTGTTCCCTGCCCTGCACACGCTCCAGCCCCTCCAGGTCTCTCCTGGCAGGAGGGGCCCAGAGCTGCCCCAGCACTGGAGGTGCCCCAGCAGTGCCAGCTCAGGGCACGGGCACTGCCCTGCTCCTGCTGCCACCCCAGGGCTGGCACAGCCCAGCTGTCCTTGGCCTCTGGGCCACCTGGGCACACCTGGGCTCGTGTCCAGCCACTGCCACCAGCACCCCCAGGTCCCTTTCTGAGCAGCTCTCGAGTCACTCTCCCAAGTCTGCAGCATTCCACAGGCTTGCTGGAGCTTTCCTTAAATCAGTCTTCAGAAGGAAAGGGAGGTGGGAAGAAGCAAAGTGCCCCCAAAGCTGCTCCATCATCAGCAGAGTGTCGCAGACATCTTTTATGAAAAATCCTTTCCTTAGGATTTTTCCTCCTGAGAAGCTGAGAGGCCTCAGGAACAAAATGTAAACAATTATTATCTGCTGCTGTGGAATGCAACAGGTGCATCTGTGATTGGCCCATGGTGGAAGTTTCTAATTAATGGCCAATCACAGTCCAGCTGGCTTGGACAGAGAGCCCGAGCCACAAAACTTTGTTATCATTCTTTCTTTTTCTATTCTTAGCCAGCCTTCTGATGAAATCCTTTCTTCTATTCTTTTAGTATAGTTTTAATGTAATATATATCATAAAATAATAAATCAGCCTTCTGAAACATGGAGTCAGATCCTCCTCTCTTCCCCAATCCAAGAACCCCTGTGAACACGGTCACAGCAGAGTCATCCCTGGCCACTGTCCCCAGCACATCAGCATTAGGATCATTTTCTCCATCCCTCCTGAGATCAATTCTCCTCCCAGCTGTGAAGGTAAAGGAGATAAAAGAAGCGCTAAAAAGGACCCAGCTGTGCCCTCCTGCACATCTGGGCAGTGTTCTCCACCCCCACCTGCAGGAACAGCCCTTCCCTGCTCCAGTGGCATTCCCAGGCAGGGATGGAGAGGAAAGGAGCAGTGTGAGGATTTCCTTCCTCCCGCCTCTGTGCCTTTGTCACCCCCTTTTGCCTGCACAGCTGCCTCCTTCTTCTCCCCAGCCAAAATGAATCCCATTTGCCTACTAATTCCATTAAGGGGTTTATCCCAGTGGATCACCCACATTCACTGTCACCACCCTCACCCACTTTTGTGGAGGGCCTCCCATGTATACGAAAGATTAGTTGAATCTTGAAGCTTTGTTCATTTGTCAAACAGCTCCAGGCTTTGTGGTCCAAGTCCATCTCACCTGGAGTACTGCACAGGAGGAGGATGAGGCTGGATTGAAAGGAGACCTTGGAGGACTGAATGTGTTAAAAACCAGTTTTAAATCCTGAGCTGGCTCGGTTTAATGTCTGAGGCTTTTCCCAATGTTAAAACAGCAACAATTACAAAGAAAGGAGCTGGATTGCAGATACAGCAATTCTTGTTAATAACAGGAACACTTCATCCAGTGGGACTTAAATTTGTGTTTTGGGTTGGTGTGGCCAGGTCTGGGAGCAGGGAGGTCACAGGGGTGGCTGCTGTGAGAAGATGCATGAGGGGGATGTGTGTGTGTGACAGGAAAATCTGGAATTGTGTGTGTGTGTGTGTGTGTGTGTGTGTGTGTGTGTGACAGGAGGGGCTGGAATTGTGTGTGTGTGACAGGAGGAGCTGGAATTGTGTATGTGTGACAGGAAAATCTGGAATTGTGTGTGTGTGTGACAGGAGGGGCAGGATTTGTGTGTGTGTGTGACAGGAAAATCTGGAATTGTGTGTGTGTGTGACAGGAGAGGCTGGAATTGTGTGTGTGACAGGAAAATCTGGAATTGTGTGTGTGTGTGACAGGAGAGGCTGGAATTGTGTGTGTGACAGGAAAATCTGGAATTGTGTGTGTGTGAGAGGAGGGGCTGGAATTGTGTGTGTGTGTGTGTGTGTGTGTGACAGGAGAGGCTGGAATTGTGTGTGTGTGTGTGTGTGTGTGTGTGAAGGGAGGGGCTGGAATTGTGTGTGTGTGTGTGTGTCACAGGAGGGGCTGGAATTGTGTGTGTGTGACAGGAGGAGCTGGAATTGTGTGTGTGTGACTGGAAAATATGGAATTGTGTGTGTGTGTGACAGGAGGGGCTGGAACTAAAGGATGAGGCTGAAGGACTGGGGCAAGCACTGGGAGAAGCCTGGGAAGTGCATGGATGGGGTGGGAGCTGAGCAGGGGAGATCAGGGGTGGCTCTGTGAGTGGGGCACACGTGGAGCAGAGCAGCTCCTCTCCTTGGGCACATTTCCCACATCCCAGAGAAGACAAATGGGGTTTGCTTGTGGTTATTGTACAAATTTACAACCCCCTGACACGGGGGCAGAGCAAGCAGCAGCCTGTAATAGAGACAGATGACAAACACATTTAATGAATGAAAGGTGATGGAGTATTCCCGCCCCAGCAAACCCCCCCAGCCTGCAGCTGGCACTGAGCTGTGTGACACCACTGCCACAGAGACTGCAGCAGATCAGTGCCAGCCCCAGGCTGAGGCGTGAAGAGCACTGGGATGGGCTCCAGACCATTCACAGCACCACAGGCTCATGGAATGGTTTGGGTTGGAGGGTGCCTGAGAGCTCCTCTCATTCCACACCCCACCACACACAGGGAGATCTCCCTCTGGCACTGGGATTTTATGGTGGGATGTTGAAATTTTTGGTTGTTTGAACGATGGAGGGACAAAGCTGAAATTTCAGGGGGCGAAACACCAGATTTTGTGATCCATCCTCAGTTGTGAGTGTTCATTTCAGTGCATTGCTGATGTTGAGACCCCAGAAAAAGCAGCAAAAAAAGCCTCCAAGAAACAGGTTCATGGCCTGGCTATTCTGGGGATTTAGGAGTGGAGTGGATTTTGCTGAACTTCAGGGCTAAAGACAAACCACGTTTGGCGCTCATATGGGGTTGCTGTGGGCTCAACACCTAAAAATTAGGCTCAACACCTCAAAGCCTGGCTCAGGTAGAGGTGGAAGCCCAGCAAGGGCTGAGTTTCACTGCAATCATGCTCCAGATCAGCACAAACCTGGGCTTACAGCCTGATTTGGGCCTGCAGAGATTTGGTGACAGGGCCGGGTCACACAGAAATTAAAGATTGAATCTAGGCCATGATGAGCTTAGAGGAGATGATCTTCAAGGCCTTTTCCAGCCTAATTGATGCTGTGATTCCCTGGCAGTGCACACGTTTCCCAGCCTTTGCTGGGGCAGTTTCAGAGCTGGGGCTGGAGGGTTAAGCCTGGCTCTGTGTGAGTTTAGGGGGCTCTGCTGCAGGCTCGAGCTGCCAGGGCTGAGCTGTGCTGAGCACAGAGGGACTGCAGCTGCCAAACTGGGCAGGTAAAGTTCTGCTGGGAATTAAACCCTGCCTTAAAACCCATCTAGGCCTGTGTCTTGGTTTGAACAGACAGGTGTCTGCTAAGGAAGGCAGAAGCCTCCCATGGAATGGAAAATTCAAACCCCCTCCCTCCAAATTGTTATAATTTTGAAATTAAGGGGCTCTCAGGCAAAGATATGGGAGCAGGAATAACAGTTTTTTATTAGGGAAGAAAATAAAAATAAAATAAACAATGCAGAAATACAAAACAAACCCCTGCCAGAGTGAGACCATGCCCTGCCCCTGTGTGTCAGGGGGTGGCACAGCCCCATCCCATGGGGGCTCAGCCCTCCTGCAGTGCCAGCTGTGCTGCTGCTGGAGCAGGGATCCTGCACAAGGGGGGAGTTTTCCTCTGCAGCTCCAGGGCTGCTGCAGATGGGCCTGGGCTCCCTCTGGCAATGCAGGGCAGCAGAAAGCTGCTCCTCTGGCAATGCAGTGGGCAAAGGCTGCTGTGCTGCTCCAGGCTCAGATTGGATCCAGGTAGGAATGCTTGGCTCCTCCCCTGGGCGCAGCATCTCCCCATGGGATGCTGGAATTGGATCAGCCCTGCAGGGACACTCAGTGGCCATGGACAGCAGAGATCTCCTGGAGGGAGGATTGGCTGTGGGAGAGATAAAGAAAAAACTGCCCCATGGACAGCAGAGAACTGCCCCAGCTCTGACAGATGGGGATAGAACACACAGCCCTGATAAATCTTGCATTTCCAACCTAAGACAGCCTGGCTACCCCAAATCCTCCTCCCCGCCCTGCACAGAGTCACTGCCCCCCAAAAAGGCAGCAGGGCTCGCTGCAAATCAGCCTCATTGGTCCAGGGAGTTTCTTTCAGGTCTTGGATCTCATTTACAGCCTGACACACACAACTTGGGCATACTGAGGGATACTTGGGCATTTGGAGCACTGGAAAGGGGAGGGAAGTGGTGGAAAGTGGGAGAGAGGGTTGGGCAAGCATTTGGGACAAACCCTGGTTGCTGTCACTGCTGCCACAGTTTGTGTGTCCTGGAGCTTGCTCTGGATTTCACACAGAGCCTGTTGTTTTCACCCTTTTTCCCTGGATGGAGGGAGACTCTGAAGAATTTCCAGCTCCCATTTTTAACGGTTGCACATCACCTTCCTCCTCCTGCTGCCAGTTTGGGGGAGCACTGATAGGAGCTCTCTGCATGCTCTAAGAGCTGTTCTGCACAGGGCTCATCCCAGGCATCATCTGCAGCAGCTCTTCCAGGATTCCCAGCCTTTGTCCATGGACACAGCTGGCACATTCCCTGGAGAGAGCTGGAATTCAAACACTGCTGTTTGCTGGAAGGGAACCCCACCCAAAAACAGCCTTCCCCTTGTGATAGATGAGAAATGCTATGGTTGTCTCTCACAGTTAAAAGGCAAATATTCTGTACATCTGTTAAGAGAAGTTTTATAGGTTTATAGTTGTGTTTTACCCCTCCTTGTGTTGTTATCAGGGGTGCCCTGGGTTTGGGACATTTGGGAGGGTGGGATTGTTACTGTGGCAGCACCTGAGCTCCAAACAGGATTTAAGGAATGATCTCCAGCACTGGGCAGGGAAGGAGGAGTCGATGGACAGAACTTTGGGGGAGCTAAAGGGTTAAAAGGTGCAACCTCCACTGTGTGGGTGAGCACAGGGTGGGGAAAATCCTCTGCTCCCGGCACCATAATAATTTCTATTCAGTCTTCTGCGATGTTTTTGATACGGTTTTAATAAACTTCTTAAATTTTTGTAGTGAGTATCATTCCTCACACCCTCCCTCTGTCCCCTCCCTACAACCACCACCCCGGGATATTCCAACATCTTCCCCAGGACCATCCTGTGAGAAACAACTGCTCACTTTGAAAATTTAAAGAGCTTTATTAAACCTTGACAAAAATACAACAAAGGTCTACATAAGGAAAAAGCTGCAGTGATGAGAGCTGCCCCTCGTGCACACCACATGGCTGGTTCATCTTCAAGCTGGATGGTCAGTCTTTTATACCCCTGGGGTTGCATCAGCCGGCCCCGGCCCCTCCCAGAGTCTGTCACTCAGCTCTTCTTTGCCATTTATCAGTGCAAACTGCTTTGTAACTGCATTGGAGCTCAGGTGTTGCCACGCTGCACCCCCTGAGCACCCCCAAGCTTTTCCATTCCCACCTGCCCCATGCAAGGGACACCTGTGCAGCTTCTTTGTACCTGTCCTGGACAGCAACACAGGGGGGAAAGGGAACTATGGGGAGAACAGAGGACACCTAAACTACAATAACATAACTGTACATCACTAAAGCTTTTCTTAATATTCACACAATAGTTATCTTTTAATTGTGAGAGCCAGTCATCTCATTATCCATCTGTAACAGTCCCCACCAAGGGCTCCCAGAGCCCTCCCAGTACCACCATCAACAAGGACAGCCTGTGCTGGGGGAGCAGAGCTCTGCCAGCAGGGAGGAGGAGTTCCCCCCTCATTCCCTCCCCACAGGGAGGCTGAGTGTGAAAAACGAGGTTCACTTCCCTGGTAAAATTTTAAAAGTTTAAAAAAAGACAGTAGGAGACAGAAATAAAGCAAAGGTTATTATGGCCAGGTGCATTACCTGTTATCTTCAGGGTACCCCTTAAATACCTTTAATTACATCAGCCTGTTGCATATTCATGGACCCTCATGCATAGTAAACTTTTCCCCAAACCTGTTCACATGTTCCAAGAACTGTTCAGCCTGGCTCCTCCTTGGATCTGCCTTTTCAGGGCATGTGAATTCCTTGGCTGTGGTTTTGTTCCTTTTTTATCCCCTCCAGTTTTGGGCCCTGGCCCACTCTGCCTTCAGCCAGTGAGTGCTGATGGTTGGCAGATCTGTACAGGGGCGCTCATCCCGTGTTCACTGGACTTTATCCTATCCTAAGTTACAATATAAAAATGTATTCTGTTCCCATCCTCGAGAGCTGCTGAAACCAGGAGGGGCATCGTTTTTTCCTTATCTCCTGTTAATGGGACCATCAATGCCCCTGGATCCCAAGGCCAGGCTGGATGGGGCTTGGAGCAGCCTGGGATAGTGGAAGGTGTCTGTGCCCATGGGGTGGGATGGGATGAGCTTTTAGGACTTTCCCACTGCCACTGTTCTAGGAATCCCTGAGCCTCTCTCACCCCACAGCCACCCTGGCACTGCGGGCAGCACAGATCTCTGCAGGGCAGCTGCAGAGGAAACCAAATTCCTCCTTTGTGAGGCCATTTCTGTGGGACAGGCCCTCAGCCCCACCTGCACAAAGCTGGGGACAATCCCAGTGCCACCAGGCAGCCCCTGTGACAGACAAGACAGCTCAGCTGCTCCTTCTCCTCTGTGTGCCCGTGGTTCCTCCCAACCAGCTCAGAGGACACAGATTGTTGCCCAGCCCTGTGATTTATTCAGCTGCCTGATGCAGCCGCTGGCAGGGCTGCTCTGTCCCTGCTCAAGCTGAACACTCAATAAAACCTGTCCATAAACACAGGGGACAGAGGGGAACATGCCCTGACAATGGGAATAAACAAAACCAGGGAAGCTCTGGGGGCAGGAGATACAGGCAGGAACAGGCTCTGTCAGGGCAGGGGAGCCCTGCAGGGTCAGGATCTGCTCAGGGGATTTATTAATGGCACAAATGATGGGCCAGAGGTGTGCTTAAAATCTCCAAACTGAGCTGGAAAGAGCTCAGAGAGCAGGGCTGAGATTCAAATCTGACCTCCCTAAATAAAGATTAACGTTGCAAAATGAGGAAGAGAAAATTCAGAAAGATAAATGGGGAGCAATGAGCTCAGGGAAGAGAGAACTCCAGTGAGAAAGCAAAGGAAGAATAAGTGAGGAGGGCAGGCAGGTCTGAGCCAGGTGTGCCATTCCCTACAGGAAAATCCTCTGTCCCTGCAGGGATGAGACCCCTGTGTGACCGTGTTCCCAGGGGTCTGAGGATGAGGGAAGAGACGAGGATCTGACTCCATGGTTCAGAAGGCTTGATTTATTATTTTATGATATATATTACATTAAAACTATACTAAAAGAATAGAAGAAAGGATTTCATCAGAAGGCTGGCTAAGAATAGAAAAAGAATGAATGATAACAAAGGCTTGTGGCTCAGACTCTCTGTCCGAGCCAGCTGATTGTGATTGGCCATTAATTGGAAACAACCACATGAGACCAATCACAGATGCACCTGTTGCATTCCACAGCAGCAGATAACCATTGTTTACATTTTGCTCTTGAGGCCTCTCAGCTTCTCAGGAGGAAAAATCCTAAGGAAAGGATTTTCCATAAAAGGTTTCTACGACAGCACCAGAACCACAGGGTCACGACCTGCAACTGGAAAATGTCATTTCACTCCTGGGACAGGGCATGGCTGGAGCTGGGCCAGGGCAGCTCAGGCTGAGCTCAGGGCAAGGTTCTTCCCCCAGAGGGTGCTGGCACTGCCCAGGCTGCCCAGGGAATGGGCACGGCCCCGAGGCTGCCAGAGCTCCAGGAGCCTTTGGACAGCACTGCCAGGGATGGACAGGGTGGGGTTGTTGGGGCTCTGGGCAGGGCCAGGGACTGGATCAATGATCCCTGTGGGTCCCTCCAGCTCAGGAGATTCCAGGATCCTGTCTGTGATCCCCTCCTGGGGGGAGCTCAGGCTCTGGTGAGCCACCAGGTGTCCAAAGGAATGAGGATTTTCCCACTGGATGTTTTCCCATCTGAACGAGCCTGGCAGTGCAGGGGGGACAAACTGAGCATCGCCCCCAGCATCCTCACATCCCCTGAGCCAGGAACAGATCCAGAGCAGCAGGAGGGTAGGAAACCACAATGGAATGTGCTGGAAAACTGTTGCTCCTCTGCTGTACTTCTGCAGGTGCTCTGAGCGGGGAGTGACTCAGTGATCCCATTTCCCCCTAGTGCCACCCTGGAAGGTGTGTGGGGCCTTTGAGAACCCCACAGAGCCCTGTGGGGCAGCCACAGAGCATTCGCTGCTTCAGGGTGATCCCTACAAAGTGCCCTTCCCGCTGCTCATTAGCCAGGAAAACTGAGGAGATGGATCTTGATGTGGCTGACCACAAGGTGAAGATTTCCTACATGGAACCAACATTTCTCTGAACCCTGGAATGAAACAGGAGAGAATTCCCAGCAGACAGGGACAGTCTTTCTCTCCTTCTGCCTCTCCCTGGGATTTTCCCATCCATCATGTCCAAGAAGGGCTAAAATTCCAGCAGGTGTTCCTTGAATGATGAGCAATGAGGAGAGAATGGGTTCTGGATAGGGAACAGTGAGAGTTTGGGGTGGCTATTTTTAAAATCCAGCCAGGCTTGGAGGAATATTGCTCCCTATAAATCCACTGGAGAAATCTCCAAGGAGGGAAAGAGGCATTTAAGCTAAAAGCGATATTATCACAAGGAGAGGTGGCTACAAAGTGACCAGGGATAAATTCAGGCTGGAAATTGGAGGAAAATGGAAACAGGAAAACAGCTGGAAAATGAAGGGAAGGGAAGGGAAGGGAAGGGAAGGGAAGGGAAGGGAAGGGAAGGGAAGGGAAGGGAAGGGAAGGGAAGGGAAGGGAAGGGAAGGGAAGGGAAGGGAAGGGAAGGGAAGGGAAGGGAAGGGAAGGGAAGGGAAGGGAAGGGAAGGGAAGGGAAGGGAAGGGAAGGGAAGGGGAAAAGGCCCTTTTTGTATGAGCAGAAGGGGATTTCTGACTTAAACCCTGGTTCCCCTCTTCAGCAGACCTGCCTGGAAGCTCAGAGGAGAGGCACACTCCAGCTCCAGAGCCCAAATCCAGGAGAGCAGGCAGCTGAAGGGACAGGGCGAAGGCAATTGCCAACATTTCCAGCTCTACTGGGAGTTCTTGCCATGAATTAGGAAGAAGGGATGTAGATGAACAGCATTGCTCTTTGCAGACATCACTGCAGCCCAGAACTGCCACAGAACGCTGGGAGTGCAAGCTGAGAGAGCAGCCCCTTCCCAGGGACAGCAGGGAGGTCACGGGAGAGCCCTGAGGAGGAAAATCTCCCAGGCAGGAGCAGGGTGAGGGAGGGAAGTGCTCTCCTGGGGCACTGAAACGCTCCCAGCCTTGCAGGAGAGCTGAGCAGGAGTGTTCTGGTGTTTCTGACCCAGCCTGGGGCAGTCCCACAGCCAGGGCAGGCTGCAGACCCGAGGCACAGCCCCAGCCCCAGCTCCCACATCCCAGCAACATTCCCCGTTGCCATGGCAACGGCAGAACCACTGCTTCTCACGGCTGGATGGGCACGGCCAGAGCTGTTCTGAGGGCTCAGTGACATCAATTATCACCCATCACTAATGAACCCTTCCAAGAAACCCCAGGCTGGGCTGTACAGAGCCCAAACAGCTCCCCTTTCTCTATGTGCTGCCTCTGTCACTGGGAAGTGGAGTTAATTCATGGAGTAAACCCCATTCAAGCGGTGTCCCTAAAGCTCCAGAGTCACTTTAATCCTCAATGGAAGCACTTGCAAAAATCTGCTTTGAAAGGAGCAGTTTTGAGTCACCTCAAGGCAGCCACGATGTGGGACCTGGGAGCTGCTGGGTCCACGTTTGTTTTCCTGATCCAGGAAGGAAAAGCCGCCCCTCTCCACTTGGATTTTTTTCTTCATTGAGAAAAAAACAAAAAAAAAAAAAAAAAAAACCCCCCAAAACCAAAAACAACAACAACAACAACAAACAAAACAAAACACCAAAAGCCTAAACAAAAACCTACCAACCAAACAAAAACACAAACAAACAAACAAAAACACAAACCAAAAAACACACCCCAAAAAAAAACCACCAAGAAGGAAGAGTAAGAGGGCTGAGTACACTGAGTATAGACCAGAGAAATGAGAGCTGCATGTTTTATGTCCTCTGCAAAAAGATTCCACAAGGAGGAGAAGATGGCTCTGGGCTCAGCAGGTGGACAAAGGGATGGATTGGGAGAGCTGGGAAAAGGAAAACCACGGCAGGCTGGGATGATGGGATGATGCAGAAAAGGCTCATTAAAAAATCTGTTTCAAATGGCTGTTGCAGGGATCTCGGGGCTTTGTCTAAACCCATTTGTGTGTGTGTGGAATGAGCTGGTGCTCCATGGAAACGTGATCCTGGTGGAGCTCCCCACTCCAGCACTGTGGGAATGCTGATCCCGGAGCCGGAGCTGCTCCTGCTCTGTGCCTGGAAAGCCCTGGAATGCCGAGTGGGCTCCTGCTCCTCCCCACTGGGAGGTTGATGCCTCCAGGACCTGAAGCTCATCCCAACAGTGGCATTTCAGCATACACAGCCCCAAAAAACTGGCTTCTATTTTCCTCAAAAAAAAAAATCCCCATTTTCAGTTGGATTGATGTGGGTCTTTTCCCTTATTGTCATGTTTTCTTAGAGGAAGACACTTCCTTTGTAGCTGCTCAAATGATCACCGTGGAGCCTGCCCACCACGCCCTGTCAGAGCTGCTTGAGCAGCCCGGAATTATTGATTCTGGCCAAGCCAGAAACCACGGATACAACGAATTCCCAGGGAAATCTTGGCAGCCCCCGGGAATGCCAGGCCCCTGCTGGGCTGCCAGGGCAGGTTCAGCTTCAGGGGGCAGCACTGCAGCCCCTGGGACGTGGGACAGGCACACCCAGCCAGGCTGGTGAGACAGAGGAGCAGGGCCATGGCTGGCTCTCACAATTGTCAGGAAAATTAACCCACAAACACCAGAGCTTTGTGTCCAAAGAGGAGACAGAGGAGTCCTTTTACTTCATTCCAATAAAGGCAGAGGCCATGGGGCATTCCCCTGGGGTCTGTCAAAGTTTTGGAGGATGCAGCCTCCTTTTTATCCCAATTTCCAGCCACATTTCCCTTCTCTCTTTCCCCATTGGTTGAGGTTCTTGAGAGGTTCAGACTTCCCACAATGCCCTGATACCAAAGATTTCCCTCTAATGTATAACCCTCCTCCTATAACCCTAGGGCTTTTTCTTCCCCATTGTTTCTTTCATCTTTCAATGTCCAATTTCATTTATCAGCAAACCTAAAGTTTATTTGTAAAAGCAAATCTCTTTTTCCATTCATCAATCAGTGGAATCCTTCCCATTGTTTCTTTTATCTCCCAGTGCTGGTTTTATCTACCAGCAGACCCACAGCCTGTTTGGAAAGACAAATCCAACATTCCTCTCACAATGAAAAGGCAAATATCATGTATAAGTGTTAGGAGAAGTTTTATAGGTTTATAGTTATGTTTTACCCCTCCTTGTGTTGTTATCAGGGGTGCCCTGGGTTTGGGACATTTGGGAGGGTGGGATTGTTACTGTGGCAGCACCTGAGCTCCAATCAGGATTTTTAAGGAATGATCTCCAGCACTGGGCAGGGAGGAGGAGTCGATGGACAGAACTTTGGGGGAGCTAAAGGGTTAAAAGTCCAAACCTCCATGGTGTGGGTGCGTACATGGTGGGGACAATCCTCTGCTCCTGACACTGTTACATTTTCTCTATTCAGTCTTCTGTTGTGTTTTTGATAAAGTTTTGATAAACTTTTTACATTTTTGGAAGTGAGTATAATTTCATTCATTTTGGTAACAAGTATTCCACAACACTTGGAACAACCATCCCTGCTCCATGTTCTCCTTCCCCCCTGCTCCTCCTGAAAAATGGTTTCTTAATGGATTTTTCTATCATAAACTTAATGTCTCCAGATTTTATTCCCCACTTGAGGTCTAAATCATCTTTGCCATAAATGTAAAACAACTCAGCCAATGCTTTGGTGGGGCAGGTTTACAATATATCATTCCAAGAATAATTTAGAAACCTGGGAAGTTTTTCTTCCCTATAAATTCACTCAGCTCATTACTGAAATAGGCTGCGAAATGAGTGGATTCCCACCGGAAAATGGGAGCAGTGGAAATCTGAGAGCAGGAGTTGGTTTTGATTGCTTTGCTGCACTCCAAAACAAAGTTTCTCGTAAGCAGGGGGTGGATGATCCATATTGGATCACACAGGAAGGATCCAGAGTGGCTCTGGATTAGCCAGGATGTGGTGGGACAGCTCAGAGGGTGAGGGACAGGAACCCTCTGAGCCTTCATCTCCTCGACCTTCCCTCAGCATGGGGAAGAAAAATGTGACTGCTGGAGCAGGGCTGGGAAATCCATGGATAACAGCTCCAGCTCCTTTGATCCTGGATTGCACCTGGTGGGGCTCTTAGACAAGAGTCTGAGATCCACAAATCTCAAACAGGGAATTCTACCTGGAGAATCCCAACTCAGCTTCCTGGGAAGACTTCAGGATGGAGCCAAGACTGCCTGGATGGGAATCCTGCACCAGGGGAAGTGCAGGAAAAAAATCTTCACAGAAAGAGTGCTCAGGCATTGGCACACACATTGTGGAGTCACCGTGCCTGGAAGTGTCTAAAAATGTGGCATTTAGGGACATGCATTGGTGGGATTTGGTCCAAGGTTGGCTGATGACCTTGGAAGTCTTTTCCAACCTGAATGGTTCTGTCATTGTGGGAATTCAGGAGGAAATTAAGCTGTTCTGAGCAGGGAGTGCATTCTGCCTTTCCCTCTCCAGGTCACTCCTGGGATAAGCCAGACTGCAGGAATGGGAGCAGAAGCACCTCAGGTTGGTTAGAGTTTGGATTTCACTGCTCCTGAGGTCAGCCCAGAGAGGCACTGCCAGGGTCTGGGAGTCAGCTTTGTGCTCCCAAGCCAGACAAGGAGAACATGGATGGATCCTGAGCAGGGTCTTCCACCAGACTGTCCTCAAAAGTCATTTCCAGTGAGGAATTCTTGCAGGTCAGACCTCTCCTATCACATTTCTGGGCTCATATTTTAGTTTCAGAAGGGTGCACCAGACCCACATCCCTTTTGGGTGTTCGGGGTGATCTGTCCCTCCTCACAGTGACACGCACCCTCCCAGCCATGAGCACACCCCACAGAGCCACCCACAAACAGACCCCGTGTGGGCTCCGTGGCCATGGCCTAATGCAGAGGGGCTAAAACCAAAGATCCAGACCTGAATCTGTTTGGGTTCCAAGATGTGGCTGGGGCTGTGTATTGTATTTCCCATCTGTCAGAGCTGGGGCAGTTCTCTGCTGCTCATGGGGCAGTTTTTTCTTTCTCTCTCCCACAGCCAATCCTCCCTCCAGGAGATCTCTGCTGTCCATGGCCACTGAGTGTCCCTGCAGGGCTGATCCAATTCCAGCATCCCATGGGGAGATGCTGCGCCCAGGGGAGGAGCCAAGCATTCCTACCTGGATCCAATCTGAGCCTGGAGCAGCACAGCAGCCTTTGCCCACTGCATTGCCAGAGGAGCAGCTTTCTGCTGCCCTGCATTGCCAGAGGGAGCCCAGGCCCATCTGCAGCAGCCCTGGAGCTGCAGAGGAAAACTCCCCCCTTGTGCAGGATCCCTGCTCCAGCAGCAGCACAGCTGGCACTGCAGGAGGGCTGAGCCCCCATGGGATGGGGCTGTGCCACCCCCTGACACACAGGGGGCAGGGCCTGCTCTCACTCTGGCAGTGGTTTGTTTTTTGTTTGTTTGTACTATTGCATTTGTATTTTTAATTTTCCTAGTACAGAGCTGTTATTCCTGCTCCCATATCTTTGCCTGACAGCTCCTTAATTCCAAATTCACAATAATTCAGAGGGAGGGGGTTTGTATTTTCCATCTCAGGGGAGGCTCCTGCCCTCCTTAGCAGACACCCGTCTGTTCAAACTGAGACAGAATCCAAGAACTGAACCCTTAAAATGTTCCTGGTTCTGTGTACAGGGCTCAGCAGAAATTATCTTCCCAAGGCAGAGCCCAGCAACCACCTCCCAACAATGAATCCTCCTCTGATAAACTTCCCAGCTTTCCATGATGTCAACAGCCTCATGGATTCCTGAAAAAGCAGGGAATTCCTTTAGATAATTCATCAGAAGTGACTTCAAGAAGAAGATCATTTCACACTCTGGAATTCCAACGAAAATCCCAACAATCCTGGACTCTACCAGGGAAAGCCCCACCCCAAAGCTGAGGATCCTGCAATCCCAGGTGAGCAGCCCAGGCACAAACACTTCTCATCCCAAAGACTTTCCCATCAGAGCTGTACCCTGCTCTGAGCTGGGCTTTGTGGGCACACAAAGGCTGAAACAGACCCCAAACAGAGTCTAAACAGGCCCAAAACCGGGCCTTAACAGCCCCCAAACAGAGCTTAAACAGGCCCCAAACAGAGCCTAAACAGAGCCTAAACAGGCCCCAAACAGAGCCTAAACAGGCCCCAAACAGGGCCTTAACAGGGCCTAAACAGAGCCTAAACAGGCCCCAAACAGGGCTTTAACAGGGCCTAAACAGAAGTTAAGTTGTTAACCAAGGGGTGACCAAGGTGTCCTAAACCCCACAAGTGTCCAGCAGAAACCCAGAATTTGGTATTAAAGTGCCATAAATACAGCACAGGGAAATGCACTTGGAATGCAATGATCAAATCTGCATCCTGAAATAGCAATAAATCACCTGGCCAAGGCCTTTCACTTCCAGCCCAGGAATTATTCCCACTCTATCAAACAACTCCTTTCATCAACAGCTCCATCTCCAGATAATGTATGGGCCCTCCTTCCTGTCTGCTTCTCCTCATCTCCGTAGAGACAAATGGATTTGGGGCAGCATGGGAGAACTTCACTCCATGGATTGTTAGAAATCTTCTAATTTCCAGCCTTGCTCCACTCAGGGCTGGTTTCTATCTATTTGATCTATTTCCATGCTATCCCTTAATAGCTTTTCCACACTGGATATTATCCCCCAGATGTGTTTCTATTAAGAGCCATCACCCAGCCCCTCTGAGTCATTTTGCACTGTTGACAAAGCAAAGCTTTCCAAGTGTGCTTTCCCAAGGCAGGTGCTCCAAGCTCCCCGGTCCATCATTCCTCAAAACTCATTCTTAGGTCAAACCCATTAATTGGATAATCTGATTCTTCATGTGAATTAAAACTGAAGAAAATCCAAACATTCTTGTCTTCTCAGAGGGGAATGTTTGGGTTTCTTTTTCCAAAATCCTTTTTTGCATCATCTATTTTCTGTTCAATTCCCTCAACAAAGTTTAAACCCCCCTAAAACTGGAATCCAACTTTTTCTTTTATCAAAACAGAATAGTCTTCTTGATCCATTTTTTTTTCCAGTGTGGGGAAAAGAAAATTAATTTCCATTTCACTTTGTGGAATCATGGAGATGGGAATTAAATGAGAAATGAGTTCTGGACCCTTAAAGCAGGAGTGTTCTGGTTCCCTGGTGAAGTGGAAGATGTTCCTCCCAAAGTTCCTGGAGGCAGGAGGGCAGCTGGCACTGCCATCCCAGTGGTGGGATGGGACTGGGACCAGCACAGGCTTGCTGAGATCCCTTGGGAGCTGGGAGATCCAGACTTTTCCCAGGGAGAAGCTCCTGTTTACAAAAATCCATGACAGATTCCACAGCAAATTCAATCTTTGCCAATTCATGACTCAGCTCCTCCTGCTGGGGTCTGATTCCCTTGCAAGAGCCTCATTCCACTTCCCAGGAAATCATTGCTCTTCCTCATTCCCGGTGCTCCCTGCTCCAGTCCCAAGGCAGGAGGGAGCAGATGGAGCTAGGGTTTGGTTCTCCTGGTGTCTGTAGCCCCCCTGCTCCCAGGGCTGGGATCTGGGGGCTTTTCCCAGCTGTGCCCACACCTGGAAAACCAGGAACACAGCTGGGAACACTGGCTCATGGAGGGCTGGAATGGGCTGAGATGGGAATTCTCTTCGTGGGCACTGCTCCAGCCCATGGATCTGGGAACACAATCCTCTGACCCATCCTGGCAAGGCCAGGCTGTGGAAGTTGCCCCTGGAAAACTTCTTCATTTCCTTACCAATTCTGCTCTTTCAGGAGTCCCCTTTGCTCAGAAGGATTTCTGCTCAGAAGGATCCCAGTCCCAAGCAGGGTTTTCCAGCAGGATCCTGACTGGATCCCAGCTGTTCTTGCCTCTCACCTGCACCCCAGACTGATCTTATCCCTCCTTTTTCCATCTGCCCACAAACTCTCACCTTTACACTTCAAGCTTCTCAAGCTGTTTCTTTGCTGTTCTCCTGCAAACACCCCTGTTCACATGGAACAGCCTCAAAATCTCGGCATTTTCCTTCCCTGTTCCTGCATTTCCCTCTTTCCCTCTTCATCTTTAGGTGTATTTTCAACATTTATTAATTTAAAATGAATTCCTGCTCCAGTCCTTTCAGTGGAGAACTATTGAGAGATGCATTCATCAATCCTCAGGCAGATAAAAGAATCCTTTTTAGCAGCACTACAATCCAGAGACAAAGGGAAAAGGGACAAGGGGAAACTCTAATGTGGAGTCTCCCAGCATGTCCCACTCTCCATTATCCCAGTGGAGAAAAAATCAGAGCTTTCAGGCTGGGATTCGTGAGATCAAAGGTAGGCAATCATTTTAATTGGAATAAATTGCACTGCTCTGGAAGTGCTGGCTCCAGGGGAGCCTCCACTGAGGCTCTGAGGGAGACACAGATGTGGGACACAACAGATCCAGGTGCCCTGACCCAGATTCCCTGGATTGGACTGGGGGCCACAAATGGAGCTGGAGGCCAGGCCAGCAGATCCCTCACCCTGAGCAAGGGGCAAAGAAACTGGAAAAGTGAGGGAGCAGGAAATTCCTGCCCTTAGGAAAGGGCTCCTGTAGGAGCATCGGGGGTGGGACAGTGGGGACAGACAGAGAGCAGAGATCTCTGAGGCCAGGTCAGGAGCTTGGGGTTCATTGCCAAGGGCCTGGGTGCAGGGCCCTGCTGGGAGCTGCCAGCCACAGCTGGAGCAGGCCTGAGAGAAGAGAGGGGGAGAGAGGATGAGAGGGTGAGAGAGTAAAAGGGTAAGAGAGCGAGGTTCCCGTTCCAATACAATAAATCTTCTTCTGTGCTGAATATTCTAATTCTCACTAACCAATCTAGTACAAGATACAAATCCTACAGCATTTCCATACAGCCTATAAGAATCATTACATTACCATGCTGTGTTACATTTTAAACCCTAAAAACTCCTCTTTAGGCCCCTTCTGCCAAGCTGTAGGGGCTGCTCTGACCCTTGGGCCTGTCTGCAAGCAGAGGGTGTTGTTCCATCAAAAGGGAATTACCTTCAGCTGGCCGTGCCATTGTTTTCCAGTTGTTCAGTAACTGAGGGATCTCAAAGCTTGCTTTCATTGCAATCTCACTTATAGTTTCTATATTCTCAAAATCTTTTGCCAGGCAATCATATTTATAAGGCTTTCCTGTTTCATCTTCCCCAACAGCTCCCTGCTGGAGTCCAGGGCACGTGGATCATTGATGGGCTGGTCTCCTTCATGGAAGCATTTTGGGAAGCTTCTTCCTGAAAAGGTTTGTCCCCAGGCTGGTGTCCCCACCCCTAAAGGAGGCTGGATGTGCACCAGGGCCCTGTGCTGGCTGCAAAGGGGCAAGGACAGAACAGAGATCAGCCTTTGGGGGCACTGGAATGTGGTTTTGGAGGAGAGGCTTGGGCAGGAGGTC
This sequence comes from Camarhynchus parvulus, assembly GCF_901933205.1. Taxonomy (NCBI): domain Eukaryota; kingdom Metazoa; phylum Chordata; class Aves; order Passeriformes; family Thraupidae; genus Camarhynchus; species Camarhynchus parvulus. Next base: position 1,037,217 of record NC_044585.1, read on the forward strand.
TAGGGAAGCTCAGGGAGTGTCCCTCCCTTCCCACCATCCCTTTTCACATCCTTCTGGTACCTCCTGGAGCAGGGCACGGCCTTCTGCTGCAGGGTGGAGGCTGAGGGAGCGGTCTGAGATCAGAAAAACAGAGATCCTTTCCTTTTGGGGATCCTTTCCCGTGGGGATCCTTTCCTCTTGGGGATCCTTTCCTTCTGGGAATCCGTTCCCTGTGGGGATGCTTTCCTTCTGGGGATCCTTTCCCTATGGGGATCCTTTCCTTTTGGGAAAGGGATCTTGGGGATGCTTTCCTTCTGGGGATCCTTTCCCTTTTGAGGATCCTTTCCTTTTGGGGATCCTTTCCTTCTGGGGTTCCTTTCTCCATGGGGATCCTTTCCTTTTAGGGATCCTTTTTCTGTGGGGATCCTTTCCTTTTGGGGATCCTTTCCTTCTGGGGATCCTTTCCTTTTGGGGATCCTTTTCCTGTGGGGATCCTTTCCTTCTGGGGATCCTTTCCTTCTGGGGATCCTTTCCTTCTGGGGTTCCTTTCTCCATGGGGATCCTTTCTTTTTAGGGATCCTTTCCCTGTGGGGATCCTTTCCTTTTGGGGATCCTTTTCCTGTGGGGATTCTTTCCTTTTGGGGATCCTTTCCTTTTAGGGATCCTTTCCTTTTAGGGATCCTTTCCCTTTGGGGATCATTTCCCTGTGGCTCCAGATATTCCTTCTGCACAATTCTCCCTCCTGTGGGGCAGCAGTTCCACCTCCCAGGAATGTCAGGGTGACAGCCTTGGGTTGTGCACTGATCCCTTTGGACACTGGGAGTCCCAGGTCCCTCACAAAGCCCATGGAGATGCCTCTGGAAGCTGCAGGAATTCTGCAGGCAAGCTCTGCACAAAGTGACTCATCCAGGCTGGGCAGATCAGCCCATGGGTTTCTTTTTTCTCTCGTTTTTTTTCACCATCTCCTCCTCTTCAATCCCCAAAATAAAAAGTCTCCTCATGGGTAACTTGAGTGAAATCCTTGGGATGTTCCTCATGCACTGCCCTTTCCTCATCTTTTCCAGGAGCAAGTTCCCATTAAAGTCCTGCTCTGCTGAGATTTTGTTCTGGTTTCAGACATCCTGCTACAAATCCCAGGAAAACATTTCCTGTCCTACCCCTCTCCTGAAGGAGAGCCTTGGTCCCACAGATTTGTTGATGGAGCAACAAGGATTTCCCTAATTTCTCAGGGAAAGAGCCTGGAGGAGGTTCAAGGTGGGAAAATTCTTCATTGACAGAGTGACAAGCCCTGGGACAGGCTGGGGTGGAATCCACATCCCTGGACTTGTTCAGGAACCGAGCAGACGAGGCCCTTCACTGTGAGGTTGAGTGGAAATGGGGATATTCAGTAAAAAGTTGGATTGATGGCCTTGGAATTCTTTTCCAACCATAATGACTCTGTCATTCCATGTCTGGTGAACCCTCAGTGATTCTTATGGATCTCCTGTCCAGCTCTTCACTGGCAGAGGAAGAGATTTCCCAAGTTACCATGGAGATGCGAGCGATGGAAAAGAGCTCGGAGCAGATGGATGCATCCCAAGTGAGCTCCTGTTGGCTCTCCCACAACAAAGGGAATATAAAGATGCACAGCATTGGAACAAAACGATGGAAATGATTGATATAAACACTGATATGCCAGGGATGAGAGTGAGGCTGTGAGGGAGGCCAAGGAGCAAAGGGAAAGAGGAGTTTCCAACAGAGAAAAGGGGAAAAATGAAGTTTTGGGGATCCATGATGGACAAAGGGGTTTAATCTTGAAAATGCCTTTGGGATTTTTTCCAGAGACGTTGGCTGCTTTAATTAAAGTGATTGATTCACTCCAGAAATACAGCAGAACTCACCTTTCCCTGGTAAAATCCTTCCTAATGGGAGAATATCACTCATGTCCTAAGGCTAATTAATGTCAGCAATGAGTGATCCCTGGGCCTGATGGGGTCTTCCTATAAGGAGAAGCTTTATCCAGATTTTCAGGATAAAATTTCCTGGCACAGGGTGCCCAGAGCAGCTGGGGCTGCCCCTGGATCCCTGGCAGTGCCCAAGGCCAGGCTGGATGTTGGGGCTGGGAGAACCTGGGACAGTGGGAGGTGTCCCTGCCATGGCAGGGGGGGCACTGGGTGGGATTTAATGTCCCTTCCCATCCAAACCATTCCATGGTTTCATGGTTTGGTCTCCTCCATTAGAGCTGCTCATGAATTTGGGAACATTTTTTTAGGAACAAGGGCTTGAAAGGAGGTCACATGGCCAGGCTGCAGCAGGGCAGATCCTTGGGCAATTTGGGATTTATCCATCATGGAAAGCACTGTAAGAACATGGATGTTTATCCCATAAATAATCTGCAAGCCCCATTTCCCCTCCTTGGTGTGTGGGGCAGTGGCAGAGTGAGGCTCTTTTCCCAAATCCCAGGGGAGCTGTGGGCTGGGCACAGCCTGGACTGGGGGAATGTGCAGCTCCTGGGGCCTGGGGCTGCAGTGGGACCTAGGAGTGGCACTGAGGGGTCTCTCTGGATTATGGGATTTCATAACAGAACCCAAACCCCCCTACACCAATGAGAGGCCTTTGGATGAGCCATGGCAATCATGGAATACGTGAGAGTGTCACAATTTGGGATCTCAGGGGAGCAACCTTTCCTTGGGAATCTCCCACCAAACTCTTTTTTTGCAGAGAACTGGGAACTCTTCCTCCAAGGAGCTCTGCATTCTGCCAAGAGGCTTGGGTGTGAGAAGGAAGCACAATCATTTTTTGGAAGGACAGGTACCCTTTGGAAACTCCACAGGCCCTTCAGGAATGGCCCCCAGGGCAATTCAGGTGGGCAGGGATGGGTTTAGATGGGATCAATGACAGGTGAGTTGTGACAGCTGCATTACCCCTCATGCTCCATCCCAACTGCCCCTCTCCCAATCCCAGACTGCCCAAAGATTCCCTGTGGAGCAGGGGCTGTGTCTGCCCATGGATTTATCCAATGTGAGCCTTGATCCTGAATAAACCTGCCAAGGACAGAGCAAATTGTGACAGCCGAGCCTGAAATTCCCATTTTAGCATCATCATTGCTCCACACTTTGCTGGGAAATTGTGTGTTCCCTTCTTTCTGTGGAATATTTCAATCCCTAATGATGCACAGAGCTGCTGGTTATTATCAGCAGTGTAACACATCCTAAATCAGTGTCATAACTCAGGGATGCTAACTATGAGAGAATCATGGAGCTGTTAGGAATGCAGGAAAGTGGGGAATGACTCGTGACTGGAAGGGTGGTGTGGGAAGTGCCCCTGTCTCTGCACATCTGCACCCATTACAGCAAAAACATTCCCAAAAAAACACAGGGAAAAGCTTGGGGAGCCACATCCTGAAATGAGAGGTAAGTTTGGAATCAGAGGCTTTAATGATGATGATGTTTAGTGATAGGGAATGTCGCTATAGGACACGAAAGAACACAAACAAAACACCGTTCTCAAGGTGAAGGAAAAAAGGGAAGTTTTATTTCTGACTCTAATATTTATAGTTTTACAAAAGTGACAGTAGATCGGAGGGTGACAGTGCCACCTCTCCAATGACACTGGTCAAACTAACAGTCCATCTACTCTCTCCTCCTCCATAACGGAATGCAAAACAATGAGTTATTTACAGAAAGTGTGTGAGAAAGCTCACTACAAGAATGTCAGCATCAGAGGGTTTAGAAAATCTTAAAAAACCAGGGTGACAAGGGAATAGCACAGGGAAGCTGCCCACAGGGAATTGGTGTTCCTGGGAATGCTCTGGGGCCAGAGCCCTGTGAGGGGGAAAACTCAGGGAACTGCTGGGCTTGGGGAGCTTTGGGATACATTGAGGAAAGTGTTTGGAAAAGGTGGGAGTTTGTGAGCAGTAAATCATTCCAGACAAACACAATTCCTTCCTAATGGAGTAACTCTGGGGAGAGAGGGACCAATAAATCCCATAAATCTGGGAAGGTTTTCCACATGCCTTGGCTTGCTGCAGTTTCCCAGGATGAATTTCCATGAAGCCTTTTAATCCTGGCCTGGAACTGAGCTTGGCTGGGCCTCTCCTCACAGAGCCTGTGTGAGGGTGGAGGCTGGGATGGGCATCCCAGGAATGCCAGATCCACATCGGCTTCCCACAGCCTCTGCTTCATCTCTGCGTGTCCCAGCCCCTGCTGGCACCGCCTGGGACACCTGGCAGGTGGCACTGCACTGGGACAGTTGTGTCACTGTGACACCTGGCAGGTGGCACTGCACTGGGACAATTGTGTCACTGTGACACCTGGCAGGTGGCACTGCCTAGGGACATTTGTGTCACTGGGACACCTGGCAGGTGCCATTGCATAGGGACAGTTGTGTCACTGGGACACCTGGCAGGTGTCACTGTACCAGGACAGTTGTCTCACTGGGACACCTGGCAGGTGTCACTGCACTGGGACAGTTGTGTCACTGGGACACCTGGCAGGTGGCACTGCACTGGGACAGTTGTGTCACTGGGACACCTGGCAGGTGGCACTGCACTGGGACAGTTGTCACCTCAGCTGACGGTTTATTCAGCCAGATTTGGGTGCTGCCATCAGGATGGTGACCAGTCACCTCCTGGCTCCATCACTAGGACAGAGCTGTCACCTGCAGCCTGCAGAGGACACGAGGAGCAGCTCCTGGTGGGAAGCTGTGCCACGCTGGCACTGGGATTTCATGCACACCCAGAGTTGTCTGGCCCACGGATGATCTGAAAATCCTGATGAATCCTGGAATTTAGGACCTCAAAGCCCACCCAGTGCCACCCCTGCCATGGCAGGGACACCTCCCACTGTCCCAGGCTGCTCCAATGTCCAGCCTGGCCTTGGGCACTGCCAGGGATCCAGGGGCAGCCCCAGCTGCTCTGGGCACCCTGTGCCAGGGCCTGCCCACCCTCCCAGGGAATGATTCCCTCCCCAAATCCCCTCTACCCCTGCCCTCTGGCACTGGGGTGCCATTCCCTATGTCCTGGCACTGACTGCCCAAGCAAAAATTCCAGGGTGTCATTCCAGGACAGCCATAGTTCACATGGAATGACTTTGTGTTCCTGGGGCCTGAAGGAGTGCTTGGAATCAGCTCCCAGCAGGAGCTCTGGGCCAGACTCTCCTGATCCTGATCACACAGATGGATTTACCTTCTAATAGGAGGAAAAGACTCATTAAAATGAGAACAGGACAAGACAAAGCTGCTGAGCTAACCATAGAAATGAAAAGGGCTTTAGGGAAGGAGGAAAGGAATGCTCATGGAATCATGGAATCCCTTCCCACCCAAACCATTCCATGATTTCATGGTTTGGTCTCCTCCATTAGAGCTGCTCATGAATTTGGGAACATTTTTTTTAGGAACAAGGGCTTGAAAGGAGGTCACTTGGCCAGGATGCAGCAGGACAGATCCTTGGGCAATTTGGGATTCAGGAATCATGGAACAGTTTGGGTGGAAAGGACCTTAAAGCTCATCCAGTGCCACCCCTTCCATGGTGGAGCTATCCCAGATTGCTCCAAGCCCCGTCCAACCCAACCTGGTCATTTCCAGGGATGGGGCAGCCACAGGGAAATGTGCTGAACCAAAAACCTTTGTGGGTTTGCACACTGACTCATCCCAATGCCAAGAGACACCTCCCTCTCAAAAAAACAAAAAAAAAAAAAAAAAAAAAAAAAAAAAAAAAAAAAAAAAAAAAAGAGGTGTTTCAATCCATTCTCCATGGTTTTGAAAGGAAAATAAAACCAGGTAAAATTCTACATCATGTAAAAGACTCAATCCCATTATTCCAGAAGACACTGCCAGCCATACATTTATACATTTATCCCACTCCATTCCTGCTCTGTCAGGGAATCATATAAATGAATAGGATCCAAATGAAGGCCCTATAAAGTGAGATAAAAGTGGGATGCAGCCCACATGGGAAAATATGGGATTTCGAGACAGTTTGAGACAGCTGAGAATCAAATGTGCTCCCAAAAAAATATTCTCTCTGGGGAAGAAAGAGGGAGAAGAAGAGAAAATTGTTGCTTCACTGCCACCCACAGAAAGCTGGAGATTATTTTAGGGAAGAGCTTGCACAGGCTGCTCCTTGGGAATCTGCAGGGTGGAAGAAATCCCAAATAACTTCTCTGCTGAGGGCTGTGCTTGTTCTGTCCTTTGTATGGCACATCCTTCAAATCCCTGCACAGGTGGAAATCATGGAATCCTGGAATAGTTTGGGCTGGCAGGAACATTAAAGCCCATCCAGTGCCACCCCTGCCATGGCAGGGACACCTCCCACTGTCCCAGGCTGCTCCCAGCCCCAGTGTCCAGCCTGGCCTTGGGCACTGCCAGGGATCCAGGGGCAGCCCCAGCTGCTCTGGGCACCCTGTGCCAGGGCCTGCCCACCCTGCCAGGGAACAATTCCTAATTCCCAATATTCCATCCATCCCTGCCCTCTGGCAGTGGGAGCCATTCCCTGTGTCCTGTCCCTCCATCCCTTGTCCCCAGTCCCTCTGCAGCTCTCCTGGAGCCCCTTTAGGCCCTGCAAGGGGCTCTGAGCTCTCCTTGGAGCCTTCTCCTCTCCAGGTGAAACACACGTTTCAAAAATTATGTCAGGAGAACTGAGACACCAAGCCTGTTTATCCAGGCTTTTTCATCTTCAAAAGAAATCACAGCCTCATTAATGAGTGCCTGAAAGGTGTGAGACAGGAAACGCTGCCGTTCTGGATCCCTGAATCCAGGAAAAAAACCAGGAGCTATGGCTGGAGCAGGGATGTGCCTGTGCCAGGAATGTGCCCTGGAGAACTCCTGAGTCAGGGATGTGCCCAGAGGGAGCAGGAGCTCCACTGGTGTGACCTGGGGAGAGGCCACTTTGGACAGGTGACCTGCTCTTCCCACAGCTCTTCCCTGTGGGATGCTCTGGGATAAGCCCCATCAGCTGCTCCAACACTCTGAAATTCAGGATATCATTCCAGGCAGAGTGGGGAGGAGTCTGTGCTGAGACCTCTTTGTGTGACTCCTCCCCACCCAGCCCCTCCAAACAGCAGGGATTTGTTTTCCAACATTTTCATTCCCAGGGCTGAGTGGGCTCTGCTGGATTCCATGGGAATGAGAGCCTGTTCTTCCCACCTCGAGATGAGACAGCTCCTCTGGAAACACTTCTTCTTGTTTCATTTGCATTTCTTGTTTAATTTGCATCTTGTCACTGGAAAGCTGCCTTTCCACTGGAGTTTGATTTTAATTGAGATTTCTTGGATTTTAATGGGGATTTCTTGGATTTTAATGGGGCTTTCTTGAATGGCTGCAGCAATTCTGCAGGCCAAGAGCTTCCCATGGCCTCTGGGGTCTTGGGAAACTTCTGGGTCAGATGAGACATGAGCTGATCCCAAGGTTTTTCATCTGGTTTCTAAATATTCCAGCATTCTCGTCTCATTTAAATTCCTCCCTGTTTGGAAGTTTTGGAATCAGCATAATGAGCAAAAGGGGAAAAGGAAAAGCAAGGAGAAGCTGTGGGAAGAGCTTCCCAAGGGACTGGGCAGTGCCAAGGTCCTGGAGCTGCCGGTGCCTCTGGATGTACCCCAGAGTGTCCAGCTCTGCTCAAGGTCACTGTCACTGTCACCAGGAGCTCCCCTGGATTGTCCCACCCTGGGTGAGCCCAGCCATGGCACTGGGAGGGATGGGGCTGAAGGATGGGACACTTTGTGTTGGAGCGTCAGGGGTAGCACAGTCGGGACGGACAGAGAGCAGAGATCTCTGAGGCCAGGTCAGGAGCTTGGGGTTCATTGCCAAGGGCCTGGGTGCAGGGCCCTGCTGGGAGCTGCCAGCCACAGCTGGAGCAGGCCTGAGAGAAGAGAGGGGCAGAGAGGATGAGAGGGTGAGAGAGTAAAAGGGTAAGAGAGCGACGTTCCCATTCCAATACAATAAATCTTCTTCTGTGTTGAATATTCTAATTGTCACTAACCAATCTAGTACAAGATACAAATCCTATAGCATTTCCATACAGCCTATAAGAATCATTACATTACCATACTGTGTTACATTTTAAACCCTAAAAACTCCTCTTTGGGCCCGTTCTGCCAAGCTGCAGGGTCTGCTCTGACCCTTGGGCCTGTCTGCAAGCAGAGGGTGTTGTTCCATCAAAAGGGGATTACCTTCAGCTGGCCACACCATTGTTTTCCAGTTGTTCAGTAACTGAGGGATCTCAAAGCTTGCTTCCATTTCAATCTCACTTATAGTTTCTATATTCTCAAAATCTTTTGCCAGGCAATCATATTTATAAGGCTTTCCTGTTTCATCTTCCCCAACATTTTGGACTGGGAATCTGCCCTAGGAGTGAGCACTGAGCCCTGTCTGTCCTTTCCCAGGAGTTCTTTCCCATCTCCCAGAGCTGTTCTTGCAGATTTGGGGATCCATGTTATCGCTGGCTGGGGGCTCGGTACAAATCACAAACAGGACAGGACTGCTGGGAACGTGCCTTGAGCTGTTTTATTCTCCAGCATCAGTCTCCTTACATGGTGATGACAATGGGAAGCTGCCAGCAGCTCACATCCCAGGCAGCAAACAAAGAACTTAATGTTACAACTCACTTTATAAGTGTTTTGACCAATCACACAAAGCAAAAGCACATTGACAGTAGTTCTATCCAACCACTATAAGCACATGTACCTTTGGTTAAACAATGCTTGCTTATTTCAAATACAAGACCTGATTGTAAGCATTAAACACAATGCACAGAGCTCCATTATTAAGCTTCAAACTTCCTAACATCTCACTAGATAAACTTTTCTGCAGCTTAAGGGGTTATTCTAGCCAAGCAATAATATATCTGTCCTTACTTTTCTACTTCTTACATAATTTTTCTGCTGACCAATCTCATGGCTGCTGCTTAGCTCCAATTACAGTTCTGCTGTCTCTGAGGCCTTTTGCAGCTTTCCCAAACCCCTCTGATTTTATGGATGTGGGCACCAGCCCAGGAGTGGCATCTCCAACAACACTTTCCCAGTGACATTCCTGGGCTGGAAATCAAGGGAAGGAGGAGAACTCTCAGAATTAATCCGGGTGCTGTTGGGCCTGGGGATGGCTGGGCTGCTTTGGGATGAGGTGGCAGGGAAGGGCTGGAGCATGGAATGCTGGAATTACCAGGATGGGGGGATGGTATCCATCACTCAGCTGCCTCTGCAGCTTCTGGATGACATCAGGCATGCTGCCATTTAATAAAAAGGGGAATTTTGGCACCTGGAATTCCATTATGACCAAACTAACTGGGAAACTTTCCCTGGGAAAATCCCTGTCCAATTCCAGTGCATGCAGAAAGCTCTGCCCAACTTGAAGTTGGATAATCTCACCCTTCTGTGTCACAGACATTTTAGGAAAAATCTTTTTGTTAAGATCTTTTTTCTTAAGAAGCTGAGAGGCTTCAGAAACAAAATGTTAACAATGATTATCTGCTGCTGTGGAATGCAACAGGTGCATCTGTGATTAGTCTCATGTGGTTGTTTTTCATTAATGGCCAATCACAGTCAGCTGTCTCAGACTCTGGTCAGTCACAAGATTTTATTATCATTCTTTTCTATTATTTTCTAGCCTTCTGATGGATTTTTTTCTTCTATTCGTTTAGTATATTTTTAATGTATCATTTTCTTTTAATATCATATATATCATAAAATAATAAACCAGACTTCTGAAACATGGAGTCAAGATTCTCATCTCTTCCCTCATCCTGAGACCCCTGCGAACACCACCACACTTCTGCCTCTCTAATTTTTTCCATAAATTCAACATTAAGGATTAGAAAGGGAATTTCTCCCCAGAGAGTCAAGAAGGAACAGAGCTGGCAGGATTTTCCTGGGAAGGAAGAGCAGGATGAGTGTAACTGGGAGGGAAAAGATGGGCCCAAAGACAGGAAAGATGGTTAAACCTCACCCAGGGCTAAACCTGCTACCAGGGTTAGACCTTACCCAGGATTAAACCTGCACCCAGGGTTAAACCTGCTACCATGGTTTGACCTGCAACCAGGGTTAAACCTCACCCAGGGCTAAACCTGCTCCCAGGGCTAAACCTGCACCCAGGGCTAAACCTCACCCAGGACTAAACTTGCAGCTAGGGTTAGACCTGCACCCAGGGCTAAATCTCACCCAGGATTAAACCTGCTCCCAGGGTTAGACCTTCACCCAGGGTTAAACCTCACCCAGGATTAAACCTGTTCCCAGAGTTAAACCTTCACCCAGGGTTAAACCTCACCCAGGGCTAATCCTGCTCCTAGGGTTAAACCTCACCCAGGATTAAACCTGCTGCCAGAGCTAATCCCACTTGCAGGGTTAGACCTGCACCCAGGGCTAAACCTGCACCTAGGGTTAGACCTGCACCCAGGGCTAATCCTGCTTCCAGGGTTAAACCTGCACCCAGGGCTAAACCTGCACCTAGGGTTAAACCTGCACCTAGGGTTAGACCTGCACCCAGGGCTAATCCTGCTCCTAGGGTTAAACCCCACCCAGGGTTAAACCTGCACTCAGGGTTAAACCTGCACTCAGGGCTAAACCTGCTGCCATGGTTAAACCTCACCCAGGGTTAGACTTGTACACAGGGCTAATCCTGCTCCTAGGGTTAAACCTCACCCAGGGCTAATCCTGGTCCAAGGGTTAAACCTCATCCAGGGCTAAACCTGGTCCAAGGGTTAAACCTCACCCAGGATTAAACCTGCACCCAGGGCTAAACCTGCTCCCAGGGTTAAACCTGACCCTGGGCTTTGCTAAAGTGCCTTAAGCTGGTGTTTGCCAAGCCTCAGGCTCAGCCTTTCCTCTGCTCTTCCCAGACATTTCCCAGTTTATGTTTGCTGGGATATTTTGGGAGGGATTTTTTCCTTTGCTTTTTTCCGTCCTGAATTGGCCCAATATTTGCATTTCATTATCCCTTATTTACATTTCAGATGTTGCTGGTGGTAATTTGCTGTCCTCTGGAAAAAGTCCCAGGTTGTATCCTCAGAAATTAGTCAGTCCTGTGGGGCAGGTGAGCTCTCCATGAAAAACAGCTTTAAACCCAGGGAATTTGGGAGAGGGAGCTCAGGGGTGAGAAATGCTCCAGGGACGAGAGCCAGGAAATAGGGCAGGGATCTTAAAGTGAACTGAACAAGGGAGGGATTTGGGGAAAAAATAACATAAGGAAAAAATAATTCCAGAGCATTTGTGGGAGTAGCACAAGGAGAATGTATTGAGTGTATCAGGTCAAAGCATCCCAGTGCAGGGAAGCAGCTCCATGAGAAGAGGATGGAAATTGGGCCAAATGGGGGGAAAAAATCCCACAGAAATAAGAGGAACATTTCCAGGTGTAAAAAGCAGGGGAAGGAAGAAGAAGGGAAACAATCAGCAGGGACATGAGGAGTGAGAAATCCTTCTGTAGGCACCTAAAACAGGGAAAATTCATCTGCTACTCCTTGGGCAGGGAAAATTCCCAAGGGAAGGCACAAAGGGAAGTGTTTGATGCCTTCCCTCTGCCTTTGCAGAGCTTGGGAAAGAGAGGCAAAGCTGTGGGAATGGGGCTGGAGCGGGGAAAAGCAGGGAGGAGTTGCAGAAATTTGTGATTCTCACATGCTCTGAACCTGGCACAATTCAGCCCTGAGTGTTCCAGGCAGCTCTGAGCTGCTCATTCCCGTCTCCAAGAGCACCTGGAGAAGGAGGAGGGAGGCTTCTGGATTCTGTCTTCATTTCTGGAGGCTGGAGAAGACCAAGAAGCCTTGGGAGGAGGGATATCCATGGGATCAGAGGGGAACTCGGCCTGGAAGGGATCTCAGGGGTCCCTGATCCAGTCTCAGGCTCAAAGCACAGTGAGCCACAAGATCAGGACAGTTTGGGCTTGGCTTTAGCCAGTTTGGGCAGGGCTTTAGCCAGTTTGGGCACGGCTTTATCCAGTTTGGGCAGGGCTTTATGCAGTTTGGGCTTGGCTTTAGCCAGTTTGAGCTTGGCTTTGTCAAGTTTGGCCTTGGCTTTATCCAGTTTGGGCAGGGCTTTATCCAGTTTGGGCTTGGCTTTATCCACTTTGGGCAGGGCTTTAGCCACTTTGGGCAGGGCTTTAGCCACTCTGGGCTTGGCTTTAGCAGTTTGGGCTGGAAATCCCCAGGGCTGGAGCCTCTCAAGCTGCTCCAGTGGTGGGATAGAACCACAGGGATCAGCTGTGATGATGCTGAGAGGTCTCTTTGTTATCTGGTACCTTTGAGGGCTCCCCCTTCATTTCTAATTAGCAGGTGAATCTTTTGGGGTCTCAGATTTGAATTTTGGGGTCTCGGTTTGGGAATTTGCTGCTCCTGCGTCCCACTGCAGCCCCAGGCCCCAGGAGCTGCACATTCCCCCAGTCCAGGCTGTGCCCAGCCCACAGCTCCCCTGGGATTTGGGAAAAGAGCCTCACTCTGCCACTGCCCCACACACCAAGGAGGGGAAATGGGGCTTGCAGATTATTTATGGGATAAACATCCATGTTCTTACAGTGCTTTCCATGATGGATAAATCCCAAATTGCCCAAGGATCTGTCCTGCTGCATCCTGGCCAAGCGACCTCACCTCAAACCCTTGTTCTGAAAAAATATGTTCCCAAATTCATGAGCAGCTCTAATGGAGGAGACCAAATCATGAAATCATGGAATGGTTTGGGGATTTTTATAGGGACCACATTGGATCAGGATTGCATGAATAAAACCCTTTTCCAGGGGAGGTTTGCAGGCTGCAGCCTCCATCCCTCAGAGAGGAGCGGTCTGGATCTGTTCCAATCTGAATCAATCAGCAGCAGACACTTGTCTGACATTAAAACTCCAACCCCAAGTGCTGCATCCATCACATTTCTCTTGGGAAGAGATCAAAACACAGCAGGAAAAACTGCAGGTTTCCCTCCATCCAAAAACCAGACAGGTGGAAGTTTATTCCTTTATTTTGAAAGCTTTGTAAACAGATCCAAAGCCCACCTTGACCATGCTGGAGACAGACCTGGAAGAGCCAGGAAGCTTTTCCAAGGGGATAACTCCCTGCAGGATTCACCGCACGTGCCTGGGGTGTTTTGTTTCCCCCAGAGTTGCTTCCCTGTCATGGACAATGAATTTCCCAGCAGCGATCAGAAAACAGGGAAGGTCTTCCCTGCTCCTGATCCAGCTGGGCATGGAATGCCTCCAGCTGCTCCCTGGAGCAGCAGCAGGAGCTGGCCAGCTTCCAGCCCACCAGCATTTCAGCTGAAGTCAATGAGCTTGGAAAAAAATCCGAGCATCTGCTGCAGATTATCCAATTTCTTTCCCTCTTTCATTTGGCAGCCAAGAGCTCTGGCAGCTGGGCTTCAGAAATTGTGGGAGCCTTTAAAAACCCTTTGGATTGGGAATTCTGGGCTTTTTCCTTGCTCTCTGCCCAGCTCAGGCTGGTTTAGGATTTTGGAGGCTGCCCCAAAAACAAGATTCAAGTCCAGCACTGCCAGCAGGAACCTTCCAGGGTGAAATTATTCCTTAATCCCTGGGGAAAACAGGGAATTCGTGGGTGTCCTGCAAACTCTGTGCATTATCCACCTGCCTGGGCAGGGATTTATTTCCTGTGCTGCTCCATTGGGAGAATTAAACCCCCTTTTTGGTTTGGGGTGAGTGGCTCTGAGCCCCAGCAGCAGCTGGAGCATCCATGGTGGGCTCTTCCATCCCACTTTGCTCCTCAATATCCACAGTGAACTGCAGGGAATGTGCTTGGATGTGTTCACAGGGCTGCAGCCCCGTGCCTGGGCTTGGCTTTAAGTGGTCCCAGTTCCACCCCTGCCCCCCATTCCACCTCCACCCCAGCCTTCCCCAGCTCCCACCCTTCCCTTCTGAGGAGCAGAGCCACAAACCCGCCTTTAGAGTCCCTTTTCCCTGTTTCCCTACTCCTCCCCTGTTTCTGAGGGACAGGGGAGTGTGAAACCTCCCTGCCCTGCTTTACAGCTCAGTGCTGGCATGGCCCCACTCAAATAAATTCTCACATCCCCAAATTGTTCCCTGCAAGCCTTTATTTATTCAGTGGGAGTGAAGGATTCATCCCCCTGGAGTGAGGGAGCCCAAGGATTCCCACGTGCAGCTGAGCCCCTGCACTTCATTCTCAGCTGCTGGAGCTGTTTGCATCCATCCCAGAGCTATTGCACCTCATTCCTGCCCAACGGGTTTTTATTTGGGTATGAAATCAAAATGTGACAGCACATGGAAAGTTAAGGAATGGAGAAGTCCATAAATTACTTTTATACAGCAGAGCTGATGTGAGTGTGCTGCTCTGGCCTTAACCAGTGCTCAGCCAACCTCAAGTTTAAGCTTGGTTTTAAGGGATGCACAAATCACCCTGAGCTTTGTCTTCCCTAAAAATCCTTTCCTAATAATCCTGATTATTAGCCAGGAACGTTTCTGCCCTTGGAGCCCTGCTGGGCTTGGGGGTCCCCCCACACCCAGCTCATGGTTCCTCCACCCTCCTGTGCATCCACATCCCATTCCCTGGGGAAATCGCTTGGAGGTGTTCCCACATGGCAGGAGATGTTTCTGCTGGACAACAGGAGCTTTGGGAAGTTGGGTGGGACTGGTGGAGACCCTTCATGTGCTAATCCTTGAGCTCTGCGCCCAGGCAGTGGCAGGGACGGGGAGGAGAGGATGGGAGACCAGGCAGGAGCTGCTTCTCCTCATGGGCAGCACAAGGACAGAGCTTTCCTGGAGGATTCCATCCCCTCCTCACCAAGACTCTGCCATCAGCACTTCTGGAAATGGAAACAGGATCATGGAATCATGGAATGGTCTGGGAGGGAAGGGACCTCACCCAGTGCCACCCCTGCCATGGCAGGGACACCTCCCACTGTCCCAGGTGCTCCCAGCCCCAATGTCCAGCCCGGCCTTGGGCACTGCCAGGGATCCAGGGGCAGCCCCAGCTGCTCTGGGCACCCTGTGCCAGGGCCTGCCCACCGTGCCAGGGAACAATTCCTAATTCCCAATATCCCATCCATCCCTGCCCTCTGGCAGTGGGAGCCATTCCCTGTGTCCTGTCCCTCCATCCCTTGTCCCCAGTCCCTCTCCAGCTCTCCTGGAGCCCCTTCATGTCACGGACATATTTTATGAAAAATCCTTTTGCTAGGATTTTTTCTCCTGAGAAGCTGAGAAGCCTCAGAGGAAAAGAAAACCAATAATTATGTGCTGCTGTGGGATGCAACAGGTGCATCTTTGATTGGTCCATGTGAGTTGTTTCTGCTTGATGACCAATCACAGCTCCAGTTGTGTTGGGACTCTCTGGTCAGTCACAAGATTTTATTATCATTCCATTTCTTTCTTTGCTAGCCTTCTGATGAAATATTTTCTTCTATTCTTTAGTATAGTTTTAATATATCATTTTCTTTTAAAATAATATATATCATAGAATAATAAACCAGCCTTCTGAAACATGGAGTCAAGATTCTCATCTCTTCCCTCGTCCTGGGACCCCTGCAAACACCACCACACCTTCAGGCACTGGAAGGCCACAATAAAATCCCCTTGGATCTTCTCTGCTCCAGGCTGAACAATCCCAATAGCATTAAAATCCATCTCTTTTTTTTTCCCCATTAAGTTAAAAATTACATTCATTGGCTTTTTAAATATTTGTATTAATTATTCCAAGTCATTTGCTGTATTCCATGATTAATAACTCTGGCAAAGTTCTTCCAAAGTCCCTCTTTTGCTATATTTGACTTGTTTGGAGCCCTTACCTCGAGGGGTTTTGGTCCTCAGCTCACACCTGAGGGGTACAAGGACAGGGATATGGGGACATGCTGGGACAGCAGAATCTGGGATTTCTAAGCTGTTCCTCTGCTCCATGTGGACAATTAGGGATGTGTTGGCCATGAATGAAGGATTTTACCCCAGCAGAGAGTGTGTGAGCAGAAATGGTGGGAATTATCCCCCTGGATCATCTCCTGGTGGGACACTGTCCTAGGGTGACGTTCTGATGCTGTATCCCCATCCCTGTGCTCTGTCCATGCTGGATATCATGTTCTGTGCCTCCAGGACTGGCTCTGAAGAGCGAATGGTTTGTTTTGGTTTTGCTCTCAGCCGCTCCCCCACGGCTGGCAGGACACACACACAGGGCAGTGCATGGTGCTGCTTTTGCTTTTTGCTTTGCTTTTCACTTTGCTCTTGCTCCTGCTTTGCTCCTGCTTTGCTCTTGCTTTTTGCTCCTGCTCATTAGTTAGTTTAGCTAAGCAGTCCAAATTTTCCCTGCACTGTTTCTCCTTTCCCTTTTTTGGAGCTACTCGAGCCTGCTCTGGACTGGGGCCTGGGAACAGCGAGAGTTTGCACCTTGTGGCTGCAGCAGCTGCCCCAGCACAGGAGGGACTGAGAACAGAGCGACCACCCCCAGAGAGGCTTTCTGAATTTGTCATCTTTGTCAGAGCGGTGACAGAGTGGTGTCACCTGGAATTGCTCATTTGTGTGCTGGGGGTGCTGTGCCTGTTAAATGAACAGGTTCTGTGTGCTGGGGGTGCTGTGCCTGTTAAGTGAACAGGTTCTGTGTGCTGGGGGTGCTGTGCCTGTTAAGTGAACAGGTTCTTTCCACTTGTCTGCAAGGAATCCTTCCCGACCTGGTTGGGGAGAGGGGCCGTGTGGGTTTGCTTTCTGGAGGGGCCCCTTTGGAGGTTTTCTCCCAAATTTGCCCTAAACCAGGACAGACACACTGCCCCCACCCTGCTCACAGAGCTCCCAGCAGCAGGAGAGGAGCATTCCAAGGAATCCTCCTGCCTGGAAATCCAGGGAAATCCAGGCATTCCAACCATGGAGCATCCAGCAGGGCACGGGACCAGTGACACTCCAGGATGTTCAGAGCCCACCATGGAATCCCTGGAGATGGGAAGAGGAGAGCACAGCCTGGCCTGTCAAAGGGAATGGCTGGAGATGGGAAGGACCTGGAGCCTCATCCCCCTCATCCTCCCTGGGCATGCCAGGTCTGGTTCTGGAGGAGTGATCCCAATTCCCAAGATGCTGAGTAGGAGAGTCAGGAGGAAAGGATCCAAAGCTGTTGGGAATTTTTGGTTGTCTCACTTTGATTTCTTCTGGTTTTTCCTCCTCGTTTTCCTTGAACCAGAACCCCTGGATCAGTTCAATGGTGTTTGTCAAGCCCTTGGATGTCCTCCATGAAAGGATCCATGGGAATGATCCCTTTATTATTATTAGCATTAGCATTAGCATTAGCATTATTAGCATTATTTGCATTATTTGCATTATTATTCACATTATCATTTGCATTATTCCACTGGCTTGTAGGAGATGGATCTGAGGACAAACATCCCAGGAAAACAGCTCAGGAAGGAGAGACAAATCAGGAGCAGACCCTGGATTTCTCCATTACTCCCTCAGTCTCTCATTTTCCAGTTTTCCTCCTCTCCCAGCTGAGCGAGAGGAGCTCCCTCCAGCAGAACAGCCGGAGGCAGGGAGAAAAGCAGGATTTATTTTGGGATTGGAAGGTCAGGAGAGCCCTTTGGAAAGGCTGAATGAGGTTCCCACCACAGAAACACCTGGAAGAACACCTTCCCAAGAGCATGGGAGGCCCCACAGCCACAGCATCCATTGGGATTTGGGAATGAAAATCAGTGGGGAAAAAACCCCATCACACTAAACAGCCCCCATTCCCAGTCTTTTCATGGCTTGCTCCCCAGTTTCTGGGAGCTTTCCAGCCACCAGGGAAGTGCTGAACTCTGGATGCTGCTCTGAGCTCATGGATTGATGGATCCTGAGCCTCAGGACAACACAAGGAGAGGAAAATGCTCCCAGCCCAGGAATGCTGGAGGCAACCACAACCAGAGTGTCCATGCAGTTTGTGCTTCTTTCACACAAAAATGTAGTTTTGGCTAAAATTAGGATTTTAGAAAAAAAAAAAAATTAGAAAAGCCAGTGGTTTTGACTAAATTAGGATTTCCTTCATAATTTTCCAGCATTCCTGAGAAAAGTGAGATATAACTATTCAGGGAAAAAGAAGGAGGAGAGTTAGCCATTTAACCCATTGGTTTTCCAAGTTTTTTGACATTTTTTACCAAACAGAACACATGAAAAACAGAACAAAAGGAATTTATATGGGATCAGCATCCAGCCTTTCTTCTGGAAATCTCTGCACAGCTGTCCCTGGAGAAGGAGTTGCACCTCTCCTGCTTGTTCTGGTCGTGAGGTTCCCAAATTAAACCGACATTCCCACCTGGGAATGTCTCCCAGATCCAGGGAAGGAAGCAGGATCTGTCCTTGGCCCATCATTCAGAACTGGGCAGGAGAGGAGGCAATTCCAACCTTTCGCTGCATTTTATTCCAATAAAAATGGAATAAGAATCCTTCTCAGATTCTCAGATTCTAGGGATATTTAGAGAGCAAATGAATATATTTTGTTTCCTAAGAAAACTGTTTGAGATTTCTGTCATTCAAGTTTTCATCACAAAATCTTTTTTCCTTTTTTTTTTTTTTCTTGTGGAAAGCTAAGCATTTTCAGGAGAAATTAAATTGTGCTGAAAGCCCAACAAAGGAAGGTTTTGATTAGAAAAACACAGCCTGGAACTTGTTGACATCCAGAAATCTCCAGGTTCCAATGTCAGGACAGAGCCCCCAGGCAAATCCTGCCAGGATTTGGGGCAGGATAGGAATTCCAAACCATCCTTGTGGGTGTTTTGTGCAGGGGAAAATGGGATCATCCAGACCTCCTGGGCTGAAGGGCCCAGAGCAGCTTGGTTTCTTCTGATTTCATCCACACCTGGGATCCCTGGAGAAGAAAGCTTTGGATTGGACAGGTTTCCTCTAATGCTGGATTTGTTTCCAACATCAGGGCTGCCCCTGGATCCCTGGCAGTGTCCCAGGCCAGGCTGGATGGGGCTTGGAGCAGCCTGGGACAGTGGGAGGTGTCCCTGCCATGGCAGGGGTGGAATGGGATGAGCTTTAAGGTCCCTTCCCACCCAAACCATTCCATGATTCCATGATCTTGGGGTGCCACTGTGGGCACATCAACTCATGGAATGGGACAATCCACGACCCCGTGTCCCTTCACCTTTCAACTGCTCCAAACAGCTCCAAACCAAACCAGCCTGAACCAAATCAGTGCACAAGCACTGGGCTGCCTCAGTTCTGCTCCCCATTCTATTCCTACAGGGCAGAGACAGTCTGGAATCCTTAGGTCCAGGATACAATTGGAAGCCCTCTATTATTTGTGTTTCCCCATTTCCTGGTTCAGTTATTTCCTCTCCTCACTGTTCCAAGTGCTTTGTGGGCAGCTGGACACTCTCCATCCTGAGCCACCTCAGAGCCAGCAGGAAATCGTGAGAATTGCCTTTAGTTCATGGTTGTCACCAGATGGATCATCAAGAGCATCCACTGAGGATTCTGCTTTCTCCTTCCCAACTTTTTTTCACATTTTGAACATTAGATCCCAGAACCCCAGGGTGGGTGAGGCTGGAGGGAGCCCAGAGGGTCCCTGGAGTCCCCTCGTGCAGAGCTCAGGGCACAGCAGGCTGTGCTCACAGCTCTGCCATGGCCCCAGCGAGGAGCCCCCAGAGCCTCTCTGGGCTCTGCTCAGGGCTGGCACTGCCCAGGGCAGCAGCTCTGCCTCCTGGGCAGGGGCAGCTCCTGGGCTCAGGCCCTGCCCGTGGCTCTGGGGCCATGGCTGGGCCTGGAGCAGAGCCTGGGGCTGCCCTGAGCCTGCACACAGGGACAGACTGGGGGACACACGGACACACAGACAGGGACAGACTGGGGGACACAGGGACACACTGACAGGGACAGACTGGGGGACATAGGGACAGACAGACTGGGACAGACACACAGGGACACCCAGAGATGAGGCCCCTCTCAGCTGGGGCTCCTCTCCAGGCTGAGCAGCCCCAGCTCCTGTCACTGTCATATTTTCTGGAAAAATCCCTTCGCCAGGATTTCTTCTCCTGGGAAGCTGAGAAGCCTCAGAGAAAAAGAAACACAATATTATCTCATTTGCTTCTCCTGTGTTTTGCTGCTTTGGAATGTGGTTGGAGATTGTTTATCCAACATGTGGATTTTTTTGATTTAATGACCAATCACAGTCCAGCTGTGTCAGGACTCTGGAGAGTCTCGAGTTTTTCATTAGTATCTTGTTTAGCCTTCTGATGTATCCTTTCTCTATTCTTTAGTAGAGTTTAGTATAGCATTCTTTAATATAATACCAAAAAATAATAAATTAGCCTTCTAAGAACATGGAGTGAGATTCATATTTCCTCCCCACAACAGGGGACCCCAAAAATACCACACAGCTCCCTCAGCCTCTCCTGGCCCCGAGCTGCTCCAGCCCTTGCTCAGCTCCAGGAGCTCCTGGCCCTGCTGTGCTGATGATCCAGAGCTGGACAGAGCAGCCAGAGGTGCCCCCAGGGCTGGGCACAGGGGCAGGATGTGAACCCAGCCCAGGATGAGCCATTTCCACCAAGGGCTCCCTTGTTCTCCAGAACATCCCCGGCAGAGAGAGAACACCGCTGGGCAGTGATAGAGCAGAGCAGGGAGGCTCTGCTGGAGCAATTATGGATCTGACAGTCCAAGGAGGAAAGTGGGGATCAGTCAAAAAGGGCAAAAAGTGCTCTCTGTGCTCCACATCTTGAACAGGGAAGGCAAAGGGCCTGATTTGAACCCAGCAAAGACTCTGGGAATCCATCCTGCAAAGCTGAAGTGTCAACAAGGCAAGTTCATAACCCTGGAGCCAAAGAAGGAGCCCATCAGTTCTGAGTGAAGCTGATGAGGCCACAGCTGGCCCAGAGGGATCCTGGAGGATCAATATTGCCTTGGAAGCCTTTTCTGCAGCGCTCTGCTCCCGCCTGGCCCAGGAGGAGTCAGGAAGCTTTCATCCATTTTCCCTGCACACACGTCCAAGTGGCAAAGGTCACACATAAATATTCCAGAGAGCAAACCCAAAGATTGCAGCTGAGCTCAGGCAGCAGAATTCCTGAGGGACATGGGGTTTGCAGGAGATGTTGACAGCATCCCTGCAGCCAAGCAGCTCTGGGCTCTGCCCCGTGCAGGGATGTGGAAGTTTGGGAGCTTCAGGGCACTCCCTGAGGGGGATTTCTGCTGGAAAGCTCAGTCATGGTCTCCCAAGGGACATTCATGGGAATATCCCCCCAGAGGCACTGCAAAGGGGGGTATGGGGCATGGAGACAGCCCCTGTGTCCTACTGCACATGATGAAGTTCAGGTTGGCACCAGCAAGGCCTTGCCAGTTTGGACATGAATTGTCACGCCAGAAAAAGGACAGAGATGGCAGTGACACCTTTCAGATCCCTGACAGCTCTTCTGCAGCCTTCCTAGAGATCCCTGTGTGACACTTTTGGGGGATGCAGGAGATGATTGAGCTCAACCCAACTCCAGCCCCCACCAGCCAGAGCACCCTGGAGCCAAACCAGCCCCCAAGCCGGGCCTTCCTCTCTCATCAACCCCCAGAGAGCCCATTTCCAGCTCCAACCATGTCTGCAGCTTTCTATTTTAGCATCCAAAATGCTTGGAACAAATATTTATCCCACTAATAATAAAATTAAACACTGGATGTTTGTTTGTGAACACACTGCGATGCAGCAAAGTTTGGGAGCTCCCTCATTTTCATTCCAATAATGAAGAGTGAGCAACACCCTCAGGCACGGGGTGGGATTGTTGGGCTGTCTGGGCAGGGCCAGGAGCTGCACTGGAGGGTCCTTGTGGACCCCTTCCAGCTCTGGATGTTCCATTATTCTGTGACCTACCCATGGCCCAGAGCGGAGAATTTCACAGCGGCCAAATCCTTGCTGAGGGACACTTTATCCCAGGGCAGGCAGGTAGGGAATGCTGCTCTGCTATGGACTCTAGGACATGACCATCATGCCAGTTAATGCCCACTTAATGCCCAGTAACTGCCCAGTCAATGCCCACTTAATATCTAGTAAATGTCCAGTTAATGCAGAGTTACTGCCCAGTAAATGCCCAGTTAATGTCCAGTAAATGTCCAGTTAATGCCCAGTTAAGATCTAGTAACTGCCCAGATAATGCCCAGTCAATGCTGAGTTACTGCCCAGTAAATGCCCAATCAATGTCCAGTCAATGCCCAGTTAATGCCCAGTTACAGCCCAGTAAATGTCCAATTAATGCCCAGTCAATGCCCACTAAATGCCTAGTAAATGCCCAGTAAACGTAGAGTTACTGCCCAGTAAATGCCCAGTTACTGCCCAATTAATGTCCAGTAAATGTCCAGTTAATGCCTAGTAAATGCCCAATAAATGCAGTAAATGCCCAGTAAATGTCCAGTTACTGCCCAGTAAATGTCCATTAAATGCCCAGTCAATGCCCAGTCAATGCCCAAGCACCACAGGGCAGGTGGGGCTCACACAGATTCTGCTCTGCTCCTCCTCTGGTGGTTCATTATCCCAATCCACACCAGATTCCCAGTGCAGCCCTAAAAGCAGGAGCCACCTGCCTTGCTGCTGTTCGTTAACGACACCCTGGATTAATTAGGAATCACAAAAAGCCGGTGCTGTGAGGGCTCTGAACATCTCCCTTTAATGTTTTACTCTCCTCATTGAAGCGCATGAGCCCTGAGCAAATCACCTTCTTAATGACCACATGGTCATCATCATCACCATCACCATCACCACCAGGTGAAGTCATTAGGAGGGGATGGGAGCAGGGGGACCTCGGCCATGAATAACAAAGGATGAGCAGCCCGTGTGCCCGGGGATTAGCCTAGGCTGCCTTGGCACCGCTCCTGCTGGCTCCAGAGCCCCAGCAGGGTCGTGTCACACCTTTGGGTACATGTTTGTCCTGCAGGGTGACAGGTGACAGAGCAGAAACACCGGCTGGGATGGCGGGGCAAGACACAGCCCTAAAACGGAGTGATCAGCTCTGAATTAATTGGTGTAACGGTCCTATCAAAGTGCCTTTATTTAATAGCCCGGGATTGATTGCTCCTGTTTCCTGCAATTCCACCCTCTCTCCTGCCAGGAATAAAAGCAGGCAATGACTTTTAAACCCGGAGCAAATGGCACTTTCTGTCCTGTTCCCTGGGAGTGCTGCAGGGCCAGCACGAGTGCTGTGACAAGGAGCCTTAATCTCCTCCGTCAGCGTCTCCGAGGTGCCACGAGCTCCAAAGATAGCCAGGGACATGACAGCCTGTCAGGAAGCACAAGCTGCTGCAGCCCAGCCTGTGACAGAGCACCACGGAGAGGGACAATAAATAATTGACAGCAACGGGGATTAATAGAAGTGTCAGAGCACAGGAACCTCGGCCGGGGCTGCATCCGAGGGCTCTGCGGGGATGGAAAAGCTCCACATCCCTGGTAAACTCAGAAATTCTGGAAGCCACCTGGGGCTGGGGAGTCCTCAGGTGCCCCACAGATGTCCCCCATGCCCTGTCATCACCTGAATGTGGAAATGCTGCGTTAGTTTGATGTCACTTTTAGATCCAGCCCAGGCCTGTGCAGGATCCATCTGGTTTATTTTAAAATGAAGCTGTGTGTCACAGCCCATGGCTGTTACCGGTGTAGTTACCAAACCACACAATCCTGGAATATCCTGAGTGGGAAGGGACCCCCAGGGATAATCCCAGTCCCTGTCCCTGCCCAGAGCCCCAAGCAACCCCACCCTGCCCATCCCTGGCAGTGCTGTCCAAAGGCTCCTGGAGCTCTGGCAGCCTCGGGGCCGTGCCCATTCCCTGGGCAGCCTGGGCAGTGCCAGCACCCTCTGGGGGAAGAACCTTGCCCTGAGCTCAGCCTGAGCTGCCCTGGCCCAGCTCCAGCCATTCCCTGGGTGCTGTCCCTGTCCCAGAGCAGAGATCGGAGCTGCCCCTCTGCTCGCCTTGGGGATTTCGCCTGGATTGGCACCACTTGAGCTGTGCTGGGATAAATCTCTGGGTTCCAGTCCCAAGTGCTTTTCCTGGATGGCCACAAAACTCAACCTAAACATGGTGTGGTGTTGGAACCCTGAATACTGAGAATTTTCAACTTTCTGTGCTGAGGGACGCTGACCCCCAAGAGAACACTGCATTTGACCTGAGGCCATGGAGAAGGCTTCCTTCTCCATTTCCTTGGCAGAAAATAAGCAAAAAATCAAGAGTGTGGTAGAAACCCACCCAAGGAAATACTGAGGGAATTTGCTGTCCCAGCAGCAGGAAGCTCAGGACCATGGGAGAAAGGGATTTTCTCCATTTGTGTCCCATGGAAATGGGCACAGCCACATTCCCAGCTTGGAGCTGTGAGAAATAGCTACTCACTTTTCACAGTTTAGGAAGGTTTATGAAACCTTATCAAAAATACAACAGAAGACTGAACAAAGAAAAAAGGTACCAGTGCTGGGAGCAAAAGATTTTCCCCGCCATGTGCTCAGTCCCCTCACAATGGAGGTTTTTTCCTTTTTAACCCGTTAACCCCTCCCAAAGTTGTGTCCATCAACCCCTTCTTTAGTGTCCAGTGGTGGAGATCTCTTCCTCAAACCCTGACTGGAGCTCAGGTGTTCCACAGTGACAAGCCAGCCCTGCCAGGTGTCCCAACCCTGCTGTCCCTTGATCACCACACGAGGGGGTACAACATAACTATAAATCTATAAAACTTTTCTTAACCTATATACATGATATTTGTCTGTTAATTGTGAGAGTCAGTCATGACATTACTCATCTATCACAGAGCTGAGATAAAAATGTGATGGAGACGAGACCCAGGAAGAATTAAGCATGGCTGTGGCACAGCTTGCAGTTGGACCATGTTGCCTTCTCCGTGAATGAATTGGGATTTTACCAGGCACAGGGAGCCAAGCAGTGAGGGAGATAAAAATTAATGAGGAAAATTTCTGTAATGAAATAAGCAGTGAGAAAAAGGCAAAAGAGGTTTTTCCTGGAGTCTTAAGCAATGATGCCCCAGGCAAAGGAATTTCCCCTGCTGTTGTTTCAGCCTTCACTAAAGGAGTTAGTGACAATGACAGGGTGAACAAACAGCTCTGGTGACAAAGGGGACAGAATTTACTCTGCAGCAGGAGAAGGATGGAGCAGGAGGTTCTTGGGGCCATTAGAGGATCCCAAATTGCCTGGCCTTGCCGGCATTTTCCATGTGGTGCTTAAAGGAGGCTGAATCAATCTCAGAGCACTTGGCTTTTATCTTAGAATGTGTGTGGAAAAAATCTGGGAGGTCTGGAAAAAATAAATGCTAAGACTATCTTTTAAAAAAAGGATAAAATGGGGATCTGTTGCCTGAAATACCCAGGACAAGAATGGGAATATATTATCTGGCAAAGTGCTTGTGAACACCTGGGAGATAACGAGGCAGGGAATTACAGCCAAGTTTGATTTGTCAAGAGCAAATCACATAAAATCAATTTAATGCCCTTTCACGGCAGCGAAAACAGGCCTCGTGCTCAGGTGAGCAGTGATGGATGGCATGGATCAGAATTCCAGTGAACAGGAAAACTCAGCTGCCCTGGGGAGAGCTCAGGGAACACCCAGAACTGCAGGGAAACATCTCTGGATGTCCCTGGGAGGTGGGGAAGGACAGGCACCAGTCTGGAGATCCTGTTCCACTGCACACACCTGTTATAGATGGATAATGAGATGATTGACTCTCGCAATTAAGGGATGACTGTTGTGTGAATATTAAGAAAAGTTTTGGTGATGTGTAGTTATGTTATTGTGTCGGGACCCAGGACATTCCTCTGGCTGCCCTGGGTGATCTGAGACCCTGTCAGGGGCTCAGAGGCCTTGGCACGGAGTCAAAAACACAAAACTCCTGTGCCTTTGATTTTAGCCCATGGAAACAATTACCAACTTTGTATGAGGAGTTACAAGCCACAAGAGTTTGAGTAGAATGATAGTGAATTTGTCACAGGGTGAAAATGTAGAATTTTGGGGATTTAGAATGGCGGGTTCAAGAGGCAAGATGGAGGAATCTGGGTGTGTCCTGTCCTTTTCTTCTTCTTCTTCTTCTTCTTCTTGTCCTCCATCTTCTGCTGTGATGTTGGCACTTCTGGATTGGTTTAGAGTAGAGACAGACTGTCTAACATAGGTGATAGGTATTGGAAAATTATTGTAAATAAAGTACACATAGTTTTTAGTATAAAAAGCTAACACTGCCCCAAGGGCAGGGACTGTGCCACAACCCAACCTGCTGGACAGATCTCAGCAGGTCAGAGAAAGAATGTTATAGATAAGAAAAACTAAGCAACCTTGAGAACCAGAGCCAAGGAACCTCGACTTCTTCTTTGGTCTCAGGGCTGGGAAAAAGAGACTTTCCAACACCTCAGGGTCATCTCCACACCAGAGCCCTCATCATTACTGTAGTTTAGGTCTCCTCTGTTCTCCCCATAGTTCCCTTTCCCCCCTGTGTTGCTGTCCAGGACAGGTACAAAGAGGCTGCACAGGTGTCCCTTGCATGGGGCAGGTGGGAATGGAAAAGCTTGGGGGCGCTCAGGGGGTGCAGCATGGCAACACCTGAGCTCCAATGCAGTTACAAAGCAGTCTGCACTGATAAATGGCAAAGAAGAGCTGAGTGACAGACTCTGGGAGGGGCCGGGCCTGGCTGATGAAACCCCCAGGGGTATAAAAGACTGACCATCCAGCTTGAAGATGAACCAGCCATGTGGTGTGCATGAGGGGCAGCTCCCAGTGCTGCAGCTTTTTCCTTACGTAGTCCTTTTGTTGAAGATTGCATGCAAGATGTTTTCCATTACCATCTGTATGGCTGATTACCTTGTCAAGTGAGCAGTTTGCTTTATCTCTCTCTTTGAATGACCACATTCACACCTTCCTGGGAGGGGCCTCCGCTGATAACAACTATTGAATATCGGTGCATGACTGATAAGAACATAACATCCCATTGTGAGATGTCCAGAGGGAGGGCCAAGCACTCCCCCATATACTCCAAGATTCTGAAATTGCGTTTCAGTTTATTTTCTACGAGATTCCCAGAGGAACAGCAGCTACCTTTTCTCCTGGTCTTCAGAAGAAGACTACATCCTTTAATGTATCAGAGGAGCAGACATTTTCAATCTCACCCACCCTACGTTAGGTTCTTTATTTAGTACTTATTTTTATTTTATTTTTTTATTTTTCCATTCTCATTTACATTTGTTCTTTTTTTGTTGTTTTTTTGGTTTAATAAACCTTTTTAAATTTTCAAAGTGAGCAGTTGTCTCTCACACACCCAAAGTTTGCCTGTGTGAGAAATAGCTGCCCACTTTTTAAAATGTTAAAGCTTTATTAAACCTTAATAAAAATAAGGAAAGATTACAGTGCTGGGAGCCCCCGTGACTATCAGCCACGTGCTCCTCTTCAAAATGGATGCTCTGCCTTTTATATCTGTAGCATCTCCTAAAGTCTTGTCAGTGACTCCTTCCTTGCTGTCCAGTGGTGGAGATCACTTTCTTACACCTTGATTTGGGGTCAGGTGTTGCCATAGTAACAAGCCAGCCCTCCCCAAATGCCCCGAGTACCCAGGCCATCCCATGATAACAATGCAGGGTTGGGAGGACATATTACAGTAATGTAACTCTGCATCTACAAAACTTGTCCTGGATTGTCAAGCAAATTGTATTTATTTGCCATCTGTATGGCAGTTGTCTTCTGTTAAGTGGGCAGTTTTCCTTATCTCTTCCACCACTGGGGAGACACCTGCTGATAACAGCTGTTGAATGTCCCTGCATGGCTGATAAGAACTACAGCATCCCACTGGGAGATGTGAGCCCAGAGGGAGGAGCCAAGCATTCCTACCTGGATATAATCTGGAGATTCTGGAACACCAGCACGGCTTCTCCACTGGATTCCCCAGAGGAACAGCAGCTGCCTCTTCCCCTGGATCATCAGAAGAAGACTCCACCCTTCTCCAGGATCCCTGCTCCAGCAGAGCCACCCCTGACACTGCAGGAGGGCTGAGCCACAATTCCAATGGGACTGCTGCCAGCACCCTGACCCACAGGGTGTCAGGTTGGGTTCTGACTCTGGCAGTGTTGTTCTAGTGCACTGCATTGTTTATTTTATCCTTTTATTTTCTTCCCTATTAAAGAACTGTTATTCCCTGCTCCCATATTTTTTGCCTGAGAGCCCCTTAATTTAAAATTTATAGCAATTTGGAAAAAGGAGGGGGGGGGTTACATTTTCCATTTCAAGGGAGGCTCCTGCCTTCCTTAACAAACACCTGTCTTTTGAAACCAAAACAAAACTTCCCTTAACATACACATAATGTTCACCCCTTCACTGTGAGAGCCAACTATCTGATTACTCATCTCTAACACCTGGAAAACTGAGTGTGGATGTGGCTCAGCTCAGCAAGGAGGTGGCTCAGTTTGGAGGTGCAGGAGTGGGAGCGATCAGGAAAACAGGATTTTGGAAGGAAATCAGAACTGTCACCACTGGAAGTTGGGAGGTGATGAAGGGAGACTGGTGCCACTTGGAATTGTAGGAAAGGAGCTGCGGAGGTGACAAAGCATCCTGGTACCTGAGTGTGGGAAAAATATGTCTTGGTTTGAAAAGCCAGGTGTCTGCTAAGAAAGGCAGGAGCCTCCCCTGAAATGGAAAATGCAAACCCTCTCCCTCCAAATTATTATAATTTTGAAATTAAGGGGCTCTCAGGCAAAGATATGGGAGCAGGAATAACAGTTTTTTATTAGGGAAGAAAATAAAAATAAAATAAACAATGCAGTAATACAAAACAAACCACTGCCAGAGTGAGACCATGCCCTGCCCCTGTGTGTCAGGGGGTGGCACAGCCCCATCCCATGGGGGCTCAGCCCTCCTGCAGTGCCAGCTGTGCTGCTGCTGCAGCAGGGATCCTGCACAAGGGGGGAGTTTTCCTCTGCAGCTCCAGGGCTGCTGCAGATGGGCCTGGGCTCCCTCTGGCAATGCAGGGCAGCAGAAAGCTGCTCCTCTGGCAATGCAGTGGGACAACCCTGGAGTGCTGACAATGGGTGTGCTGCGAGGTGATAATGAGGGAAAATTCCCCATGAGGAAAAAGAGTGGGGGATTTTTAAGGTGTCTCTCACTGGGTGCTTTGGTGCAAAGCTCTGAGCTGACCACATGGGATTCTCTCAGCCCCTGGCAGGGGATGAGCAAATTCTGGTTTCTTCCTCCCCCTGTGCAGGAATTCCATGATTCCCTGACATTGTTGGCACCCTGGAGCAGCACAGCAGGATCTGACTCTGCCACAAATTCCAGACAAGTGCAGCCAGACCTGTTTGTGAGATTTCCCCCAGGGATCTGGGTATGGCCCTTTCTCCCTTGTGGGTGCTTCACTTCCAGGCTGTTTCCTTTCCCATGTCCTTACCAGGAATGTTCCTTGGGCACATCCAGGGCTGTGCCTGGGGTGTGGCACCACCTCTGTGCCCTTCCTCAGGGTTCCAGCCAGCAAACCTTGGATTTTAGCAATTTATTCAAAGAATGAGAGAGAAAATCCCCTCTGTTAAAAGCTCTGAATTTGCATAAAGAAATAAATCAGCTTTGTTTGTTTGCTGGATTCAAGAGAACCTCACTGGAGGATGAAGGTGACCGCAAAGAGCTCTGAATGAGGCAATTGTGGTGCCAAGGTGTCCCAGAGGTGTGGCTGCCACTGCAGGTGTCTGTGCCAGTCTCTTTGCTGTCCAGGAACCCCTGGACATCGTCTCTCCTCACAGAATCCCAGTTTGGGTGGGAAAGGACCTTAAAGCCCATCCAGTGCCACCCCGGCCATGGGCAGGAACACCTCCCACTGTCCCAGGCTGCTCCAAGCCCTGTCCAACCTGGCCTTGGGCACTGCCAGGGATCCAGGGGCAGCCACAGCTGCTCTGGGCATCCACAATTCCTTTCCTTTCTCCATGCTCTCCATCCTTGCTGACACTTCCCTCATGGCCCAGCATCCACGGGACGAACAAGATGAAGTTCAGTGGACAAATGAAGTTTAGTGGGATTGTTTCTGTGGCACGGCCATGGAAGAAGGAGTTTTCTCTTGAAGGCCCAAGATTTAATAAGCAGAAATGGATCACTTCCTGGAGCAGGCTCTGACAGCATGGCATGGGTGAGTCACTGCTGTGACTCTGCTGGGTGACACCACCATGATGCTGCTGCAGCTCTGTCACCATGGTATCTTCTGAAAAATCCCTTCACCAGGATTTTTCTCCTGAGAAGCTGAGAAGCCTCAGAAAATAAATGTAAATAATAATTATCTGATTGCTTGGAGTGTGGTTTGGAGGTTGCTCTACCAACAGGTGCATCTTTGATTGGTTCTATGTGAATTGTTTTAACTTAATGACCAATCCCAGTCCAGCTGTGTTGGACTCTCTGAGTCTGTCACGGGTTTTTATTATTCATTCTTGTTTAGCCTTCTGATGTCTCCTTTCTCTTTCTTTAGTATAGTTTTAGAATATAATTATATTGTATTATACTATATATTATATTATATTATATTATATTATATTATATTATATTATATTATATTATATTATATTATATTATATTATATTATATTATATTATATTATATTATATTATATTATATTATATTATATTATATTATATTATATATTTATATGTATTGTTATAGATAATAATATATCATATATAATTATATATAATTATATATATTATATATATTTATTTTATATATTTTATATATTATATATAATATGTATAAAGTATATAAAATATATAAACATATATTTTTATATATATAATATATTTATTATATATAATTATATATAACTTATATATAAATATATATTATATATAATATATAATAAATATATATTATATATAATATATTATTATATTATATTATATTATATTATATTATATTATATTATATTATATTATATTATATTATATTATATTATATTATATTATATTATATTATATTATATTATATTATATTATATTATATTATATTATATTATAATATCTGCCTTCTGAGAACTTGGAGTCAAATTCTCATCTCTCACCTCATCCTGGGACCACCCAACACAACACAGCTCCAGAGATGCCACCAGCCTGAAGGGGAATAACACAGCCCCGAGTTCAGCTGTCCAACCACGGGATGGAGAGGAGGGGAATGAGTGGATGGGTGTGAGATTAGCAGCCCTTTGTCCTTCAGTGTAAACACAAAGTGATTGTGGAGCAGGCAGCTCCAACCCTGCAGCTCAGCTGTCAGTGCACACACTCCTGCCAATGAATTGTGGAATTGGCTCTCCATGAGTCACAGAAATGGGGATGTGTGAGGTCCCAGTGTGTCCCTGCAGAGCTGCACATGCTGCTCTTGAGGGCACTCAGTGCTTTGGCCTTTGAGAAAGGAAACCCAGATGGGGGGAAATTAAATCAGGATTTTGCTGGGGATGTTCATCAGACTGCCCTGCAAATGCTGCATCCCTTTAGCTGATAAGATCTGACCTCAAACCTGCTCCCAGGACACTTCCAAAAAGCTGCAGGAATGGAAGAGGGGATGATGCCTGGTAAGAGCCCAAAGCCGTTCCTCACCTCATTCCCTCCCTCCCTCCCTCACTCCCTCTATGAACCTGCTCCTCTTCTGCCTAACTGCTCCTTTGCTCTTCTCCTCCTTTTCCCTTCCCTTATTCCCTATTTATGCGCCAGGGAGTGAGGCTGAGCAGCAGCACGAGGGTGGAATCCAGCCCTGGTTCTTTGAGGGAAGGTTCTGATTTGTTCCTGCCTCCTGTTGTAATTTCCTTTGGCAGTGGAAGGTTAATTGTGTGCTCCACAGAGCTCTGAGCTCCCTGACTGAGGGGGCTGTTGAGAGCTGAGTGTTGCCGCAGCTCTGATTTAGTCCTGCTCACCAGGGTGATAAATTATGGGCAGATATGAGCCCAGAATGTTGACATTTGCAGGCTGCCGAACCTGTGCTTGCTCTCCAGCAGGGAAAATTTGGTGTTTCCCTGCTGCTGCACTTCCCACGTTGTGTCAGGGTTCCTCTGGGGCTCTGCTTTTCATCCTGGGATTTTATCCTGGCTGTGATTGAACATCTCATTTCTTGGGAGCTGAGCTTCAGATTTTTGTGGTGTCAGTGATAAAAGCTCTGGGGATAAAATGTCTCCACCACAGAGCTGCTGCCTTGGAGAGCAGGATCACAGGATCACAGAATGGTTGGAGTTGGAAGGGGACCTCGAAGATCAGGTTCCAGCTTCAACCGGGGTCACCTGGCTGAGGTTGGTGGACACCTCTGGAGCCACCTCATCCAAGCCCCCTGCTCGGGCAGGGCAACCCACACCCGTGACAAGGATCCCCATAGGGAGGAGAGAGATTCCTGGCTGATGTGGCCACCATTGGCTCAGGGGCTCCAAAACCAGGGCCACCAACAGAAGGGGTTTGACCAGCACTGAGGGGAGGGGAGGGCAGGGGAGAGGGAGGGGAGAGGACAGTCCCACATCCCCCCAGAGGAGGGTTCTGTGTTCAGGAGCAGGTCCCCAGTGCCAGGGGGTCTCCAGGGTGGTTTGTGCCCAGCAGCAGCTCTGACCTTGGGTGCTCAGTGGGAATCCTGTGGGAAGCAGTGGGACCAATGCTCTCCTGTCATTCCTTGGGCATGGGAAGGAAGGAATCTGGAGGCAACCATCAGGCTGAAATCCATCTTCTGGGTGTGCTCCAGGGTCAGGGAGAGTGGGTAGAAGGAGCCTGCTGCTCTTTGCTCTGCTTCCCTGGGCAGAATCCCAACTTTCAGCTCCAGCAGTTTTTCCATCTCAAGACTTTACAGCTCATGGTGAACCCTCAGCAGGAGAGGGACCTTGCTGGTCAAACTGATAATAAAAACCTCCCTCAGTCCCAGGCAGCAGATAATGCTCCTCTCTCCCCATGCCTCATCCCTGAGTGCTTCCCTGGGCTTGCAGCAGGGAAGGGGAGATGCAGAGCCAGGCCCTCAGCAGATCTGCCTGATGCAATTTTCAATCCCATCTTGTGTTCTGATATTTCAGATGTATTCCAATAACTCCAGAAGGGTGAGGGGTCCTGCTCTGCTCCAGTTGTTTAGAGATGAAATTAAGTGGGAAAAAGTGGAGGGCTGAGATAAAGGGGGAGGGCTGACTGCACTTTTGGGACTCCTTTTATTGAAATAAAGATGAGCAGGGATGAGGTCGGTGGAAGAAAGGGAGCAGAGCCATGAACTCACATTTTGGGGCAAATCCTCACATCTGTGCCCTGAGAGCATCGTGTGTGAGTGGCTGTCTTGGTTTGAACAGACAGGTGTCTGCTAAGGAAGGCAGGAGCCTCCCCTGAAATGGAAAATGGAAATGCCCTCCCTCCTAATTATTATAATTTTGAATTTAAGAGGCTCTTGGGCACAGATACGGGAGTAAGAATAACAGTTCTTTATTAGGGAAGAAAATAAAAATAAAATAAACAATGCAGTAATATAAAACAAACCACTGTCAGAGTGAGACCATGCCCTGCCCCCTGTGTGTCAGGGGGTGGCACAGCCCCATCCCATGGGGGCTCAGCCCTCCTGCAGTGCCAGCTGTGCTGCTGCTGGAGCAGGGATCCTGCACAAGGGGGGAGTTTTCCTCTGCAGCTCCAGGGCTGCTGCAGATGGGCCTGGGCTCCCTCTGGCAATGCAGGGCAGCAGAAAGCTGCTCCTCTGGCAATGCAGTGGGCAAAGGCTGCTGTGCTGCTCCAGGCTCAGATTGGATCCAGGTAGGAATGCTTGGCTCCTCCCCTGGGCGCAGCATCTCCCCATGGGATGCTGGAATTGGATCAGCCCTGCAGGGACACTCAGTGGCCATGGACAGCAGAGATCTCCTGGAGGGAGGATTGGCTGTGGGAGAGATAAAGGAAAAACTGCCCCATGGACAGTAGAGAAACTGCCCAGCTCTGGCAGATGGGGACAGAACACACAGCCCCAAACCACATCTTACAGCCCAGGACTGTGGCAGTGGAGGCTCCAAGCCCAGGGACAGTGAGACTCCCCAGAAACAGCAGGACACAGGGTCAGCAGCTGCCCTGGAATCACCCAAATTGGCAGAGTGGGAATGCTCCCTGAACCCATGGCAGCAGGGAGGCCATGGAGGTTTCTTCCGTGCAATGGCAATTCCCTCAGAGCTGCGCCCCACAAGGATCAGCTCCTCTCTCTCCACATCCACAGGAAAATGGCCGCTCTTCCTGCACTTCCCTTGCCAGTCCCACTCCCAGGTTTCCAGCCTGAGCTCTTCACCAAGGAGCGGGGTCAGGACACAGGTGTGGGCTCTGACCCTGCTGCACCCTCAGCTTGTCAGGGCAGCTCATGGATGCTCCCCTGGCTCTGCAGGGATTGGAGAGATCTCTGCCCTCCCCTCATTCCACAGGCATGGTAAAGAGCAGCAACAGCAAAATTCCTGTGAGATTCCTGCTGGCATCGCTGGCCTTGAAAGCTTTTGTCAGCCTGGGGAGGAGGAGGAGTGGATCCAGGCACCTGAGTGACCCAGGGGCAGCAAGATCCATGTCACAGACATATTTTATGAAAAATCCTTTTGTTAGGATTTTTTCTCCTGAGAAGCTGAGAAGATTCAGAGGAAAAGAAAAACAATGATTATCTGCTGCTGTAGGATGCAACAGGTGCATCTTTGGTCCATGTTGGTTGTTTCTAATTAATGGCCAATCACAGTCAGCTGGCTCAGACTCTCTGAGAGTCACCAGCTTTTGTTATTCATTCCTTTCCTTTCCTTGCTAACCTTCTGATGAAATCCTTTCTTCTAGTCTTTTAGTATTGTTTTAATATATCATTTTCTTTTAATATAATATATATCATAAAATAATAAATCAGCCTTCTGAAAGATGGAGTCAAGATTCTCATCTCTTCCCTCGTCCTGGGACCCCTGGGAACACCACCACAATCCTGACCCAGGGAAAGGTGGAGCTCAACGTGGGGCTCCTTTAGTCTGTGACTTCCCAGGATCAGTGTCTGGGAGCACCCTCCTCCCCTCTCCCTTTCTTTCCCTCAAAACACTCTGGCATCTCCTTAAGCCCCGCTGAGCACCTGGAGAAGCTCTGGGATGCACAAAAGACACTTGATAAAAGCCTGCCTGTATTTTACCCAGCAGAACTGTGTGGGGGAATGTGCTCAGAATTGCTTAGAGACACAGAGAGAAGTCCTTTAAGAGCCCACACTTTCCCTTGAAAGCCTGGGAGAAAAATCCCCACTGCCTGCCTTTGTGAAAAAGGTATTTTTTATTTAAGATACAAAGCAGGATTGTGTTTGTGTGCTGCCCTTCATCTGCATTACTCCACTTAAAATCCCATTGCAGAAATATGAAAGAACTGTTTTCTTTAAGGATCTATCAGCTCTATTCCCAGAGGGATGAAAGAGCACCAGAAAAAAAATAGGGACAGCTTTAGTAAAACAGCACTGCCAGGGGACATAATAAATACATAAATTACTCACAACCAGCCAGGCAGCCTCACAAACTGCACAACAACATCCTGCAGTGCAAGGAAATATATTCCCTGAGAATGTTCTCAGTGCTTGTCCTGCCATCCTGGGGGTTTCTGACCCCCAAACACTCAAACCTATGGCCTGGAAGGAGCTGGAGCTCTTCTGGAGCGCTGCCTTTGGGGTTCCATCCCACCAGGATGGGTCCTCTTGCTCACCCCCTTGGAATGTGAGCAGGAACAGGGAGAGCTCAGCTCCCCAGGACCAGGCAGGGTTGGTTTTCTGGAGCAGAGGGTGCTCAGGGAAGCCTCAGGAAGGCCAAATGCCTCCTGGAATTCCCCTGGCTGTGTGAACACCACGGGCTGGCAGCACCAAGGCAGCCCTTGGCCCTTTCTGGCTGTGTCTCCCCTTGTTCCTGCCATTCTTCCACACATTTTGGTTCCTTTTCCTGTCACTTTTCCTGGTCATTATTGTGTTAAGCTCCATCTCTGGGTGGGACATCCCTGCCCCGTCCTGGATCTGCTCCCACCGAGTCACAGGAGGTGCTGCTCGTGCTGCTCAGACTGTGCCAGCACCGGGGGAGGTGGGAGGTTGGCAGTTCATGGGATTTCATGGACTCGTTTGGGTGGGAAGGGACCTTAAACTCATCTGCCTTGGGGAGGGACATCTCCCACTGTCCCAGAGTGCTCCCTGTCCAGCCTGGCCTTGGACACTGCCAGGGATCCAGGGCCAGCTGCAGCCTCCCTGGACAACAATTGCATTTTCCTGCATTTCCTCACTGCCTCGTGGTAGGAGCTCTGCCCCAAGCCCTGGGACACCTTGTTGTGTCTCCAGTGGATCCCACAGAGCTTCTCAGCATCTCCCTGGAGCTATTGGAGCTCCAGACTGGACAGGGAGCTGCACATGAGCTTCCCTGTGCTGGGAAAAGGTCCCTCAGCTCTTGCCACTGTCCAGGCCCAGGGGACAGTTTGGTTTCATTCCAACAGATCCCACAAAAGTGCTTTTCCTCAGTCTGGGGTCCATTCCAACTCCAGTGCACCAGGTGGGGTTCAGCTTCCCAGCTGACCAAATCCAAACACACTGAGCTCAGATTCCTCATCAGAGACCCAAAATGGGTCCCTTACATTCCAAATTCTGCATTCCTAGTGTCTGACATGGCCCATCATGGCTCATTAGGCTCTTTTTAATTGGTTACCTTTCTGCACAGGAATGCTGCCATTATTTTTGGAGGATATATTTGGATATTTCTTGTCCTGCTTATCTTTCTCCCAGGTGTCTTATCAATCCCTCAGGTGCCTTTTGTACCTCTGCGTTGTCCTTTGAGGGATTACCACCATCACTCTTGCTGATGACTCCCCAGGTGCTTATCAGGTGAACTCCTGCATTCCCCATTAATTCAAGGAATTAATAAAAGAATCAGCATTTTCCCAGCCCTTCCTCAGGCTGCTGTCTCCATTCCTTCCTTGGATTTGTGCAGTTGCAGGAAAAGACCGAAGAAAGGCTCTGCCCCCATATTGCACTAATTATAGGGAATAAAACACAGAGATGGAGCTGAGGAATACCCACAGCAGTGTCCAGGGCACAACGAGCTGTCTCTGACCTGTCCTGGGGACAAGGAGCCAACGGGATCCTGGGGGCATCAGGAAGAGCATGGCCAGCAGGTCAGGGGTGACCCTGCCCCTGTGCCCACCCTGGGGGCACCTCTGGCTGCTCTGTCCAGCTCTGGATCCTCAGCACAGCAGGGCCAGGAGCCCCTGGAGCTGAGCAAGGGCTGGAGCAGCTCGGGGCCAGGAGAGGCTGAGGGAGCTGGGGCTGCTCAGCCTGGAGAGGAGCCCAGGGAGAGAGAGGGGCTGAGCCCTGGGGGGGCCTGGCTGGCTGTCTGTCCCTGTCAGTCTGTCCCTGTCTGTGTCTCCCTGTGTCCCCCAGTCTGTCCCTGTCCCTGTGTCCCCCAGTCTGTCCCTGTCTGTGTGTCCCTGTGTCCCCCAGTCTGTCCCTGTCTGTCTGTCCGTCTGTCCCCCAGTCTGTCCCTGTCAGTCTGTCCCTGTGTCCCCCAGTCTGTCCCTGTGTGCAGGCTCAGGGCAGCCCCAGGCTCTGCTCCAGGCCCAGCCATGGCCCCAGAGCCACGGGCAGGGCCTGAGCCCAGGAGCTGCCCCTGCCCAGGAGGCAGAGCTGCTGCCCTGGGCAGTGCCAGCCCTGAGCAGAGCCCAGAGAGGCTCTGGGGGCTCCTCGCTGGGCCCATGGCAGAGCTGTGAGCACAGCCTGCTGTGCCCTGAGCTCTGCACGAGGGGACTCCAGGGACCCTCTGGGCTCCCTCCAGCCTCACCCACCCTGGGGTTCTGGGATCTAATGTTCAAAATGTGAAAAAAAGTTGGGAAGGAGAAAGCAGAATCCTCAGTGGATGCTCTTGATGATCCATCTGGTGACAACCATGAACTAAAGGCAATTCCACGATTTCCTGCTGGCTCTGAGGTGGCTCAGGATGGAGAGTGTCCAGCTGCCCACAAAGCACTTGGAACAGTGAGGAGAGGAAATAACTGAACCAGGAAATGGGGAAACACAAATAATAGAGGGCTTCCAATTGTATCCTGGACATAAGGATTCCAGACTGTCTCTGCCCTGTAGGAATAGAATGGGGAGCAGAACTGAGGCAGCCCAGTGCTTGTGCACTGATTTGGTTCAGGCTGGTTTGGTTTGGAGCTGTTTGGAGCAGTTGAAAGGTGAAGGGACATGGGATCGTGGATTGTCCCATTCCATGAGTTGATGTGCCCACAGTGGCACCCCAAGATCATGGAATCATGGAATGGTTTGGGTGGGAAGGGACCTTAAAGCTCATCCCCACCCTCTGAGGCTTTGGGGCTTTGCCTTTCTTTGGTTCCTTCCATCCTCTCCCTGTCCTTCCTCCTGTGTCCTCCCATTGCAGTGGGACCCAGCTGCCACTGCAGAATTGTTCCAGATCCCAGAATGAGCAGAGAGCTGGGATTGCTCCTCTGCTCATAACACACCCCTGCAGGAGGAAGGAACAGCAATGAGAGCATCTCCTCTCACCTCCAGCAGAAGTGAGGGAGCCAGGAGGATGGAGAACATTGGGGAATAGGGGAATACAAACCTCTCCCTCCTCAGCTGCTTCCTGCTCTCCATCCTTCCCAGTGCAGTTCAGGATTCCTCTAAACCTGCTTGTTGGAGCTTGTCCTGACATTTCCAAAGGGGCTTTCTGGCTGGATTATGATGTTATATCCTTAATTTCAGAGTCAGCAATTTCAGATGTTAGCTCTCAGAGAAAAAAGATTTAACACCAGAAATTCCCAACTGCCTTCCTTCGTTGTTCCCTGCTCTCATCTGAGTTGTTCCCTTCTCTTTCCCTACCCACATTTAAAATCTGTTCCCTCCTTTTTCCAGACCTGTTTTTAAGATGTTTCCCTTTCAGTAGATTCATTTTTCAGGACTTTTGCTCAGGATCTTTCAGGCAACAGAAGCAGAGAGAAAATTCTTCATAAAATCCCCACAGCTGGAGGTTCAGAGTCCTCATGGAGCAGTCTTGGGTCCGATGTTGAACCAGATCAATTCTCTTAGAACCCCAAATCCCAGAATCAGGCTGGTAAAGACCTGGAAGATCATCAAGCCCAGTTTGTTTTGGTGTCGTGGTGATGTCTCAAAGAACTGCTTTGCACACTGTGAAAAGTCTTCATTTCAAAGCATTTTGGAATTATTTATTCCAGAAGAAAACTCCAAAGTCTTTAAAAACTGGAGCCACTGCATCAGATGCCTGAGCTGGGTTCCATGTTCATACAATTCCTGCATGGAGCATTTTTGTCATGCTCAGTGTCCTCTTGTCCAGAAGACTCCAGATTGTTTTTTATCCATGGATGACAACACACGTGGAATTTCTGTGATTCCTGTGCGGACGAGCAATTCCAACCTCGATCCCCAGATTTTAGAGGACAAAATGACAGAGGATCTGCAAGGAGCAAAATTCTCCAGGATGAATGGAATGGTGTTCAGGTCTCTCCAGGTGTTCCAGTCTGGAATACAAAGTGAGAGATGTGGGACCCAGATCAGGGACCGGTTGGAAGATGCACAAAATCCTTTGGCTCCACCACCCCCTTGACCACCCCATCCCCATGGAGGCACCTTCAGCTCCCAGAGGAAAAGCTCGAGGAGGTCTCACCCTTCCAGCAGGAGCACCTCCCTCCAGGAGGAGGGAATTGGGAATATTTGGGCAGTGTGGGTGATATCTGGTGGGATAAAGAGGCTCCACTGCCTCAGGGCAGGGCCAGGGCTGCTGGGTGTGCAGTGGACAGCCAGGGATCCTATGGGATAAAGGGGAATTTGAAATGGGAACAAAAGGAAAGAGGCACATGGATCCAGAGCATTTTTTAGTGCTTCTGAAGGGGGGTTCAGTGTCTCCTCTAGCAAGGCTTGGCTCCACTGTGTCACCAAAAACCAGGGAATAACTCTCCACCTGATTTGCTGGATTGGAAAGCCACCATACATCATTATCAGTGCTGGATGTGTGGGAATTCTCCTACAAACCAGGCTATATCCATGAAATTAATACCTCACATTTCTATTCCATATTCATTACATTCCTGTGCTCATTATGAACTTGCTGGGATATGAGCAAAGGGTCTTTTGAGGGTCTTTGGTGGCATTTGGAGCATCCCATTCCTCAAAATCCCCTTGGATGGTCCTGGATCTTTTGATGGATCTTCACTCCTTGAGAGGGTCTCAAATATGTGACCAGGTCACGATGCACTTTCTGTTATCCTTCTTTATTCTGGCACTTGATCTTTGTTTTCAAAGCTCAGGCATCTCCCAATCCACATTAATCATGGATATTGGAAAATAGGGAAGCCTTGGCTGGCACGAGATCTTTTAGTCACAGATGTGGGGGATTAGCACAAAGCCACATGAATCTCTGGTATTTTGTAGGGTACAAAACTCAGCATTAACCCCAAATGTGGGATCATAAAATTAAATTTTTCCAGCATTTTCCCCACTGCTGCATGGATTTCTCCCTGAGGAAACAGAACCTGGTTGGTTACAGCCCCACCACTGAGGCCACCACCAAGCCAGGTCCCCAGGGGCCTCATCCACAGAGTTTTACATCCCTTGAGGATTTAATTCATTAAATTAAATTCATTCATTCATTCATTAACACAGCCCCTCTCAGAAGGAAGGATGAGCCCTGCTCCAAAGCCACCTGTGCTGTGCCAGTCCCACCCCCTGCTGACCAGAGCCTGGCTGCTGCATTAGTGCTCATCTGCATTCCCAAGGGATGGCATTTCACAGGAAGGGAGCAGGAGCAGAAACTCTCCATCCATCAGAGAGATCCATGGGCTCCAGAGTGGGAGTCAGGTGTTTATGACTCTCCCCATAATATTAAATTAATGCAGTGATGATTTATCAGCCTGGCAACTCTCTGAGTCTAACAAAGAGGGAGAGGGAGGCAAATAGAAGCAGAGATAAAATATTTGTGCCTGGTACTGCTGCTTTATAAGATCCAGCCCCATAAATGTTTCACAGGCTCCTTCCCAGCCAGGCTGTGCTGCCACACACCCTGGGCAGGGTGTTTAAACCCTGAACCCTGAGTCAGTTTAATTTTCAGGCCCTGACCCTGTGATTTTACTGCAGTGAAGTCGCAGAGAACAGGAGCTGCTCCTGCTGCAGGCCTGGCCCTGCATTGTTACACCTGCAGGAGGATGTGCTCTGCTGAGCAGCTGCAAAGGGCACGCAGGGCTGGAGGAGAGAGACCCTGGTGGTGTCTCGGAATAAATCAGCCCCTGGGCTGGCTCTATTTATCAAGGATGTGCTTTGAACAGGAAGCCAGGCAGGAAAGCTGGAGGACAAAATGATAAAATGGCAGGAAACCTCCCCAGATCAGGCAGTGCTCCCACACGAGTTCCCAGGGAGCTCAAGGACAAGCCAGCTGCTCTGGGCAAGCCTGCTTTACAACCAGCACAGCATCAGGGGAATGTTCTCCAGCTTTCTGCTTTATCCAACACGTCTGAAAGTCCAGAGAGGTCAGGGCAAAGAGTCAGAGCAGCTCAGGGGAAGCCAAATGTCACCAAAGGAGCCCCAACAGCCACATCCCAGAGGAGCCCTGTGTGCCCCAAGTCTGAGGAGAGCAGGGGAGGGCCCTCACGAGGGGTTTTTGGGGGAATTGTGCTGCCTTAGGAAGAAAGGGAAAGGTCCTCATGGGGTGAGTGTGGGGCTGGAAGGATGGAAAGGGTTTGGGGGTGAATGAGGAGCATCACAGTTGGCACCCTCCATGCCAGGGCGGGTGGCAGGGACCTGTCTGGGCCCCTGTGCCAGGGTTTGAGCTGTGCCAGGGGCTCATCATGGTCACACACATCTTTTATGGAAAATCCTTTCCTTAGGATTTTTTCCTCCTGAGAAGCTGAGAGGCCTCAGGAACAAAATGTAAACAATGGTTATCTGCTGCTGTGGAATGCAATAGGTGCATCTGTGATTGGCCCATGTTGGTTGTTTCTAATTAATGGCCAATCACAGCCCAGCTGGCTTGGACAGAGAGCCAAGCCACAAACCTTTGTTATCATTCTTTGCTATTCTACTCTTAGCCAGCCTTCTGATGAAACCTTTTCTTCTATTCTTTTAGTATAATTTTAATGTAATATATATCATAAAATAATAAATCAAACTTTCTGAAACATGGAGTCAGATCCTCATCTCTTCCCCAGTCCGAA
This sequence comes from Camarhynchus parvulus, assembly GCF_901933205.1. Taxonomy (NCBI): domain Eukaryota; kingdom Metazoa; phylum Chordata; class Aves; order Passeriformes; family Thraupidae; genus Camarhynchus; species Camarhynchus parvulus. The sequence continues at coordinate 1,079,174 of NC_044585.1, forward strand.
AACCTCTGTGAACATGGTCACACATCATCTCATAAACACCCACAGGAGCTGTGGCTGCCCCACCCTGGAAGTGCCCAAGGCCAAGCTGGACAACACTTGGAGCAAATGCCTTGAAATAATTAAATATTTTAAAAAGCAACGTATATAATTTTTAACCTAATGGAAAAAAATAGGTGATTTTAATGCTATTGGGATTGTTCAGCATGGAGAGGAGAAGGCACCAAGGAGACCTTTCCAGCATCCAAAGGGGCTCCAGGAGAGCTGGAGAGGGACTGGGGACAAGGGATGGAGGGACAGGACACAGGGAATGGCTCCCACTGCCAGAAGGCAGGGCTGGATGGGATATTGGGAATTGGGAATTGTTCCCTGGCAGGGTGGGCAGGCCCTGGCACAGGGTGCCCAGAGCAGCTGGGGCTGCCCCTGGATCCCTGGCAGTGCCCAAGGCCAGGCTGGACATTGGGGCTGGGAGCACCTGGGACAGTGGGAGGTGTCCCTGCCGTGGCAGGGGTGGCACTGGATGGGCTTTGAGGTCCCTTCCCACCCAAACCATTCTGGGATTCTGGGATAAAGAGCCTGGAGAGGAGCAGAGTGCCCAGGGAGGGATTTGCTGCTGGGGCATTGCTGCTCAGAGAACCAAGGTGAAGGAATTACAGAATCACAACGTGATGAAAAGGAAGGTGAAGTTGAATTTAAATAAATGTAAAGTCAAGTGCAAGGGGGGAAATCCTAATGAGGCATCTCCAGGATGGGCTCCAAGTGGATTATTGTCATTCCAGAGTGAGGCACTGAGATTTTATCAGTTCCATAAATGCATCAGCTCAGCACACAAAGCAAGCAAATCAAATTATGGAATTATCAGGACAAGAGAGGACAGACACAAGGAATCTGTGTGTGATTCTGGTAAATCCACCATAAACCTCTGCTGGTAAATCCATGACAAAGCTGTGCCTGGATGCTGGGGCAGTTCTGGGCCCTCCCATCCAGAACAGGAATGCAGGAGAGGTGAAAAAGGTGGAAGAAACCACAGTGGGGTGCAGAAGGTCATGAAGGAGCAATTGGATAATTCAGGGAATTTCAGAGTGGAGGTGACTGTAAGGAATATGAAACACAGGGAAAAGGTGTGAAGATGACAGACACCAGAGACAGGTCAGGAATGTCTCAAGGGAGCATCAAGGGAGCTTCTGGACTCTCCCAGAGCCTCCTGCTTGGAGACATGCACAGAAAACAAAGGGAGCAGCTCCCAGGCACTGCAAATCTTCATCCAACCCGGCCCTGCAGAGATAAGTGCAGAATCCCATCGTTATCTGGGACCTCACATGGGAGGGGAGGACAGAGCCTCAGTCACAGGTGAGGGAGGGTGGGACAGCACAGGAAACAGGAGTTGGGCCTTGGAGAAACCACAGGAGAGAGCTGTCCTTGAAAGGGGATTAATGGGGTCTGGGGGTTCTCCCAGTAGGGAAGAACAGGGAAAAAACAAAGGAAAAATTGCTGTTTTTTCTGGATCCAGTCTGTGGGAGAGTGCAGAGAGCAGGACATGGATCAGCTCTCAGGCTGGACAGAGGATGGGGACAGGATGCCAGGGCACAGGGGCTCAGTACAATCCCAGGAAATCAGCTCTGTCCTGCTCTTCTCCCTTCTCCTGTGGGTGCAGAACGAGGCTCTGGGTCATCCATGGGGAAGTGAGAGCAGGAGCAAGCAGCAAACACAGCCCTGCCAGCACTGGGGTTCTGCTTTCCCCACTAATTACCCTCCTCACCCTAAAAGAGAGCTCTGCTCACATCCCAGTGAAGGTAACTGTGAGAAATGATCCTCACTTCCAAAAATGTAAAAGGTTTATTAAAACCTTATCAAAAAACCCAACAGAAGACTGAATAGAGAAAATATTACAGCACCGGGAGCAGAGGATTGTCCCCACCATGTGCTCACCCACACCATGGAGGTTTGGCCTTTTAACCCTTTAGCTCCCCCAAAGTTCTGTCCATCGACTCCTCTTCCCTGCCCAGTGCTGGAGATCATTCCTTAAATCCTGTTTGGAGCTCAGGTGCTGCCACAGTAACAATCCCACCCTCCCAAATGTCCCAAACCCAGGGCACCCCTGATAACAACACAAGGAGGGGTAAAACACAACTATAAACCTATAAAACTTCTCCTAACACTTATACATGATATTTGCCTTTTCATTGTGAGAGGAATGTTGGATTTGTCTTTCCAAACTGGCTGTGGGTCTGCTGGTAGATAAAACCAGCACTGGGAGATAAAAGAAACAATGGGAAGGATTCCACTGATTGATGAATGGAAAAAGAGATTTGCTTTTACAAATAAACTTTAGGTTTGCTGATAAATGAAATTGGACATTGAAAGATGAAAGAAACAATGGGGAAGAAAAAGCCCTAGGGTTATAGGAGGAAGGTTATACATTAGAGGGAAATCTTTGGTATCAGGGCATTGTGGGAAGTCTGAACCTCTCAAGAACCTCAGAAATGGGGAAAGAGAGAAGGGAAATGTGGCTGGAAATTGGGATAAAAAGGAGGCTGCGTCCTCCAAAACTTTGACAGACCCCAGGGGAATGCCCCATGGCCTCTGCCTTTATTGGAATAAAGTAAAAGGACTCCTCTGTCTCCTCTTTGGACACAAAGCTCTGGTGTTTGTGGGTTAATTTTCCTGACAATTGTGAGAGCCAGCCATGGCCCTGCTCCTCTGTCTCACCAGCCTGGCTGGGTGTGCCTGTCCCACGTCCCAGGGGCTGCAGTGCTGCCCCCTGAAGCTGAACCTGCCCTGGCAGCCCAGCAGGGGCCTGGCATTCCCGGGGGCTGCCAAGATTTCCCTGGGAATTCGTTGTATCCGTGGTTTCTGGCTTGGCCAGAATCAATAATTCCGGGCTGCTCAAGCAGCTCTGACAGGGCGTGGTGGGCAGGCTCCACGGTGATCATTTGAGCAGCTACAAAGGAAGTGTCTTCCTCTAAGAAAACATGGCAATAAGGGAAAAGACCCACATCAATCCAACTGAAAATGGGGATTTTTTTTTTTGAGGAAAATAGAAGCCAGTTTTTTGGGGCTGTGTATGCTGAAATGCCACTGTTGGGATGAGCTTCAGGTCCTGGAGGCATCAACCTCCCAGTGGGGAGGAGCAGGAGCCCACTCGGCATTCCAGGGCTTTCCAGGCACAGAGCAGGAGCAGCTCCGGCTCTGGGATCAGCATTCCCACAGTGCTGGAGTGGGGAGCTCCACCAGGATCACGTTTCCATGGAGCACCAGCTCATTCCACACACACACAAATGGGTTTAGACAAAGCCCCGAGATCCCTGCAACAGCCATTTGAAACAGATTTTTTAATGAGCCTTTTCTGCATCATCCCATCATCCCAGCCTGCCGTGGTTTTCCTTTTCCCAGCTCTCCCAATCCATCCCTTTGTCCACCTGCTGAGCCCAGAGCCATCTTCTCCTCCTTGTGGAATCTTTTTGCAGAGGACATAAAACATGCAGCTCTCATTTCTCTGGTCTATACTCAGTGTACTCAGCCCTCTTACTCTTCCTTCTTGGTGGTTTTTGTTTTTGGTGTTTTGGTTTTTTTTTTTAATAAAACTTCTCTTAACATATATACATGATATTTGCCTTTTAATTGTGAGAGCCAACCACGGCATTACTCATCTACACCTGGAGCCTGACCTGCAGGCATTATTCAGGAGTAATTGTTGCTGGGTTTGTTCCCCACAGCAGCTTTGGGCAGTGTCACACAGAGCTGCTCAGAGGGACCTGAATTCCAGCCGTGGCCACAGCTCAGCAATAATTCCTGCCTGCTGCCAGGATGGAGCTCTTCTCCAACAGATTTGGAGCTAAAATTTAATCCATTATGGCTGTAAACAACCCACTCCAATGGGAAGCAGGTGTAACCTGTGCTGTCTGCTGAAAATATGAAGTCATAACTCTGGAAAAATGGGGCAAACCCGGGCGTCTGTCTGGTTATTTGTCAGTGGGTAATGTCCCCTGCATCCCACAATTATTGGGAGTGGGATTCATCTGGCTCCATGTGTCCCTCTGCAGCTCTCAGCAGGACAAGCAACAGAGCCCAAACTGCCATTAATCCTGGCCTGAAGCCTAAAATAGGTCAGGGAACAGCACCTGGAAGTGTCACTTTCCCTCCAGACACTGCAAAGGGAGCCCACAGAGATGTGATCAGACAGAGGCATTAAAAATTAGGAGGAATAAATCCCCCAGGGATTTGCTGCCCATGTATCTGAGCAACACCATTGATCCCAGGGCAAATTCAATCCCAAGCAGTAATGGAAGGAGACACAGACACTGCTCAGTCTGTCCCTACAGCTGCTCATCCCAGTCAGCTGGGACAGCCACGGTGACACCAGCACCAGGTCAGCTGGGAAAGTCACCCAGACACATTTTCCAGACACAGCTCATGTTTTCTCTCCCAGGGATGCTCCTGAGGGATCACAGTGTTTTCCCTGAGGTGTGGGGAGGGGGAAAGGCTGGCCCAGTGACCCTGAGTGGGGAGGAACTAAAGGGCAAAGTCAGCGCTGGAATTCGGGAGTGTGGAAACCAATCCCTTTCACCTGAGGGAAAGGTGGGGAGCCCAAGGTGCCATCCCACAGGTATTGCCAGGTCTGGAGAGCCCTGTTCCATGGCAAGGGGCCTGAAAAGCTGGGGCCATCCTGAGTGAGTGTCAGTGTGTCCATCTGGTATAAGATAGGGGTCAGAAAAGGCTGCAGAGCTCATTTTTCTCCCCTTCCCTCCTTCTGCAGGAACACGTGGAGAGTCCTGCTCCTGCAGCACCTTTCCTCCCCTGGAACACATTCAGTGTAATTTTACACAGGGAAAAAAGCAGGATTGATTTCTTCTCCTCCCCTGATCTCTGTGAGCACAGAACCCAGCAGCAGCTCAGGAGTGGCCAGGGAGGAGCTCAATTTATTGCCTGGAACACAACCCAGCATCAGCAGGGCCATGATGGAAACACAGATCCCAGGCACGCAGGGAAAAGGGCTGTTAGGAACATGAGCTGGAGCTCTTGGAGGAGCTGCTGCATTTATTTCATGGAAAGCACAATTCCCAGCCCCTCTGGGAACCTGCAGCTTCCAACACTTCTTTCTGTGCCTGCCAGGATTTCAGGGCCATCTGTGAGGCATCACCACTGTCCCCACACTGGCCCAAGCATCCAGAGCTTCTTGGTTCCAGAGAAGGCATCAGGAGGAGCATCCAGAGGAAGGAGCAGGCTCCTGAGGAAGATGGGGAGCAGGGGATGAAGGGCAGGGCTGTTCAATGCTGAGCACACATTCCAGGGTGCAGAAACAAATCCTCCGGAGAAGCTGAAATGGAGAATCAGAGTAATCCCCTGTGTTATCCCCAAAGAGCCAGAGCAAGGAAGAGCTGTTTTGTTCAGTCACAACACACCATGGGCCAGAGGAGCTCACTCCAGCAGCATCTGGGGTAAAGCAACCCTTGGGATCGTATTTTCAGTAGGAACTGGGCAAAATCAATCTGGAATGTTGTCCCCTTGATTTTTTAAGATTTTCTAAGCCTTTTGATGTTGACATTCTTGTAACGAACTTTCTCACACACTTTATGTAAATAACTTATTGTTTTGCATTCTTTTAGTGGAATAGGAGAAATTTGATGGGCTGTTGGTTTGTCCAGTGTCATTGGAGAGGTGGCACTGTCACCCTCCAATCCACTGTCACTTTTGGAAATCTATAAATGTTGGAGTCAGAAAATAAAAAGCCTTTTTTTACCTTGGAAAGAGCAGCGAGTCCGTGTCATGTTGTTTTGTGTCCTGTAGTGACACACTCCAGCAGCATCTGGGGTAAAGCAACTCTTGGGATCGTATTTTCAGTAGGAATTGGGCAAAATCCATCTGGAATGTTGTCCCCTTGATTTTTTAAGATTTTCTAAGCCTTCTGATGTTTACATTCTTGTAACGAACTTTCTCACACACTTTCTGTAAATAACTTACAGTTTTGCATTCATTTATGGAGGAGGAGAAGTTTGATGGGCTGTTCGTTTGTCCAGTGTCATTGGAGAGGTGGCACTGTCACCCTCCAATCCACTGCCAGTTTTGGAAATCTATAAATGTTGGAGTCAGAAAAATAAAAGTCCCTTTTTTACCTTGGAAAGAGCAGCAAGTCTGCATCATATTGTTTCATGTCCTATAGTGACACACTCCAGCAGGATCTGGGGTAAAGCAACTCTTGGGATCATATTTTCAGTAGGAATTGGGCAAAATCCATCTGGAATGTCTCAAATAAGATCATTGTAATTCCTGTGCCAGCTGATCCTGAAGGAGCAGGCAGCACTCTTCCCTCTCACTGTGTGTGACAGGGCATCCCGAGCTGGCTGCTGGACTGAGAGGAGATTCCCAGTGGATGTTTGAGGGGATGGCTCCGACGTGGGTGGCACCAGTTTTGGCTCAGGATCCTCTCCTGGGGCCTCCACAGAATCACAGGATCATTAGGCTTGGAAAAAGCCTCCAGGTCATCAGGTCCAGCCTTTGGCCAAACACCAGCATGCCCAGTAAGACAAACTTCATGCCAAGTGCGACCGTGTTCACAGGGGTCCGAGGATGAGGGAAGAGATGAGGATTTGACTCCATGTTTCAGAAGGCTTGATTTATTATTTTATGATATATATTACATTAAAACGATACTAAAAGAATAGAAGAAAGGATTTCATCAGAAGGCTAGCTAAGAATAGAAAAGGAATGAATAACCAAAGTTTGTGACTCTCAGAGAGTCCAAGCCAGCTGATCTGTGATTGGCCATTAATTAGAAACAACCACATGAGACCAATCACAGATGCACCTGTTGCATTCCACAGCAGCAGATAAGCATTGTTTGCATTTTGTTCCTGAGGCCTCTCAGCTTCTCAGGAGAAAAAATCCTAAGGAAAGGATTTTCCAGAAAATATCATGGCTACAGCCAAGTGCCCAGACAAGGCTGGAACCCCAAATTCCATCGATTTATCCTTGTTATTCCCACATGAGTGAGGCGAGTGCCTGCTGGGAGCTGCTGAGGATCTCCATTCCTGCTTTTCTCTGCCCAATTAAACCTGTCAGGGCGCTGCTGTCACATCTCCAGGGGCTGCAGGCCGCTCCAGGAACCTCCAGGTGTTCTGGTGCTCCTGAGGTGGCAGGAATTGGGATGCCAGGAAGTTTGCAGGTGGCTCTGATGGAGGGACACCCTTTTACCCCCACACTGCAGTGCTCAGGTCACCCAAGGGCCACTCCAGCAGAGCCTGGAAAGAAACTGGGCCTGAAATTGTCTCTTCCAAGCTCTGTCTGCTCAGCAGGGCCACAGGAGCAGGAGACTTGTCCACACAGGCTGGTCCCTGTCACAGGAACCAGCAAGTGACAGCCAGAATTATGCTGGCTCCCTGTCCCTTATTTTAAAGGCAGATCCCTGATGGCCTTGATTCCTTCCTCGAGGTGATTTTTTATTGCTTCTTCCAGCAGATGACCCTGATTTCATTTGCTCCACGAGTTCCAGGGAAGCCACATCAATCAGGCAGAGCCTGGAGAGGAAGCAGCCCCACCGTTGATTAAAGCTGGTTCTGAGGGTGGAATTCAGCCTGGAGGAACCTTGTCTTTTAACAGGAACTAATCACAAAGCCAGGGGGAAAGGAGCTGCTCTTTTTGTGTGGTTGGTGTTCTTTGCGCACTGAAAAATCTGTCAGTGAGCGCTGAGCAGCTGAGCATAAATTCTTTTGTATTTTCTGATTTCTTTACAATCATCATCATCATCATCATCATAATTTTCTTCCTTTTCTGTCCCATCACACTGTCCTTACCTTAATCCAGGATTTTTCCTATTCTCACCCTCTCGATTCTCACCCCACCTCAGGGCAGGGCAGTGGGAGAGGGGCTGTGCTGGGCTCAGCTCCCAAATGGGATTAAACCACCACAGCCCACCTGGAAAATTACATTTTATTCCAAGGATTTAGTGAGGAAAAAGGGCAGGGCAGGACTTTGGGACATCCTACAACCTCATCTCTCTGATAGGACCTGCCTGGCGCTCCAGGAATCTCCATCCCTGGCTGGCAGGGAGGGCTCAGAGCTGGACTGGGGTTGTCTTCCCTGAAAACTGCCTGATTTCCCAAAATGTTGGGATCAGGCTCAGCTTGGAATGCGTTTCTATAACATAGAGCTGAGATAACTCTACATAATAAATATTTTCTCGATAAAAGGGAATTTTTAATCCATAAATATGGGCTAGATGGGTCCTGGCTGGCCAAGGCAGGTCCCTGGTGACCAAGACTCACTCATGGTGCAATTTCCATGTCCCACATGGATTGTGACCATTCCAGGGACTGCAGCAAGGCAAAAGATGCCTCTGAAAAGAAAGAATTTTTCTCTTCTCCCAACTGGGAAGCTGTCCCATCAATCCCTAAATATAACAGCAATTTCCATGTGCCTTGGAAGTTTATATGGAAGTAGGTCCTCAGTTGCTTGGGGTGGTTCATCAGATATAAGTCACTATGCAAATGGGACAAGTGCAAGTGCTCAAATGATGGCATTAGAATTTTATGGACTATAATTACAAAATATTTTTGTATATCATTATTTTGATATGATTATTTTCATATCATTATCATGGAAGTTGGAAGAGAAGAACCCTTGAAAAGTTTGCGTGAGGAAAATGAGAATATGGGAAAAGGAGAAGGGATCTGCTGCAGAAAAATCCCTGCAGTACCAGCAATCATTAATATGGATTTTGGGGATTGCAACAGCAAATGAAACCCTTTTTTTTCAGTCCTCACTTAGCGGTAAAATGGCAAATCCTTGTGGGATAAAAGCAGGATAGATATTCCCAACAACATATTAGTTCTCCTTCATCTGAGGAAAATTATTAATAAAGCCTGGACGTGGTTTTCTTTACTGTTGATGCTTCATGCTGTGAAAATAACAAAATCTGTTGATTTGCATTACAACATCATTATCAGCTGCTTGATTATTTTCAAGATAAGAAAGGTGGTAGAGGTATTATTGCAGAATATGAAAAAAAAATCAAACCTTTTTGAGCTTTGGTCTATTTATCATCATTTGTAGTTTCTGTGCTAATATTTATTTTGGTAGAATTGCCTCCAAGTAAACAGGAGAAGGCAACGGAGCTGGGAAGGGGCTGGAGCCCCAGGAGAGGCTGAGGGAGCTGGGAAGGGGCTCAGCCTGGAGCAAAGGAGGCTCAGGGGGCCCTTGTGGCTCTGCACAGCTCCTGCCAGGAGGGGACAGCCGGGGGGGTCGGGCTGTGCTCCAGGGAACAGGGACAGGGGGAGAGGGAACGGCCTCAGGCTGGGCCAGGGCAGGGCCAGGGTGGAATTTGGGATAATTCCTCCTGGAAAGGGTGGTCAGGCACTGGCACAGCTGCCCAGGGCAGTGCTGGAGTCCCCATCCCTGGAAATGTCAAAAACCCCGTGGATGTGGCAGTTGGGGACCTGGGTTCATGGTTGGACTTGATGAACTTGGGGGGTTTTTCCAACCAGAACCATCCCCTGATTCTGTGAATAACCAATTCTAATCCAGTAACCTATTCTAATCCAATAACCATTTCTAATCCAACAACCAATTCTAATCCAACAACCAATTCCAATCCCACTTAACTCATGGAAGCCCTTCCAGCACAACAGAAATCTTCCAATTTGCCAACCTTAAACCCACAGAAATCCAGGTGTCTCCCCAGAAGCCTTTTTTCCTCTCTAATGTGCACCTAACAGGCTCATTAAATGATTTAATGGCATTAAAGGTCACTCCTGCACATCCAGAAGGACTTTCCACATGGAATTTTTGATTTTATTACACAGAAATAAAGCTGAGGTGTACAGACCCTCTTTTTAATAGTTGAATATGCACGTATTAATTTATTTATTTATTTCCCAAAAGAGGTTTTTTTCAAGACAGAGCTAATTAAAACAGACTCATCTCGTGCTCTGTCTATGAGATATTGCAAACATTAAAGAGGGGGCTAAAAAAAGAAAAGAACAAGTGACATTATTTGGCCACAAACACGGCTCCTATTTAAAAGACAGGCACTGGTAAAGTGGAAAAAAGCCAAGAAGTTTCCTTCTATTGCATTTTGGGATTACAAGGAGGTGTTTGAGAGGCTTTAAGTTGATTTTTTGGACTATTTCATGCAGAAAAATTCAGCACAGGTTGTGTGTGATAACAGCCCAGGAGACCTGGATGTGAAAACACCTGAAATTTAAACTATAAATATTTCTTTAAATATTTATTTCACTACTTCTCACACCAGGGACCTGTCTTGTCCCCATATCACTGGGGAAAAAAGCCTTCCTTGAAGAACTAAATATGAATAAGGTGCAAAAATCCATGAAATATTGATCCTGTCCAGGCTGGCCTGCAAATGGAAGAGAATCCTGCTCGTACACCTAAGGAGTGTTTTACAAATTCATTAAAAATAACACAGTAGCCCCAGAATGCACTAAAGGTGATTAATTTGTACCATTTTAAATAATATACTCCGGCTTATAAAACCTGAATTATTTATGAGAGCGGCAGTAACATGTACTGGAAAGAAAAATAAATGTCGGGCTAAAGTAAACAGTGTTTTTCCAAATGTCACAACACACACCATAATTTCTGCATTTCCACCTGGTTGTTCCTCGTTTTCAGAGAACCACGGGATTGCTGAGGTTGGAGGAACCTCTGGAGATCACCAAGGACTCGAGCAGACTGTCCAGGACCAGGGTGTGGATATCCCCAAGGATGGAGAGTTCACAGAATCCTTGGACAATCAGTGCTTGACCAACCCTAAAATTCTTCTTTTTAGGTCTGAGTGAATGCCCTGGGCTGTAAGATGTGGTTTGGGGCTGTGTGTTCTATCCCCATCTGTCAGAGCTGGGGCAGTTCTCTGCTGTCCATGGGGCAGTTTTTTCTTTATCTCCCCACAGCCAACCCTCCCTCCAGGAGATCTCTGCTGTCCATGGCCACTGAGTGTCCCTGCAGGGCTGATCCAATTCCAGCATCCCATGGGGAGATGCTGCGCCCAGGGGAGGAGCCAAGCATTCCTACCTGGATCCAATCTGAGCCTGGAGCAGCACAGCAGCCTTTGCCCACTGCATTGCCAGAGGAGCAGCTTTCTGCTGCCCTGCATTGCCAGAGGGAGCCCAGGCCCATCTGCAGCAGCCCTGGAGCTGCAGAGGAAAACTCCCCCCTTGTGCAGGATCCCTGCTCCAGCAGCAGCACAGCTGGCACTGCAGGAGGGCTGAGCCCCCATGGGATGGGGCTGTGCCACCCCCTGACACACAGGGGCCAGGGCATGGTCTGACTCTGGCAGTGGTTTGCTTTGTTTGTACTATTGCATTTGTATTTTTAATTTTCCTACTAAAGAACTGTTATTCCTACTCCCATAGTTTTGCCTGAGAGCCCCCTAATTTCAAAATTATAACAATTCAGAGGGAGGGGGTTTGCATTTTCCATTTCAGGGGAGGCTCCTGCCCTCCTTAGCAGACTCCTGTGTGTTCAAACCAAGAAAGTGAGCCCTCCTGAACTGCAATTTTTTTGAGCACTGTCCCTGTTCCTGGCACTGGGCACCACTGGAAGAGCCTGGATCCAGCTCCTGCCCATCCTGATGGACATGGACAAGGTCTCCTCTCCTCAGTCTGAGCAGTCCCAGCTCCCACCAGGCACCAAAGGCGCTGCCATCCCATTCCCACTCTCCTGGCCCTGTGCTGGATCCCTGCTCCCAGGACCATCTCCAGATGTGCAGGAGGAGCTGCAGCCCCAGGAGAAGGGACATAGGACACTGGGACTGAGCACCTGCAGAGCCAGAGCAGATTGGCCGCCCTTGGGGGGTGTTTAGGGTCCAGTTTGGAGCTTGAGGCATCAACCAACATTCACTTCCTCAACCAGACACAAGAGGAAGGGAATGTCTCCAGCCCTTGGCTGTCCCCAGCCCTGTCCCCCTTGTGTGACCACACTGAGCCCCCTGAGGGTGATTCCTTTCCCTGCAGCGCTACACAGCCTGGATTTATCCCTTGGGCAGCACCTCCAGCAGCATGAGGAGAAAATGGGAAAAGGAGCTGTCTGTCTTTCCCTGAGGATGCACCAGGACAGGAGCTGGGAGCATCCACTGGGAAGATGGAGAGGTTTAATTCCTCACCAGAGCCACAGAACCCGTGGTGAGCTCCACAAGGCTGTCTCTGCCACACGTCTGCTCTCACCTCATGATGGTTTTATTATTCTCCTGTCAGTTTTCCTTCCCAGCTGTTTTACGAGCCAGACTTTTCATTTTGGTGGAAGCCCAGGAAGGCTCGAGCAGGGCTGGGGTTAAAGGAGGTCAGAGGAGGAGGCAGCAGTTGCAGGCTGCAGTTTGGATGCTTTATGTTCTCCTCAGAGCTCCCTGTCAGCTCCTGCTGCCAATGCCAGGTGATGGATTGGCTCTCAGCTCCTCGCACAGAGAAAACACTGGGAAAAGGGATTGGATCCCACCTGGAATGGGAACCGGAGCACAAACTGGGCACTTCTCACCTCAGCAGAGGTGATTGGTGGGAGGGGAGTGGAAAAGGTGTGCCCATGGAACTAGAGGAGCTCTAGGGTCCCTTCCCACCCAGCCCATCCTGGATTCCATGGCCCTGGAGAAGAGCAGGGTGCCCAGAGAGGGCTTTGCTCTCGTGGGAGGCTCTGCTGTGGGGCAGGTTCTGCTGAGGACAAAGAGACAGAACAAGGGACATCTCCTGTCTGATAAGGACAGGAGAACAGCACAGCCTTGGAGAATAGATAAAGGATGTGATTTAGGCAAAGCGCAAGCAGGAGCCAGCCCAGCTCTGTAAAGCTGACAAAGGAGAAATTATGGAAAACGAAGATATTGGGCTTCCTCAAAAATGGGGGTTGAGGAACAGCCACCTAAAAGGACACCAGACATGGAAGACAGACCCAAGGAACCCTAGAAGGACTTTGATAAGGGGTGTGATTGTGTAAAATGTCATCAAGTAATCAGGGATAGCTCATGGATGTGTAATCAGTGTGAGATAAAAACTCTGTTCACCCAGCACTCAATCAGATCCTCCCAGTGCCCAGCACTGCCACACAGAATTCCTGATTTCTAACGCTCCAATCTGTGTTAGAAAGTTTCCATCTGGCTGATTTCAGTACCAGTTCCACACATTGAAGGATGAAGGTGTGAGATGGAGAAGGAGAGAGCCCTTCCCTACCGAGCTCAGGGCTCACTCCCCTCCTCAGCAGGGTCAGTAGGAAAATCATCCCGAGGCCAGCAGGACCCTCTGGGGCAGGTGAGGCCTCCTGGCCAGAGAGGAATGATCCCAACCCTCCCCTCAGGGGCAGGATTCACCTGTGGGTTCAGCCAGAGATGGACTGGGCCAAGATTCAGAGTCCTGGGCTTTGTCTCTCACCTCCTCCAGTGCCACATCAGATGAGAAGGGTGAAGGGCTCTGGTTCATTCCTGCCTTTCCCATGTCACACATCCGTCCCAGAAGGATGTTGGGTGCAGGAGACTCAGGCATTGATGGGGATCAGGGGCTCCTGTGAATCTCATGATCACCTACAAAGCACCCAGAGGAAGCAGAAAACATCCAGCATTGACAAGGGAGACTCCTCCAGACCCTCTGAACTCATTAAATCCTCTCATGAGGAAGGACATGGGTGAGAATCCTGCATTTTCCTGGAGCTCTCCAGCAGGGATGTGATGGAGACAGAGCTTTCAGAGCAGATCCTGTCACCTCCTGGACACCCAAACCTTCAGCACCACGCCAGCTGTGAACTGGACCCTTCCACCACTGCTGGGACACGAAGGACAGCAGAATTTGGGATGCCTGAAAGGAGAATTCCTGCCAGCAGAGCTGTTTATTTGGAAACATGCCCTTGATGAAGTTGTTTTTCTCATTATGACGCAGAATTACAGTTGTTAGAACTTCCCATTTAGGGACAACCTCCTCCCTTTGGAGACTGCTGTGACAGGAGACGATGAGGCAGGAATGGTCTGAGTTCTCCAAGGAATCTCATTATCTGGTCCAAGAAACTTCTGTTCATCCTTAAACAGAGGCTGGAAACCCAACCACAACATCAGGAGCCATCAGGATCACAACCAAGATCCTGTTTTGCATGTCCAGCCAGACTGGCTCAGTGAACACCATGAAATGAAACTCTTTGGGATTTACGCCTGCAGTCCTGGTTGGATTTTGTAGACAAGACAGGAAGAGTCAGGTAAATCCTATTGTCCCAACACTCATTTTCTCTGATTGCTGAGCACCTGCTATTGAATAAAACCCAGAGAATTTCTGCTCCTGAACATGTGCTGGGAGGAAGGCTGGGTGAGTAATTGATTTTTCAGTTCAACTACCGAGTTAAAAAGTGAAAAAAAAAAATCAATTTGATCCAAACCCAAGCAGATGTTTTCAAGTTTCCTTGCCAAAAAGAAAAATGAAACAATTCCACTTCAGTGATTAAAAACAAAGAAGTTTTATTCTGGTTTGGGCCATTTGGAGGAAAATGAACCTGCAAAGTTATTGCATCTTTTTACACTCAACAGCACCTTAAATTCAGTATTAGCAAGGCCTGGAGTGGTGTCCCCACCTCCAAACAGGGACAATGTCCCCATCTTCCATGGGGAATCTGTTCCATGTTCCATGGGGAATCTGTTCCATGTTTTATGGGGAATCTGTTCCATGTTCCATGGGGAATGTATTCCTTGTTTCATGGGGAATCTGTTCCTTGTTTCATGGGGAATTTCTTCTGTGTTTCATCGGGAATCTGTTCCTTGTTTCAGGAGGAATCTGCTCCATTTTCCATGGGGAATCTGTTCCATGTTTCATAGGGAATGTATTCCTTGTTTCATGGGGAATCTGTTCCTTGTTTCATGGGGAAATTGTTCCATGTTTTAGAGGGAATTTGTTCCATGTTCCATGGGGAATCTGTTCCATGTTTCATAGGGAATCTGTCCCACTCATGCTCTACTCACTGGAACAAAAAGGAAAGGTGTCTCCTCTGCTTCCACATCCCTCAGAGATGCAGGATCATCCCACCCCCCAAATTAAGTATTTGTTCTTAAGTGGAATGATCAGGATATTGTCCCAAAATCCCCCTGCAGGGAGAGGAATTCAGCAGGGAGCTGGATCACCCCAGTGACTTGGAATTCAACAGAAGTGGATTTCAACACATTTAACCTTTGAATTGAAGGACAGAAAGTGGTTTCTCTTCTTGAGATTATTTGGGTTTTTTCCTCTTAACAGGCTGGCCATTTCACAGAATTACTTTGAAATGCAGATCAGAGCAAAATATTTCAGATCCGTTTATTCTGCCCCTGAAGTTTCCTTACCTGAGATGTCAGTGCAGCTCATGGAGTCTGTCAGGTCGCTTTGCCTTTCCCGTTTGGATTGCTGCCCAGAGCCCAGGGTTGTTGTTGTGGAGTTTAAATTCCCCCCAGTAGGAGCTGATCCTGCTCAGTTCTGCTGTCAGGAAAGGCAGAGCAGTTTCACTGATCTCCCTTGTAGCAGAAGACAGGACTCAAGTGTCTCCCTTGTTCC
The DNA here is from genome assembly GCF_901933205.1 of Camarhynchus parvulus. NCBI lineage: Eukaryota > Metazoa > Chordata > Aves > Passeriformes > Thraupidae > Camarhynchus > Camarhynchus parvulus. The sequence goes on from NC_044585.1 coordinate 1,094,665, forward strand.
ATCAGGAGGCAGGGGAATTGTATCTTCCAAAAATTCCTTCTTGAACGTCCTTAAAAGACAGGGATGTGGGAGACAGCAGGGAGAGTGTAAACAGAAGCACAACAGCAACTCTTAACACCAAGCAACCTTTGATTTTAAATCAAAAATACTCACCCAGCCTGCAGGAATTTGGGTATTTATTTGCTCTCTTTCAGCACACTTTCTCCTTTCCCCAGAAGCTCTCACTGCTACTCAAGCGGATTCTTGGGAAAAGGAAGCTGGGAGGGAAGGAATAGGGACTTTAATCTTATTTTGTGGAAACTGCCCCCTAAATAACTCAGAATTTAGGATGTGGGATGAAACTGGAGCTGAATGTTTGTGCTGCAGGAAGGGCCTTTTGCACCAGCAACGGGGACTTTGCATCCCAGGACATGGGGCCAGGACACTCCCATCCCACTGGGACTGACCTGACTTGTGGAAATCCAGGTGTCTCCCCAGAAGCCTCTTTTTCTCTCTAATGTGCACCTAATAGGCTCATTAAATGATTTAATGGCATTAAAGGTCACTCCTGCACATCCAGAAGGACTTTCTACGTGGAATTTTTAATTTTATTACACAGAAATAAAGCTGAGGTGTACAGACCCTCTTTTTAATGGTCTAATATGTCTGACCTGACTTAATATGACCTGACTGGAGTTAATTCCAGCTCTGGAGCTCCAAGTCCAGTCTGGATTCTAAATCTTGATAGTTCTCCTCCAAGAGGATCAGTCTGGGCGTTGGGAAGATGCACAGAAGGTCTGCTTCCCATCAGTGGGTGTGAGGGAAATGAGAGAAAATGGTGTTCAAGGAGAATTTTAAGGTAGAAAAACAACAAACCCAGCACAGTCCAGGCTGGATGGGGCTTGGAGCAACCTGGTGCAGTGGAAGGTGTCCCTGCCCATGGCAGGGGGAGGCACAGGATGAGCTTTAATGTCTCTTCCAACCCAAACCATCCTGGGATTCTGTGATTTCAAGGCATCTGAGAGGCACCAGAACCCCATGAACAGTTTTGCTATCAATGGGGTTGCAGATTTGGGGTTTATGTCTCCAAATCTTGAGGCAAAAAGATTCTCAGAATGTGTGAGGCAGCAAATTCACATGCAGAAGGTTCAAGATGGGTTCTCTGGAGGAGAGAAACCCCAGCTTGGCTGGATAAAATGACAGGACCATGTCATGATGGCAGGTTTGCCTCAGCCCAGCCTGCAGGAGGGTGGAATAAGGCTGAAGAAATTCAGGAATCCTGATCCTTGGGGGAACAGCTGGGGCTCACAGAGGCCACCTCGTATCAGTCTGATTATCTCCTGTCCCTGAGAGCTGGGGAACCACTCAGAGCTGCATCCTGGGAAGGGAGAGAGGGGCTGGAGCTGCAGCTCTGCATCTGCTGCTCAGGGAGAATTCGCTGCCTCCCCGCCTGCCTGTCTATCACCTTCCATCAGCACAAAGTCTGTCTGGATAAAGAGATGGAATGTGCAGGCTGAGGATAATTGCAGGGGGGAGATTGGGATAATGGCTGTAATTTGGATTGTGGGAGCAATAAAGCCAGGCTCAATCACTGCCTGCTTTATTTGGGAATGAGCCCAAGCTGCAAACAGCGAAAATGAAATTTATGAAAAATAGAGATTTCAAGAGAAGTAATGAGCATCTGTCTGCTGCAGTGATTGCAGGGGGCTGAGTGCTTCCAAGTTTGTGCAGCTAATCCAAGGGATTTGCTGTGGGGTGCACAGGCTGGGTGGGGCACAGGTCAGCCAGGTGGGATGGATCCCCTGCCACAGCTGTGGCTCTCCTTTAGCAATCATTTGCCGATTGCACAGGGAATTTTTAGGAAGCTGAAAGTAGTTTGGGTAAGTTTGCTGTCATTGGATGTTTGGCCATCATTCCCACTGAGGGGCCATGGTTGTGCCAGTGGCCTGGAAAACATTCCCAGTTTTTCTGCTCTGGGGCTGACCCGTTCCATGCTGCTCCAGGTGACAGCGTGCTCAGCCGGTCGTGTGGGTGGAGGAAGAGAAAGAAAATCCCACCTCACTTTTTTTTATACTATATTCTTTTTTTTTTTTTTTTTTTTTTACATATTTTATCAGTCTGGATCTTCCTCTTCACAGACTCATGGAATGTTTTGGGGTAGAAGGGACTTTAAAGCTCATCCCATTCCATCCCTGTCATGGGCAGGGACACATTCCACAGGTGCTCCAAGCCCTGTCCAACCTGGCCTTGGGCACTGCCACAGCACAGGTGCCCAGAGCAGCTGGGGCTGCCCATGGAGCCCTGGCAGTGCCCAAGGCCAGGCTGGTCAGGGCTGGAGCAGCCTGGCACAGTGGGAGGTGTCCCTGCCATGGTATGGGTGACACTGGGTGAGCTTTAATGTCCCTTCCTACTCAAACCATTCTAGGATTCCACGATTTTTCCATGTTCTCTGGAAGATAAGGAATGGGAAGAGCATCAGAGGCCCTGTCTGAGGGCCATGGTCTGCGCCTGGCCCCACAGGAATGCTGGGCACTGGTGATGGAATGGTGCCAAGACCTGCCAAGAGAGGACCCCCAGCACTGGGAGACAGCTGACCCAAGAAAGGGAACCAGGTGCCTCCTGAGCAGGAAACCACAGGGATCAGCAGGAATGAAGAGCAGCCTGAGGTCTCTGGGGTGGTTGTGGCACACCTGATAAATTCCAGCACCATTCAAAATCCTGGATTTTCTATAAAGTGTGCTCAAAGTCACCCCTGCCTGCAAATCTTTGTCACCTGGAAGTGCTAGAACGAGATAATAAATAATTTTCTTTGCATGACAGGAGGACATGGCATCCTTGGCTTCACCTTGGTAACCCCACAAAACTGTCCATGCTCCAGGGTCTTGTTTGGCTCTAATTCCCCCATTCCTGAGTTACACAGAGCACCCTTCACAAACACACCATAAAACCCAAAATCCCACAGAACCAGGGCATGGCCAGGCTTGGAAGGCACCTCTGGAGCTCATCTTGTCCCACCTCCCTGCTCAGGCTGGGTCCTGTGGCCAGATGACTTCAGAATATCCCCAGGGAAGGAGACTTCCAGCAGGATGTATGATCCATGGTTCAGGGAAAACCTGCAGCCAGCATCTGGGAGAAAATGAGGGAGGAGAGTTTGCATCTGAATCAACATTTTCCATATTTTTTTTACCAAAAGAAAAATAAATAAATAAAAATAAATATAAATATTTTTTCCCCCACAGGAAAAAAGATAATAAAGGCATTTATAGGATCCAGCATTCCACCTTGGTTCTAACCAGTGGCACTGTCTGCACTGGGGAGCTCTTCTGTTATCATACAGATTTTGGGAGTAGGTCCTGGAAGATTTCCAGAGGAAGCTCCATTGGTAAATCTGAGGAAAACTTGGTCCAGAATTTACCTATAGCCTTAAATTTAAAATCTCACAGTCACAAGAGCAACCTCAGGCCCATCCAGGAGTAAATTGAGGTTTTTCCTGCCCACTCTCCTGTTTGAGATGCCAGGAAAAGGATAATTATCCCAAAGAAACACTGAGAAGTGTCAGTGTGTATTTGAACTCCTTCCAAAAGGGTTTAAATGGAGCTAAATCCTTCCTTAGCCTCGGATTTTGGCAGCAGTTTGAATTTAAGGAAGTTATGGAGGTATAATTGAATCACTTTGTCCCTCAAGTTCTTAATGCTGGCAAATCAGATCTATTTATAAAAATGAATTATTTATCAAGATAAATGAACAGGCAAGATATAAGAGATGAAAGATCTTAATCAGAATTAATTACTACACAGGATAAAACTGAAAGAAGGATTGGTAAATTATAGAATAACATAAAACAGTGCAGTAGAGCAAGGTACCTATGTTAGAGTAAAAGAAATGGTATTGATGAGGAGGTGAATGTGATTTACCACTGAAATGATGATAATATCCAGATTATTTCGCTTAAATCCTGGGAATACCCATGAACTAAATGTCCCTGCTTGTGGGAGAATCTCCACACACTGCCAGGAAAATGTACAGGAGATTTCTGCTTCGTGGAAGTTTGGTGTGGCCTTTACAGCTTAAAGTGAGTGGCTGTCATCAGAAATTCAGATTATCCTGCCAGATCTCAATTCTACAGTGAGTTCTGACCTAGCTAGGACGGATAAGGACCTGAGGAGTGAATCCAGAGGCCATGGAGATGCTCTGAGGTCTGAAGCCAGGCTGGGAGAGCTGGGGGTGCTCACCTGGAGAGGAGAAGGCTCCAGGGAGAGCTCAGAGCCCCTTGCAGGGCCTAAAGGGGCTCCAGGAGAGCTGGAGAGGGACTGGGGACAAGGGATGGAGGGACAGGACACAGGGAATGGCTCCCACTGCCAGAGGGCAGGGCTGGATGGGATATTGGGAATGAGGAATTGTTCCCTGGCAGGGTGGGCAGCCCTGGCACAGGGTGCCCAGAGCAGCTGGGGCTGCCCCTGGATCCCTGGCAGTGCCCAAGGCCAGGCTGGACATTGGGGCTGGGAGCAGCCTGGGACAGTGGGAGGTGTCCCTGCCATGGCAGGGGTTACAGTAAATGTCCTTTTAAGGCCTTTCCCAAACCATTCCATGATTTTCCCTCTACAGGCCTGGCTGTATTCCTAACACATTCCCAAACCCACAGCCACACAGGACAGAGGGAAGGAGGACATGGGGCATAAATTCCACGAAGTAGGGACCATCCTGGGTAATTCATGGCGCCAGGACTGTTGCAGAGGGTTGTTGTCACTCCTGCCCTGGGCTGGATGTCACAGACACCCCTGGAATAGCAAAGGACACAAAGCAGGGATGAGGAAACAGCAGCAAAAGAAATATCCCCCCTCCTTAAAAGCTGCATTTGTTCCTTGCCTGCCTGGAGAGAATCGAAGGAGCGGGATGATGAAAAAGAGAGAGGAGAGTTAATCAACACCGAGGCTCTGGCAGGAAACCAAGTCACCTTTGGAGCTTCTCGCGCTCAATGAGAAACCATCAATGAGCAGGGAGAGCAGCAAATGATTTTCACAATGGACTGGCCCAAACCCTGGAATTATTCTGCAGGGAACCGCTCTTCACAGGCTAATTGGGCTCGTTCAGTCTTGAACGCCGAGGATACACCAGGGGCTCTTTTAATTTATTGGGTTTAGGAGGAGTATTTACAAATCTAAACCCGTAAAGCTGAGGCTTTGCAGCAGAAATGGAGCTAAGGCTGATGTCAGGCAGGACTTTGTCTTCATCCTGCAGCTTAACTGCTTGATTAGGTTCCATGTAGCTCATTTAAAAACACCTATTAAATATATATGAAAAGGAGCACCCCTGAACCTGGAGGAGACCAGCCCTGGATGTTTTAATGCTGCGAAAACCAAGCAGAATTCATCAGCAGAATCAGCAAATCACGTGCAGCCCTAAGCAGGGACAAGTGGTCCAGTTAGGAGCCAAAAATCCCAGTCTGGCTCTTGCTGGGCCCTTTTTGGGGTGACCTCGATGTCACCACAGCTGGCCCAGGGTGGAGCAGTGAGAGGTTCAGCCAGGAGCAAGGTGGGACTGGGAGAAGGCTGATCCCAACTCAGCAGGGTCTGGAGGTGACTTAGGTTGGAAATGGGGCTGTGTGTTCTGTCCCCATCTGTCAGAGCTGGGGCAGCTCTCTGCTGTCCATGGGGCAGTTTTTTCTTTATCTCTCCCACAGCCAATCCTCCCTCCAGGAGATCTCTGCTGTCCATGGCCACTGAGTGTCCCTGCAGGGCTGATCCAATTCCAGCATCCCATGGGGAGATGCTGCACCCAGGGGAGGAGCCAAGCATTCCTACCTGGATCCAATCTGAGCCTGGAGCAGCACAGCAGCCTTTGCCCACTGCATTGCCAGAGGAGCAGCTTTCTGCTGCCCTGCATTGCCAGAGGGAGCCCAGGCCCATCTGCAGCAGCCCTGGAGCTGCAGAGGAAAACTCCCCCCTTGTGCAGGATCCCTGCTCCAGCAGCAGCACAGCTGGCACTGCAGGAGGGCTGAGCCCCCATGGGATGGGGCTGTGCCACCCCCTGACACACAGGGGGCAGGGCATGGTCTGACTCTGGCAGTGGTTTGTTTTTTGTTTGTTTGTACTATTACATTTGTGTTTTTATTTTTCCTAGTAAAGAACTGTTATTCCTACTCCCATAGTTTTGTCTGAGAGCCCCTTAATTTCAAAATTATAAGAATGTGGAGGGAGGGGGTTTGCATTTTCCATTTCAAGGGAGGCTCCTGCCCTCCTTAGCAGACACCTGGCTCTTCAAACCAAGACAGGAGGTCACAGCCCCTGTTTGCAGTCCCCAGAGCAGTCACCAACTAGACCTGGACTAAGGTTCATTAATTAGCAAAGTCCCTCTCAAATGAATGATCACAGAGGGAGGAAGGGAATTCACAAATGCCACTGAAATTTGGCATAATTATTATAATAATTAAAGTAATTTAAAATGTTAATTGAAAAATTAATGCTTTTTTTCAAATCTAAAAAAAAATAATTATTAAAATAATTTTAAAATTAGGAAACTTTCTAGAAGCTGAAAAAATGGTCAAATGGTCAAAGCTTGGAAGAGGCTTCAGGAGGTTTAGAGTCCAACCTCTTCCTCCAAGCATGGTCAACAATAAGATGAAATAAGATATTATTTTGCATTTTTTCAAGGTTTGTCTTAAAAACCTGCAAGTGTGGAGCCTCCATGGGAAACCTCTTCCCATCCTGGGCTGCCCAGTGGTGGAAACATGGATTTGGGCTCTTCATTTTTGAGTGGTCCTATGGAAAAGAGAAGGAGAGAGAGAAAAGATGATTAAGTGGGTGAAGAAAAAATGCAATAACCTCATGTTGAGTAGTGGTCAAGCAGATGGAGCAGAGCTCATTTCACCTCCTATTTTATGTCTCCATTCTGAGCTGGCCTTTCCAAGTTCCCCATTTCCCCTGGGAGCTGGCACATCTGGGATATTATTCCATTTATCCTGAAGGAATGGCAGATATCTCAGACCAATGTCCCTCAGCACTTCTCTCTCTGGGATTGTGAGGACACCAGACAAAACCACATCCCTGGGCTGCCTGAGGCTGGATCTGGAGGCTCCAGCCCTGCTGCCTCCTCCATATCCCCTCCCAAGCATTCTTCTCTCTTTTCCATCCCCCACCAGCTCAGATTTGGTCTCTGTGGAAAGGTGGAGCCTTGGCCAAACCAGAACGTTCAGCATCGTCCTCCTCAATGCAGAATCCAAGGCACTGGAAGTGAGGCAGCAGAACAGCTTGGAGAAATGAACTTCCCTCCTAGCTGGGATTGAATAAGGATCTCTGTCCTCTCAGGAGGGCTGATCCATGCTCTCTGTGCTTTTTTCCTGTCACCCTCTCATTTCCCCCTCCAGAGCAGAGCCCAGTGCAGCCACTTGGCTCCGGAGGGTCCCCAAGAGCTCCAAACGAGCTTGGAGGGCCCCAGGTTCCCCTGGACACACAGGATGGTGCTGGCACCAAATCCCAGCTGCAGGAGGTGCCTGGCTTGCTCCAGGTGCCACATCCAACATCCTTGTAAACCAGCCCAAGCATGGCCTGGAGTTGACCCACACTGTATGGGCTGGAAAAGGACAATTTGTCACCTTATTAATGGGGACCAGAGTGGCTTTAGAGGGTCATTATTTAACCCAGTCTCTTATTTAGCTGTTACTTTTATGCAGCCTCCCTCATCGCTCAGTCAGACATTTCCCATTCCCAATTTCCCATTCCCAATTCCCCATTCTCCATTATTTCCCATTCCCCATTCCCACCTCCCCATTCCCCATTCCCCATCCCCCATTCCCACCTCCCCATTCCCCATTCCCATTCCCCATTCCCCCATTCCCATTTCCCATTCTCCCATTCACCATTCCCAATTTCCCATTCCCCATTATTTCCCATTCCCCATTCCCCATTCCCTATTATTTCCCATTCCCCATTCCCCATTCCCAATTTCCCATTACCCATTCCCCCATTCCCATTCCCCATTCCCAATTCCCCATTCCCCATTCCCCATTATTCCCCATTCCCAATTCCCCATTATTTCCCATTCCCCATTCCCATATCTCCATCTGGAGCTGCCCCCACTCCCCAGCAGGGCCTTTTCCACTTGACACAGACCAGTGGCCAAGGCACCAACGGGAGATTAGGACTGAGCACCAGGAATGAGCCAACTGCAAATGTCACTCCTCTGTGTTGGCTCCTGCCTGGAAAGATCCATCCAAGCAACTTTGGGAATGGTTTGCAAATGAGGACATCCCTTCTGCATCATGCACAGAAAGGATCAAAATGGGAAGAAGCTGAAACACGGGAATGGTTTGATAGAACCCTCTGTATTTTCCAGCTCCTCTGTAGGAGGGTTTGTTTGGGCACTGAGCAGAGGAAAAATTAGCATTGTTAATTTGCTGCAAGCCAGGGCACCTCAAGAAATGCAACACAATTAATTAGCCCCTTAAAAAAAAAAAAGAAACCATTTGAAGTGTTTATTGCAGGATCAAGCTCCTGGTTTTATAAGCAGATGGGGAAATAAAGTGCTGGGAATGACATGGAGAAAACAGCTGCAGTGGGAGCAGAGCCTAATTCATAATTCAACAGCCTAATCAGGGAACATCTTCCGCAGCTCCTCGCTGGAATGGCAGAACGTGAGCAGGCAAACGATGAGGCTGCTTCAGTTCTTCAAGAGCTGCTGCCAATTAGCTCGCTGTCTTCGTTAGCCGTGTACACAGCTAATGAGGGGCCCACGGTATTAAAGAGCCCGACAAAAGTAGGGCAGCCTCAAATAATTGTCCTAATGATAAACACTCGGTGGCAGCGTTTCAATAGGGTTTGGTGGGAGTTCATTACCAGCATAAAGACCTGTTCACACTCCCTTTGCTGATCCTTCCCGTTCTCCTGCATGCAGGGGGGGATGTTTTGGTGAAGCTGCTGCTGGATCAGCTCCAGGCGAGCCCACCTAGGGTCTGGCTTTGGTTTTGCACTCTGGATGCCCAGTGCTGGTGGCATCACCCAGGAAAATTCACTTCTGCTGAAGGGGACATTCCTGAGGGTCCCCAGGGACAGAGGGGGACCCCACTGGGACAGGCCTGGGTCACAACAGCACCTGGACACCTGTGGAGAGATGAGAGATGCTGTAGGAGCTTCACTGCTCTCAGGGAAAAGGGAATCCTAGCTTGGATCTGCCCGTGAAGCCAACAGGAAAGCTTGTTCTGGGGAAGACCCCACAGAGGGATCAATGTCCTACACTGGGAATAAGGAATTTTTCCTGGAACAGTCTTTGCTCTCTCTTGAGTTCTTGGCTTGAAAGACACCTGACATGGTCAGTGCCTTGGACAGAAAAATGGGTTTTTTAATTTTTTATGGTTTGTTTTTTTTTTTTTTCAGTTAAAATCCATTTGTCTGAGCTGGGATCCATTGGAATGATCCTGGCATCCTGGAATTCTGGACTAACCTGGAGATCATTTCACTGGAAGCCTGGTAACCTACTGGCTCCATTTCCCTGCACTGAGCATTGATTGGCTCTGTGTCACAGGACAGTGACATCCTGGCCCTGGCCACCTCCAAAGATCCCTGTGCAGCTGGATGAGCCCAAGGTCCAAGATAAATTCTCTGGATTTGGAGCCCCTGTGCTGGCAGCAACCTCCCCATTGAGGTTTTCTCATTTTCCTGGGTTCTCCAACTAAAATCAAGCGCAATTGGGGGAGTCACCACACTGAGCATCTCTGCTGATCTTCCCGAGGCTGGGAGAGTCCGGGCCCATAAAAATCCCTTTGGAGGGCATCAGTCCTCCAGTTTTGGGAGGAATGCTTTCCTTGGGGCGGGATCAAACCCTCAGAGCTGACAGAAGCCTGGCGTTTGTGTTTGCCTGATGAAACCTTTTGTAAAACCAGCCCCAGCTGCACAGATATCTTCAGCTGAGGTTCTGATCCACTTGGAAAAGTGGAACATTTCCCAAAGGTGTTTTATTCCTTCCTTTCAAAACAATAACTTTGCATTTTCAAACAACAAAACCGCAACATTCACTGAGGCCCCTTGTCAGCCCTTCCTTTTTACACCAAACCCAGAAGCATTTTCAGGTTCTTGCAGAAGGAGTTTTTTAAGATCTAATTTGATGGAAAAGTCCAATTTTTTTTGCCAGTCTGACTCTGATAAAAGGGGATGTTCAGAGCCCATTGATACCATCAGGCTGTGCTGACATCTGTGGAGAGAGGAGCCAGAGTCCCAGATCAGAGTCACTGCCTGAAAAATGAATGGATGAATCCTCCCTGATGGCCACTTGGGAACTCCAAACCTGGGGTAATGTGACGGTGTTCACAGGGATTCTTGGATGAGGGGAGAGATGAGGATCTGACTCCATGTTTCAGAAGGCTTGATTTATTATTTTATAATATATATTACATTAAAAATATACTAAAAGAATAGAAGAAAAAGGTTCATCAGAAGGCTGGCTAAGAATAGAATAGAAAAGAATGAATAACAAAGGTTTGTGGCTCGGCTCTCTGTCCGAGCCAGCTGGGCTGTGATTGGCAATTAATTAGAAACAACCAACATGGGCCAATCACAGATGCACCTGTTGCATTCCACAGCAGCAGATAATCAATGTTTACATTTTGTTCCTGAGGCCTCTCAGCTTCTCAGGAGGAAAAATCCCAAGGAAAGGATTTTTCATAAAAGATGTCTGCAACATGGTAAGATCTCTCTGATCCCGTCTCAGAGCATTCTCTGACAGGTTCCCCCCCCAAATCCCACTTTTGTGACCCATCTGAGCTTCCCTGACTTTCTCCAAGCACTTTGGAATACGTTGCCTGGATTGGGAGCTGCTCCCTCAGGGCACACTTGGGTAGAAAATCTCTCCCACTCCCTTCCACAGAGGGAGGATGAGCCCTTCCCAGGGCATCGCTCCCTAAAAAGCCCTGATGGAGCAAAAGGCTCTGATTAAAAGGAAGAAAAGTAATTTTCCATGTCTCCATTCAAGACCTGAGCCTTTCAATAATTACTGAGCTAATTCATGATCCTTGATTTCACTCATTCATTCCGGAGCTGATTAACGAGATGTTCCTTAGTGCAACACAGCTTCCCTTCTTCCCCCAGGACAGGAGAATTTTAGGAAAAATATTAAATATTCCAAAGGAGAGCAGGTAATTGGCAGGAGCAGTCCTTGTCTGCTCTGCAATCCTTGGGCTTTCTCGCCACTAGGAGAGGTGTTTTCCAAAAGATCCCTTGGGAATGAATGGCTGGAAGGAGGTGGAGTTCCTCTGGATTTCCCGTTGCTCCCAGTCAGGAATCGGCTAATGGAGGCTCCTGTCTTTTTACCCACCTGGACCATCCATGACAGCTTTTTTCCCCCTCTCCCACCCACTTCCCAAATTCCCTCACTGCAGCCTCAATTTGCAGTTTGGAGCAGTTTCTTTGGTTTGGTCCTCAGCTTGTAAATATTTTTGGATGTCGCTGATATTGTGTGTCCTCTCACTCCCCTTCCTTAGAAATCTTTTCCACACCAGATCAGCAGAGTGGGTCATCCCAGACTTCCAGGACAACATCCCACCTCTCTTTGGGCTCCATAATTTTTGAATTTCAATGCACAACAGGGAGTCTGTGCTTCCCACAGGAGCATCCTCAGGGATACATGGCAGGACTGAAGTGGGAGACATGGAATCAGTGAAGGATCTTTCCTTTAGGGGGAAATTGAATTTGATATTTAGGGGGAAAAAATTCCCTCATGTCAGACACATCACAGCTTAGACAAAGCTGAAATTCCATCTGGGTGAGATGGACTGAGCACTTCCATAATTTACTTGGAATTTCTGCAGTTTGGACATGCCATTCCAGCAAAATATCAAATAATTTCCTTTAAAAAACCCAACAAATTTCCAAATTTGAAGTGGTTTTTTTTGACTCTGATCCTTGGGATTATCAGGAAAATCTGAAAAAATGGTCTTCAAAGCCATAAATACAGAGAGGTTGTGGTTAAATCTTCTGAATATTCAACCAGTCCCAGCATTTTGAGAGATTCCTCTGCTGGTTTTGGGTTGGGTTTAACTGGTTCCCAGTCCTGCAGCATCTCACAGTCCTGACTTTCTGTTATCTCATTGGTTATCACCTGGAAATTGGGGGTTGGATGCTCCAAATGAGGCTTTGAACATCTGAAAATGAAGCTTTAAGCTCTAAGTGCAGAGTTTGTACCCTAAAATGAGGGGTTGGACATTGAAAAGGAGGATTTCAAGCCCACAAGCAAAACTTTGGACTCTAAAAATGGGAATTTGGGCCCTAGAATGGGAATTTGTAACCTACAGTTGAGGGTTTGGAGACTGAAGATGTTTCTTGGATCCTAAAAATAATGGGCAGGATCCTAAAAATGCCCCTCTGGAGGCTTTGGGCACTAAAACTGCTGATTTGGACTCTTACAAGGAGACTTTTTAATGGAATGGGGCCTTTGGACTATAAAAAAAGGAAGATTTTGGCCATAAAAATGGGGTTTGGCCCTAAAAATGAGGGTTTGGCTCCTAAAATGAAGGTTTGAATGTTCTAAATGAAGCTTTGGGTCTTTACAAGGGCATTTGGAGCATAAAATGAGGTTGGGTCTTAAAAATGTGGCTTTGAGGCCCAAAAAAGAGAATTTGGGGTTCTGTAAATGCTTTTGGGCATTCAAACTGGGATTTTTGGCTGCTGGAAATGAGGGGTTATGGCTAAAATTGGAGGTGTGGGCCCTTCCTTAAAATGGAATCCTAAAAATTACTCTTTAGACCTGAAAAATGAAAAAATTGTGCTCTAAAAGTTGGGATGATCAAAATGAGGGTTTATATCCCAGGAATGCTCATTGAGAACCACCAAATGTGTCTCTGGAGAGAAAAAAGGGACTTTCTGCCCAATGCAGTGTGGAATTTAGGGCACATTTAGGTTTTTTTCTGTGTGTTCTGAGGCTTTTCTGATCTTTTCCAGGGAATATCAGCAGGAGAGAGTGGTGGTGCTCCGGAACGGGAAGCATCCATGAGCATAGAATGTTGTGGCACCAGCGCCTCCATCACTGCATTCCCCAGTTCTTCCTGGCCTTCCAGAGTTTATTTGGAAAATGGGTTCAATTTGTGCCTTTTGGCTTTTTCAGATGAGAATTATGGAACCTTGGAATGATGTAGGTTGGAAGGGACCCTAAAGCTCATCCCACTGCACAACTGCCATGGGCAGGGACACCTCCCACTATCCCAGGTTGCTCCAAGCCCTGTCCAGCCTGACCATGGAACACTTCCAGGGATCCAGGGGCAGCCACTGCTTCTCTGGGAATCCTGAGATGTGGGAATCCTTCTGCAACAAACAGGAAAGGTTTCCTAGACAGATCCCACTCTGGAAAACCTGTCTGTGGTTCCCTGATGTTCCCATGGGACAGCGCTGGGTTTTCAGTGAGGTTTTCCCAGCTGGAATCTCAGTCAGGGAGGACAAAGATCCTGATCACAGGCTGGGAAAGACCTTCAAGATCTCCTAATCCAACCCTCACCTGACAACCCCATAACCACCCCATAACCACATTCCCAAGTGCCACATCCATATCCCTCTTGAACACTTCCAGACACAGGGACTGCACCACTCCCCTGGCACCTCATCCCAAGGCCTGGCCTCTCCCTCAGGGACACATTGTGTTTCCAATTTTTTTCCCAATCTGATCTGAGCCTCCCTGGTGCACCCTGGCTCTGATCTGAGCCTCCCTGGTGCACCTGGAGGCCATTTCCTCATCCTTTCCCTTCCCTACCATTCCTTTGATCTGCCAAGCTCATCCCAATTTCTGTGTGCTGCAGACCTCGGTGGATGCTGGATGAGGCAGATGGGAGGAGCAAAGGCTTTTTCCTCTGGATGCCATGGACACAATCAGGGAATTCTGGGCCATTCTGGGCCACTCTGGGCTTAGGTGATGTTTGTCTCCACCTGCTCCAAAGGGTTTCCATTGCTGTTCCTTTGGCATTTGGAATGGCCAACAACCACCACAGATCCTGTATGACTGCCCAGCATGGTGTTTGGTGACCCAGGACGGGGTTTGGTGACCCAGGACGGGGTTTGGTGACCCAGGAAGGTGTTTGGTGGCCTAGACTGGGGTTTGGTAGCCCAGGATGGTGTTTTGTGGCCAGGACAGGGTTTGCTGGCTAGGACGGTGTTTGGTGACCCAGGACGGTGTTTGGTGACCCAGGATGGGGTTTGGTGTCCCAGGAAGGGGTTTGGTGACCCAGGACGGGGTTTGGTGGCCCAGGATGGAATTTGGTGGCCAGGACATCTCTGACATTTCCAGAAACCTTTCCCTGCCCCACTAAAAAGCCTTTTCCATGGGGCCAATGACTTGCCTGGCTCCACAGGATTTTTTTTCCCCTTTGAATAGCAGGAATTCTGCAGGATTTGCAGATGCTCAGAGTCTGGGAGAAAGGGATTCTCCCACCCCAGCCTAGCTTTGGTACAAACATACAAAAACTGGGCCAAAAAGGGAGGGAAGAGATTAAAATCCTGATGAGCCACCTGGTCTGTGCAATGATTCCCAATAATGAGGAGTCAGGAAAGGGATTGTTAGCATGGGCTGGAATTGAAAATGCAGCATGGGAATGTTACATAATGTAAACATGTTAATTAATGGAGCATGTTAATGAATGGAACAGGTCCTGACAGCTCTGGCGTGCAGGGGTGGTACTCTTTCACTCCTCACAAGGAACATCCAGCAGAAAATGTTGTTCCCTCAATAATTCATTAAAATCAGGAGCAGCATACCAGGATATGGGAAGAGCCCTGTCCCTGCCTCGCTCCCCACATCCTTTGGAATTACACAGACACAGGTTTAAGGGCTATAACATAAAAATAATATTTAAAATATATAAATATAAAATAATATTATATTATTTATAATATTATAATATAAAAATACATAATAATTTTATATAATTTTTATATAAATATTAAATATTAAAAGAAGGCTCACTTCCCAGAATCATGGAATATTTGAGGATAGAAAAGGAGATTCCCAACCCTCCTGCTGTGTCCTTCTGGGAATATCTCCAATAATTCTCATCAATCCATTCCTCTTTTCCCGGTGGCTTCAAGTCAGCTGGAAGCAGCCAAGCAGATCCAAAGTGATCCAAAGTGATTAGGGATTCCTCTAATCACGGGAATGATCTCCCAGGAAGCGACATCAAACTTTAAGTAATGATGTTGTTCCAGTTGATTGTTTCATTAAAGCCCACAGAAGACGCTCAAAATAATTATTCCCATTTGGAGAGACAGGCTGGAAATAGCAATTCTGATTTGCAGAACTCCATCAGCTTCCACCAAAAAAAAAAAAAAAAAAAAAAACCCACGAAAAAACCTGTTATTCCAGCAGGATTGTGGAATCTGAACCCCAAAACCAACTTGAGTGGCCCTAGAAAAGGGCAAAGTAGGAGGTGCCAGTCCTGGGATGTGGCACCCACATGGGCGCAGTGATGCTTGGGATGAGGGACTGTACATCCAGCAGTCCTTCCCTTGGGATTTTCCTACTATTATTCAACACACACATGGAAAAACAAACCCACTCCTGGCCTGAATATCAATTCAGGGAATGATCTTCGTTACTAAAAACATTGGGAACAGAGCCTGGTGACACCTTTCCTTCTGCTGCTTATTAATCTTCCCCTCACACATGGAAAAACCTGGATTCAGCCTTTTCTGCAGGGTTGGGAGCAGGCAGGATGGGAAGGAGGTCACCCTGCCTGCCCCACATTGGTTTCTGCATCCTGCTAAATCAGATTCCAGGTGCCAGACAGGAGATTCCAAATAAATTGGATATCAAAAATTTAAATGTGTGGAGGAATCTCCCAGGTTTTACAAGAGCACAGCAATCAAAACAATGCAGGGATGCAAAATCTTCCTCCTGGGATGTTTCTGCTGGCTGTGAGCTCCAACACTTCTCCCTGAGCAGCTTCCTGCTATTCCTGATCCATGTTCAGCCCCATTTCTTCATGCCCAGAAATCTGCCTGAAGACACCCATCCAACACTGTGTGTCCTGACACTTCCTCAGAGACATCAAACCCCCAACATTCCCAGAGTTACCTGTCAGGCTTTCCTTTTCCAGGCTCTGGGATTTGCTCTGGAGGTTCTCCAGTTCAGCTTTTTCTGGGGGAGCAATTTTCATAAATATGTTTAAAAATACACTCAGGAATCAACCAGAGGGAAGACTTAGCTGTGTTTATAGGAATTTAAGGAACAAAAAGG
Organism: Camarhynchus parvulus; assembly: GCF_901933205.1. Classification (NCBI taxonomy): domain Eukaryota; kingdom Metazoa; phylum Chordata; class Aves; order Passeriformes; family Thraupidae; genus Camarhynchus; species Camarhynchus parvulus. The sequence continues at coordinate 1,110,844 of NC_044585.1, forward strand.
CAGATGATGCAAATAGTTATTCCTTTTGCCTGAAGGAATCTCTCAACACTTGTGTGGCAAGGTCATAGAATCCTGCAATTATGGAATACTTTGGGATGGAAGGGAATTGAAGTTCATCCAGTGCCACCCCTGCCCCGGGCAGGGACACCTTCCACTAGCCCAGGCTGCTCCAAGCCCTGTCCAACCTGGCCTTGGGCACTGCCAGGGATAAGGCAGCCACAGCTTCCCTGGGAAAACCATTCCAGGGCCTGCCCACCCTCACAGTGAGGAATTTCTTCCCAACATCCCATCTGACCCACCCTCTGTCCATGGGAAGCCATTTCCCCTTGTCCTGGTGCTCTGATTCAGATCCCACTCCTCTGCTCACAGGGAAGACACTCCTGGATGGAAAAGGACCTGGGCTAAGTTTGGGAAGTGGTGATTTTTAATTAGTCATTAACAATTAATTATCCCACCTGTGGGAGCCTGTGGAATGCTGGGTTTAATTCCCTTGGCATTATTCCACCCACATCCCAGTGTTTTATGTTAGGATTGTTTATATGCTCCTTATAGGAAGTTCTCCCAGCCTCTAGTTGCCATTCCAGGACAGCTGCATGGGGTTTCTGTGGTCGAGATGACCCCGAGGTGTTGGAAAGTCTCTTTTTCCCAGCCCCACAACCGAAGAAGTCGAGATTCCTCGGTTCTGCTTTTCAAGGTTGTTTATTTTCTCTTATCTGTTACATTCCTTCTAAACCTGCTGAGATCTGTCCAGCAGATTGGATTGAGGCACACTGACTGCCCTTGGGGTGGTGTTAACTTTTTGTACTTTTATATATAGTACTTTTTGTACTTTATTTACAATAATTTTCCAATACCTATCACCTATGTTAGACAGTCTGTCTCTACTCTAAACCAATCCAGAAGTGCCACCATCACAGCAGAAGATGGAGGACAAGAAGAAGAAGAAGAAGGACAGGACACACTCGGATTCCTCCATCTTGCCTCTTGAACCCCCATTCTAAATCCCCAAAATTCTACTTTTTCACCCTGTGACAAATTCACTATCATTCTACTCAAACTCTCGTGGCTTGTAAATCCTCACACAAAGTTGGTAATTGTTTCCATGGACTAAAATCAAAGGCACAGGAGTTTTTGGTGTTTCTGACTCCGTGCCAAGGTCTCTGAGCCCCTTACCAGGGTCTCAAATCATGCAGGGCAGCCAGAGGGATATCCTGGGTTCCAACACATGAACTCCATGGAATGGGACATTCCAGCCATTAAACCTGGAACTATTGTATTTGCTGGGAAATGCCCCAACAAAGGCAGGAATGATGCATCTGACTCCATGTTCTCACAAGGGTAATTTATTACTTTATTATACTATATTATATTAAAGAATACGATACTATACTAAAGAATCCAGAAAGGATACTTACTGAATGCTAAAAAGATAATAATGAAAACTCCTGACTCTTTCCAGAGTCCTGACACAGCTTGGCCCTGATTGGCTGAAGAGTGAAAACAACTCACAGCAGAATCCAGTGAAACAATAATGTGTGGGTAAACAATCTCCAAACACATTCCACATCAGCACAACACGGGAGAAGCAAATGAGATAAGAATTGTTTTCCTTTTCTCTGAGGCCTCTCAGCTTCCCAGGAGATAAACCCTGGGTGAAGGGATTTTCTCAGAGAATGTGAATGCCAATGGAACAACCCCAGTTCTGCTGCTCTTCACCAATTAATTACAGCAACAAGCTTAAGGCAATTAAAGGCAACTAATTAATGGACTGCTTCATTGTTTGTCAAGAGTAATTTCTTTGGATAGGAAATGGAGCTGAACACAAGTGTTACAAATGGGAAGGATCGGGGACCTGAGAACACATCCTATTCCCAAAAATTTGGCAATCATTCCTGCTGGGAATGAAAGTTAATCAGAACAGCACCTCCAAGCTCTGATCCCAAGATTTAATTGGAATTCTGATCTTCATTAAGGTTGGCCAGTTTAGAAAGCAACCTTTCTTACTTGATTATAACCCACAAATTCTTAACACAGGAAATATTTTCATTTTCCATGAGACTCCTCTTCTGGACTCTCATCTTTTCACTCACAGCCTTTTCTTCTTGGTTCCCTTTAAATGGATGCCCATTTAAACTTGGGCATCTCTTCAGTCAGAAATGCCATTTTCAGTCAGTTTTGCCACTTCCTAAAACTCCACAAAAGTGTTTTTTTCATCCCAGAATATTTGTTGGTTTTGAATTCTGGTTATCTTTTAGAATTTGGGGGTTTCCAATAGAAAATATGTTCAGAAGAGAGAAATAAAAACAGGGAAAGGATAGAATTTTTTTTTTTAAAGTTGGGATTATCTGTGTGAAGTTTTTACCTTTCTAAGCAAGAAGGGTGGTGCAGGATTCCAAGAAAACCAGGAACAGTGATAGAACAGAGCCTTTTTTCCTGCCTTGCCATAAATCCCTTCCACCTCTCCATCACCCTCCAATTTATCAATTCCCGAGAGACAGTGAGAGTGATCCATAGCCCCATTCCAAAGTCCTACTTCCAAAAGCCTCCAATCCTGAGAATTAAAGAATGATTTGCAGAAGTTGGAGGTGAGAATCAGAAAATTCAGGAAAATATGCAAATGTTACATTTGTGGTTTGAAGACGGAGGAAAATCACTGGATTCATGTTCCAATATTCCCTTTGTCCAGCCAAGGAATACAGAAGTGTCAGGGAGCTCCCACTGCTGTTGGAGGCTTGGCACGTTCCCAGGAAAAAGGAGGGGATGCAAATTAGAGGGATTTGCTGGAAATGTGACATGGAATGGCTGCAGCTCCTGGGATTTACCTGCACAGGGATTTCTGAGCAGAGCCAGGTTTCTCAGTGCATCCAGCAGGAAAAGGCACCCAGGGGCTGGAAGGTGCAGGGAAATACACCTGGGCTGGAGAAACAATGTCCTTGGGACACAGAAAATTGATCTTTTATGATAAATTGAATGCCAGCCCTCAATCAGGGAAATGATGGACAGTGCAGGAGACACCAGGAAAGGCCCTTCAAGCCAATCATGGGCATCTCACAGATCCCTGGAATTCTTTGGGCTGGAAGGGACCTTAAAGCTCATCCAGTGCCACCCCTGCCATGGCAGGGACACCTCCCACTGTCCCAGGCTGCTCCCAGCCCCAGTGTCCAGCCTGGCCTTGGGCACTGCCAGGGATCCAGGGGCAGCCCCAGCTGCTCTGGGCACCCTGTGCCAGGGCCTGCCCACCCTGCCAGGGAACAATTCCTCTTTCAGGGGAAAACTGCCCCCTCCTTGTCTCACCTGCCTTCAAATCCAGGATGTTTCTATTTTCCCTCAGGTTTTATGAGTGGAAAGTGTTGAAGAAATGTCCAGGAATCTCCCTGGACAGGAGGGAATGGCATGAGCTCTCCGCCATGTGAGGAGAGCGTGGAATCCACACCCCGGGGTGGCCCTGGCTTTGGGGAAGGAGAAATGAGCAGGTTTAGGGCTGGAGGGACCTCTGAGCATCCCTTCCCAGCACAGGGGACTCCTGGATCTGCCTCCTGTCCTGAGCAGGGATGTGACACATGGGGAAGGAGCCTGGATTGAGGCTGGAGGAGGCCCTGCCATGCTGGCTCCGTGTGACAGCCCCGGAGCCCGGCCTTACACAGGGATTATCCTAATCCCTTCATTAGCTTAAATCCTGCTTTTCTCCAGCACAGGCGAGGCTGTTCCAAGGAGAAAGGAGTCACTGGTGCAGGAGCACACTCCCCCTTTCATGCCAAGGAGAAGGAGCTGGGAATAATCCCCTCTGTTCAGCTGGGATGAATGGGATGTGATTGACACCCCTGGTCCCGCTGCTCCTCACTCCAGAGTGGATGGAGCTGCTCTCACAGCAGCTCGGGAAAGGAGCGGGAAAAACCCCAGAAGAGGTTTCTTAATTAAGGAAAATTTCATTTCAGCAGATTAACATATTTATTAGAGCCATTAATCATCCCTTCCTGTGTCCTACCAGAGCACAGCTCGGCAGGAGCAGGGTGGGATGGGGAGCTCCAGCAGGGAGCCAGTGGCTTCCAGAGGAGCATCCCAGCACAGAGCATCCTTCTGCTCCAGGGTCACTGGGAATGAGCCAGGAACAGCCTTGACAAAGCTGTCACCACTGCCACAGGAGGTTAAAAAGAGCTGCAGAGGAACTGGCGACAAAAGATGGAGGGACAGGACGCAGGGAATGGCTTCCACTGCCAGAGGGCAGGGATAGATGGGATATTGGGAATTAGGAATTGTTCCCTGGCAGGGTGGGCAGGCCCTGGCACAGGGTGCCCAGAGCAGCTGGGGCTGCCCCTGGATCCCTGGCAGTGCCCAAGGCCAGGCTGGACACTGGGGCTGGGAGCAGCCTGGGACAGTGGGAGGTGTCCCTGCCATGGCAGGGGTGGGATGAACTTTAAGGTCCTTCCCCTCCCAGGCCATTACATGGACTCAGAGGAACCAGTCTGGGGGTCCCAGCCAGTGGTGTGAGGGATCAGAATGCTCCAGCCCTGATTTCTTTGTCATTTCCACCTCCTACCAACACCATATCCCCACCCAACAGGGCAACACAGGTTCTCTGAGCATGTTTCAGGATGTCCCAGACAGGACTGCCTCCCTCAGCCCAGCCAGGCCCAGCAGGTCCCACCCAGCAGCTCCTGCCATGAGGGCACTGCTTTAGAGCTTTAAATGTGGAATGTAGATGGAAAATACAAATGAACTTTAAGGGATCACTCCTGAGGCTTCTCCTCGACCAGCTGGGGGTTGGGGGTTCCTTCTCCTCTGCTGTGACCCTTTTTGGGGGTCAGGGAGGTGCTGGTGGGAGGGGACAGGGGCTTGGCTGGCCACACTTGGCACTACCATGCAGTGAAGTTTGTGCTCTCTACTCCAGTGACCTTCTTCCCTTTTTCCCTTCTCCAGCATCCCCAGAGCCCATCCAGACTCTGAAGCCCTCAGTGACCTTAGCATGCCTGTACAAGCAACTTAATTATTGTTCTATTGTATTTTTCCTGCTAAAGTGCATCTGCCCTGCTCCTGGAGGAGAAGCAGAAAGAATTTGCTTTCCTCTCCCACATGTTATCGGGAGGAAAAGGAAAAGGAAAAGGAAAAGGAAAAGGAAAAGGAAAAGGAAAAGGAAAAGGAAAAGGAAAAGGAAAAGGAAAAGGAAAAGGAAAAGGAAAAGGAAAAGGAAAAGGAAAAGGAAAAGGAAAAGGAAAAGGAAAAGGAAACTCATGGGTCTCTCTGAGCCTGCCCTAATTTCTGAGCCTGGGAAAGTGCAAGGAGCTGCTGTGTGCTCCAGCTCCAGCCTCCAAGGACAGTGTGCTCCCAGGAAAGGGGACACCAGGACAGGCAGGGGAGGGAGCAGTTTTGGGGAGGTCTGGGCTGAGCAGGACGACTTGGCAGCACTCACAGACACTCAGGAATAAGGATTTTTTAGAGTGTTCCTCTGAGCTCCAAAGGAGCAGATTCTGGCTGGATTTGCAGCGACGAGCAGCACAGAGCTCATCCATCACACTCAGAGGGTTCCCCTAATTAGAGATCCCCTTTTGGAGCTTCGGGCCCATCCAGTCCCTGACAGAATCCAAGCAGCCCCTCCCGCCCCCCTTGCTCTGCTCCAACCAGGAGATTTTTCTTCATCTTTTCCTGACAACCGCCGTGTGTGTTGGGAGCTGATGGGGCTGTTGGGAGCCCTGGCCAGCAGCCAGAGCCGGCAGCAGCAGTGGCTCAGTGTCACTGCTGCAGGAGATAAGAGCTCCCCAGAGAGCCAAGGCCTGGCACGGGCCACTGGCTCCCCCCAGTGCCTCCCAGTTCAGCAGAATCAGCTGGGCTCAGTCCAGCTGGGATGTCCTGGCCGTGACTGCAGCGGGCAGGGGGGTATCACATGGGAAAAACACCTTCACACTCCTGGGAACATTTAAAAAGTGTAATAAAGGACAACAGGGGACAAGGACCACAGAGCAAAGGTTGTTATGGCACTCAGCTGAGAGCGCCCTGTTATCCTCAGGGTACCCCTTAAATACCTTGAATTACATCAGCCTGTTGCATATTCATGAGCCCTCATGCATAGTAAACTTTTCCCCAAACCTGTTCACATGTTCCAAGAACTGTTTAGCCTGGCTCCTCCTTGGGTCTGCCTTTTTAGAGTGTGTGGATTCCTTGGCTGTGGTTTTAGTCCTTTTTTACCACCTCCTGTTTTTGGGGCTTGCTCCACTCTGCCTTCAGCCAGTGAGTGCTGATATTGGAATATCAATAGCAGGGTCCTCATCCTGTGTTCATTGGGTGTTATCCCATCCCAGCAGGCATTTTAACACAAACACACGGATGTCAGCTACTTCACTGAGCTTAATGAACAACAGAAATAAAAACTATACCTTTATAACAAAGTTACTTCAACACCACACATCTAAAATCCAATTTAATATTTGCAAAAAGCCTATATTATAATATGTGTCTATAACATCACACATCCACCCTTATCTGCTCCGTGGGTCTGTGCCAAAAGCAGCAAAGCTCCAGCAGCTCTGCCCTATCCAGGGTCAGGGGCAGCTGTCCTTCCTCTGAGCAGGTGTTTGTGGTTATTTACTCTGAGCAGGTGTTTGTGGTTATTTACTCTGAGCAGGTGTTTGTGGTTATTTTGCCCCTCATCAGGTGTTTGTGGTTATTTTGCCCCAAGCAGGTGTTTGTGGTTATTTATTCTGAGCAGGTATTTGTGGTTATTTTCCCCCAAGCAGGTGTTTGTGGTTATTTTGCCCCAAGCAGGTGTTTGTGGTTATTTATTCTGAGCAGGTGTTTGTGGTTATTTTCCCCCATTATGAGCAGGTGATTGTGGTTATTTTGCCCCTGAGCAGGTGTTTGTGGTTATTTTGCCCCAAGCAGGTGTTTGTGGTTATTTATTCTGAGCAGGTGTTTGTGGTTATTTTGCCCCTGAGCAGGTGTTTGTGGTTATTTTGCCCCAAGCAGGTGTTTGTGGTTATTTATTCTGAGCAGGTGTTTGTGGTTATTTTGCCCCTGAGCAGGTGTTTGTGGTTATTTTGCCCCAAGCAGGTGTTTGTGGTTATTTATTCTGAGCAGGTGTTTGTGGTTATTTTGCCTTTGCCCCCAGAGCCATCCCCTGATATAAATCTGCATCCCACACTCATTCCAGCTAATCAGTCACTAATTACATGATTGAAGACCTTGGTGGCTTTTAGGAATATCACACCATGGCCTGGCAGGAGTCGGGGATGTGCCAAAGATCCTGAACAAACCACCTGGGAAGGGAAATGTTTATCCAAGGCCAGGCTGGCCCCTGGCTCGCTGTGGTTCTGGTGCTGTCAGTGTGTCCAGCTGCTACTGTGGATGTCCTTGCTCCTGGGAGAAGGGGCTGGAACTGGTGTGGTGCAGTTTTAAAGCCCAAATCAGTTCCTGCAGATGCATTTCTGATCCCCCTTTTGATGGAAAAGGTTTAGAAAGAAGTCCATGATTTTCCCTGAGTCCCGACTGCCTCACAATGATGCTTCAGGTTTTAGATTTTATATTTTTCAGATTCTATGCTGCTTTAGTGTGTGGGTCTGAGCTTCACATTAGGGGATGGTGAGCTCTGTGCACAGATCAGGGAGACAAAACAATTCCTTCTCCAGCTGGGCACCAAGGACAAATGATCCAAATCTCAGCCCCAAGAGCAGAAATAATGTGGGCTGAGAGAGAAAAACAAGCAGGATGGGACTGCAGGGGCTAAAGCTGGAATGGGACAATGAACTGCAAGATGCAAATGGAGCAGAACTTATAGAAGTGAGAGACCCTGCCCAGGCGTCCATTTTGTGACCATTTTGGTTCATCTTGTGTGCAACCCTGGCTGGGCTCTTGTGCTGCCCAAGGTGGATCCACTGAGGACTTTTAGTAAATCCTGACTTTATTCTTTAGCTCTGTCCAGCCTCTGTTCTAGGGCAGCCTTCCCAAGGCATCAGTGATTCATTCTGTCCCCCCAGAAAAACCCTGTCCCTGCTTCCAGTCACCCGTCCTTGGTGAGCCAGGCAGAGGTGACAATCTGTGAGGAAAAAGCTCAGACCCAAGTCCTGGCTTTGTTTTTGCTCAGCCCAAAGTCCTGCTTGGCCTTGGGCAGCAGCGCAGCACAGATGTTTGTCCCAGAGCTCCTGTGGATGGGAGCTGATCCCATGGGTCAGGAGAGGCTTCAGCACTGGCAGCAATTTCAGGTCCTGAATCCTGGCAGGGAGGTGTCACCCCAAAATGACAGCAAGAACTGACCCCAGCAAGAGCTGTAGTGAAGCTCCTGCAGCTCCACAGGAGGAGGATGCATGGGCAGGGCTGCAAAATAAATTCCCAGGGAATTTATTTTGGGAATTTCTTTCCTGTGTCTGACATCTTAAAACTTTTCTCTCAGGATTTGCTGGAGGTTATTGTGAGAAATACCAAGTTAGATGGACCTCTCGTGGTTATTTACCTTTTGGAAGCATGGAAATATGGAACAGACTGTTCAGGATTTGTTTTGACCTCCACATCCATTAAATATTAACCTCATTTGCTCACTAAGTAGGGAAGACAGGACACCAGGTCCACGGAGAGAATCTCTTCCTGTCTCCTCCATAACTCAGCTAACGATGATTTTGGAAGACCAACTGTTCCAGGGAGCTGAATCCCAGCACAGGGCACGGGGCTGGCACGGGGAATGGCAGGAGATAATCAGGATGTGCTGGAGCACATGCAGCAGCAGAGGAAGATAAATGGGTGGGAGTTAGAAGGGAAGCAGCAAAAATGAATAGGGGCTGCAAGACCTGAGAGATTAAACAAGATAAAAAGCAATAAATATGTACAATCCTAGTAAACAAGGATTAATGGGAATGGGGGATGCTGCCAGGAGGGGTCTGCTGGAGCCAGGGAGGGTGACAGGACTAACAAGACACTGAGGAGACAGAAGAGTGCCGGCAAACCTTGAGGCATCACAGTGAGGAGGAAAAGAGGAGCCCAGGATGGGGTTGGCTGGGAGAGAGGACAGGGAGACAACAGGAATGTGGTGACAACAGGAATGTGGTGTCAACAGGAATGTGGTGTCAACAAGAATGGGATGACAACAGGAATGGGATGACAACAAGAATGGGATGACAACAGGAATGGGATGACAACAGGAATGTGGTGACAACAGCGACCAAACTGGTGTCACCTCCCATGGCAAAGGCAGGGGGGTGATGGAGTCAGGCTGCAGCAGCTTGAGGCCCCTCTCAGCAGCTCCTGGGGGTAAATTTGGGAGCCAGAACTTCTCTCCTAGGGAAGGGTGAAGCCTCCTTGAGAGGATGAAACCTCCCACCAGCTGCTCCGTTTTACTGCCCACAGAGAAGCAGAGTTCAAACCCTTTGTCCCTTTTCTCTTTTCCTTTACAGCAGGACCTCCAAGGCTCCTTCTCAAGAAAGTTTCAGCCTTGACCCTGCTGCCCAGAGGATGCAAACACCTTCACCCCCAGCTTTGGGCCCTCCCTGCCCTCTGGTGCCATTGCAGAGGCCCAGAGGGGAGGAAGAGGAGGGTGAGGAAGGATCATTTGCCCACCTTGGAGGGGATTTTTCCTAGCCTGGAGAGGATTTTGGAGAAGAGGAGCTGGGGGTGTGGCAGGAGTTCTGGCCAAGGACAGGAGAGTGAGTGCTAAACTCTCCACCAGGTGCTGAGAGAAGGGAGGCATCCATTAAATGAAATTTCCCTTTTCCCACCAGGCTGCAGATTCCGCAGTGATAAAATTAATTAACAACTGCAATTAAACCCAAACCTCCCCTGCTTTGTCGGGATGAGCTGGGGTTTATAATGGCAGCAGCAAGGGGAAGGCAAGGGTAGGTAGTGCTCACAGGGTGGGATCCTCTGAGCCCTAAATCACTTGGTTCTTGTGGAAAAATGTTGGCTTGGATTTGGGAAGGCAGGATCCAAATTTTCTGAGTATCCCTGAGATCCTGGATCCCTGATTTCCCTGAGTATCCTGGAAAATGCTGGCCAGCAGAGATCCAGCTCTGGTCTCCAGCTGCAAGATCTCAGGGATCCTGGATTCATGGAGAGACCAGAGGGTGAGAAAGGCCCTGAGTGAAGAAAGTGGGGATGCCCAGAGCAGCCGTGGCTGCCCCTGGATCCCTGGCAGTGCCCAAGGTCAGGCTGGATGGGGCTGGGAGCACCTGGGACAGTGGAAGGTGTCCCTGCCATGGCAGGGGTGGCACTGGATGGGCTTTAAGGTCCCTTGTCCAAAGTCCCTCTCAAACAGAAGTGCTGGCACTGCTGATGCCCAAATTTTCCAGAGTGTGAGTCCTAACTCCGACTTCTGGGAGCAGCAATCCCATCTCATCCGTGCTCTTAATTAAATCAATTATCAGAAGTAATTGAATTAAGAGCCATTTATACAGAGTCTGATTATTTCAGGTCTTTGTAGAGCCCTTAAGAGAGCAAAGCTTTCAAGCAGGACCTGCCCACAGCCAATCTATCCAGGGAATACAAACCCAGCCAGAGCAAGGAGAGGGGAAAACTCAGGGAAAGGCTCCACATTAAGACATCAGCAGCGTGCAGGGGAGGTGTCAGTTGTTGGTGAAGATAGAACAGGGAAGCTCTATAAATACGATTGCTTGGCGAAAGATTTTGAGAATATAGAAAATGTAGACAAGATTGAAATGAAGGCAACTTTTGAGATCTCTTAGCTAATGAACAACAAGAAAACAATAATGTAGCTGAGCAAGTAATCTCTTTCTTGATGAAACAATACCCTCTCCAAGCAAGCAAGTCCAAGGGTCAGAAGAAGACTCTGACTGCTTGGCAGGAGAGGTCTAAAGAGGAGTTTTTAAAGTGTAACACAGTATGGTAATGTAATGATTCTTATAGGCTGTGTGTAAATGCTGTAGGATTTGTATCTTGTACTAGATTGGTTAGTGAGAATCAGAATATTCAACAGAGAAGATGATTTAATGTATTGTAACAGGAACTTCGGTCTCTTTTTCTTGCTCTTCTTCGCTCTCTCTTTGCTCTCTCTCTCAGCCCTGCTCTGAGCTGCGGCTCGCAGCTCCCAGCAGGGCTCTGCACCCACGCCCTTGCAATAAATTGCATGTCCACGACCTAGCCTCAGAGATCTCTGTCTCCGTCCATCCCGACCGTGCAGGGGACCCCAAGCCGCTCCTACAGTCAGTGAGGTTGTGCAGCCTCTGACTGTGGAGACTCCAAGATCAGATGGAATAAAAGCCCTGAGCAGCCTTGTCTGAGCTCAAACTCCTCCTGCTCCGAGCGGGAGATTGGCCCAGAGCCCTCCTGAGGAGCCTCCCAAGCTGAATCCTGTGTGCCCACGTCAGTCATTAATGGGACATCGGCTCTCTTGGTGCTGCACAATTATCAATTATCCATTGGATAACTCCTCTTAGGCTACCAGCAAACCTCTCCAGCCTTTTTCACCCCTTTTTCAGGGATTCAGCAATGCAGGAAGCACAGGGGCAGCAAACCCTGCAGCCACAAGCAGCAGCATCTTAATTACATCTCCCTGCAAGTACGAGGAATCATTTCAGAAGGAATAAAATATTTGGGTTCATGGGTTGGTGCTCTTAGCAGAGGCATTTCAGGGTTTTCTGGGCTTGGATTTTAAATAAACGTGGCAGAATTCCCAGGGAACGACGAGGGCTCTGCCACTACAGCAATAAAGGGAAGATTAGCACTTGGAGGGGAACATTTCAATTTGCTTACAGGTGGCATTTAAACCTTCTTGGCTGGGCCTTTCCCGTCCTCATTCCCTGGAATGGGCTGCCTGCCTGCCTAGCTGGGATAATGAAGTGGCAGCAGTGCAGGAATACTTTAAAGAAAAAAATAGATTTAATGCCTTTTAATTCAATTTTAAGGGAAATAAGCAGAAGGCTGCATTTGTATAGACACAGAGCCTGGCATGGAGCCTGGAGTTCTTCTCCTTCAAGGATCTGTTGGAATGCCAGGGAAGGAAAAGCCTTTCTAGTTAAAAACTTTGCATTTCCCTCCTCAGAGATGCTCCTACTACACCACAGCCAGAGGAGGAACCAATTCCCATTGTAAAGTTCCAAGGACTGAGCTTTACAGCAGCAGTTGGGTGTAATAACAGGGACTTACCCAGAACATTTGCCTCACACAAAATGGGGATCAAATGGAAGCAGAACTCTGGAGAGAAGAAAAAGCCTTTCAGACAGCCTGGCTCCAGAAAGAGGGGAGGAATTAATATTGGCTGGATCCTGTGGGATCGTCCCTGCTTGTGGGTTTTATTTTTATTTGGAACATCTAAAAAAAAAAAAAGTGATTCCACGGCATAAATTCTTGATCAGATTTAATTGTCACACATTAAAGAATGACCTTGTAATGCCATTTTTGTCTTATCAAGAGATTTTTCTCCCCCCAGTTTCAGGCACTTGTTAGTGCCATAAAATGGCAAATGAAGCACTAATGAGAGGGAAAATCCTGTGGGAACCAAGTCACCTTCTGCTGGGAATGCTGGGATGACACAGAGATGTCCTCGTGGTGTCCCCTCAGTGTCACACACAGCGTTTCCCTCTCAGCCTGGCTGTGTCCTCCTTGCTTTTGGGCACCACCTAATGGCTCCTCACCGTCTCACAGATCAGGGAGAAACGGGAAAAAGCATTCCCAGTGTTGGTGGCAGCATGAAAAGCAGAGAATTGCCTTAAATCCCTCTCAACTCCCGAGGCAGAGCGAGGTCTGGGTGTCTGAGCCCTATCCCACTTCCCACCCTTCAGCTGGGACAAATTCCTCTCCCACCTGGGATGGGAAGGGAGCTCATATCCAGTAAGGCCAGAAATACAATCCTGAGTTTTAATTGTGCATGGAATAATGAGTTCTAGGAAAGATCTTCTTATGGATCATCCAGATTTATTAGAGACAGTGTTCTTGGTGCACGTGGAAGGGCTGGGGCTGCACAAATGTGGAATTGTTTGGATTTGTAGGATTGATTGCAAGTCTTTACCTGTGGGAAAGACAATATTCCTGTGGGAATATGTCACAGACATTTCTTTCATGAAAAATGCCCTTTCAGGATTTTTCCTGCTGGAGCTGAGAAGTGCAGCAACAAGACATAAACAATAGATTATCTGCTGCTGTGGAATGCAACAAGTCTGTCTGGATTGGCCCAACTTGCATGTTTATAATTAATGACCAATCCAGAACTGAGATCTCTCGGACACAGTCTGAGAGAGCTGGTTTGTTATCATTCCTTACTTTTCTTAGCTTAGCTTAGCAGCTTCTGGAAACTCTCCTTTCTTTTTCTTTTTAGTATAGTATAGTAGATGTATATATCATAACATAATAAATCAAGCCTTCTGTAATGGAGTCAAGGATCTCGTCTCTTCCTTCACCCCAAAACCCTTGTGACCACCGTCACAGGAATGAGAGCAGGGAGAGAGCAGGTCACGATGGAGCTCCTCTGACAAGACAAGTGGTCTCCTCACAGCTTTCTTCTTGCCAAAGGAGCCGTGGGGTGAACACATCACCCCAAACCTCGTCCCTGAGCCAGCCCTCAGCAGGTGCAGGGGTTCAGGAATGCAGGGATGAGCGTGGAATGCCCATCCCAGAGCCCCAGAGAACCTGGGGTGAGGAAGCACAAAGCATTTCTGCATCACAGATTGTGTCCTGTTGAGGTGTTTGTAACCCTTTTTTTTGCCATTTTGCTTTTACACCCCCAGCTGTTGTTTGTCTTCACCAGCAGGAAAATGGGACTCTTCTTCCTTTCATGGAATCATGGAATGGTTTTGGTGGAAAGGGTCTAAAAGCTCATCTTATTCCACCCCTGCCATGGCAGGGACACCTCCCACTGTCCCAGGTGCTCCCAGCCCCAATGCCCAGCCTGGCCTTGGGCACTGCCAGGGATCCAGGGGCAGCCCCAGCTGCTCTGGGCACCCTGTGCCAGGGCCTGCCCACCCTGCCAGGGAGGGACCACCACAGTGTGTCCACCACAGAGTCACCACCACCGTGTGGCCACCATGGGGGCACCCTGCCCACCACAGAGTGCCCAGAACACCCTGCCCACCACAGAGTGACCACCACAGGGTGACCACCACAGTGTGACTGTGTGGTGTGACCAGAGAGTCACCACCACGGGGTGCCCACCACACCCTGCCCACCCCAGAGCTCTCCTGTGCCACTGCCAGCTCCAGCAGAACCTCCCAAGCCCTGCCAGAGCTGTGCTGTGATGGCAACAGGAGGAGGATTCCTGCAAGGACTTGTCAGTGACACTGGGAAATCATTTGGGGTTTGCTAATTGGATAACAAGGCAATTACAGCCTTGCATGTGTAATTCCCTGCTCTGGGTGTGCCCAGACCATGGGATGAGGCTGTCTCGGTGTGGGGGGAGGTTTGGATCAGACCCTGAAGGATCTGTTTGACATCAGAGCCTTGCTCAGACTCAGGGAGAGCCTCCCAGCTCTGCCCCACGGCCCAGCCCCTTCCCTGCTCTGCCCTTTGTCCTGTGGGACTGCCCAGAGATCCCAACACTCCTGGGAGCCCCAGGAAGCTGCTGAGGGACCCACACACCCCAAACCCCACCCCAAACACAGCTCAAACCCCCCACAGCCTGCCTGCCCCACCGGCATGGGGCTCACAGTGCTCCACCACCCTCCTGGGGCGCCCTGGGGCGCCCTGCCCTCCTCTCCGGGACAGCTGAGAGATGTCCTGTCTTTCAGCTGCTCCACCACTCTGAAGGGCCAAACTCCCCTTTCCAGAGCAAAGCACCCCAAATTCACCTTTCCACTCTTGCCAAGGTGATATTTGTGGGGTTTTCTCCCTTTTTCCAGCAGTCAGAGTCGTTCAGGTGCCTCCTTTCCCCCCTCCCACCAGAGGAGCAGCAGGGGGACACCAGGAGCACATCTTCAGGCAGGGCTGTGGCAGCACCTGGTTCAAGGAAGCTTCTTTCTTGTGGTTTCACAACATTCCTGCCTCTCCTTATTGTTTTATTCCACGTTTTTCATGAGGAAGAGCTGCCCCTTCTTCCTCTGCTCCTGCAGGTTCTCCGTGCTCAGTCCACAGAACTTCTGCTGGCACCACTGAGATGTTCCTCAAACGTGGAGGTGTTTCCAGAGCTCCTTTGCTCCTGGATTGCAGGGGAATCCCATCAATGTGTGCAGGACACTTCAGCCTTTCTTCAGTTCTGGAGAGACAGTAAAGTGTTAATAAATCATGGAATTTCAGAATGGTTTGGGTGGGAAGGGACATTAAAGCCCATCCAGTGCCACCCCTGCCATGGCAGGGACACCTCCCACTGTCCCAGGTGCTCCCAGCCCCAGTGTCCAGCCTGGCCTTGGGCACTGCCAGGGATCCAGGGGCAGCCCCAGCTGCTCTGGGCACCTGTGCCAGGGCCTGCCCACCCTGCCAGGGAACAATTTTTTCCCAAAATCCCAAATTCTGCCAAGTTCTGCAGCTCTCTTTAAAGCCTCAGCCCAGCCTGACCTCTTTTCCTTTGGGAATAGGGGATCCAGCCTGGTAACTCCACTTTTTGGGATCTCCTCCTCCTGCTTAATCCTTTGAGCTCCTGGAGGCCCAAAGTCATTTGGGAATATCTAAGCAAAAATTAATGCCTTTAGCCGTGCAATAATCATAAAATCATGGAATATCCTGAGCTGGATCCACAGGGATCATGGACTCCAGCTCCTGGCCCTGCACAGACACCTCAAAATCCCACCCTGTGCTTGGGAGCATCAATCAGCCTTACACCCAGAGAGACCTCTGGGATCATTAAATCTTTATTTACTCCATTTCCTCCCTCTGTCTACTCTAAAATGTCACTCTTTTATTTTACTGAAGGAGTTTTACACCCTGAGTCTCAGATTTAGCTGTAATTCTGACAGAATTGTCTCTGACCGTGCTCATAAATCTGTTCTCTGCCAAAAAACTTTGATTTTTGCTTTGTTTTGCACTGGAATCAGGCACACTGTCACTGCTAGGTGGAAATGTCACAAAACTACATCACTATAATTTTTATGTCCCTGTTGCAAAATGCCTTTGTGCTGTGTTTGCATTTTGAATTTGCTGCTGGAACAATAACATCCCATTTGGGTCACAATCAGGGGCCTTGTGCTAGGATAAAATTTTATGCCTAATCAGAATAATTTGGGTTGTTTTGTGGGCATTTGGAGGTTTGTGATGTCCCAAACCATTCACTTTGTTGCTTTTAAGTGGCCAGGTGTGCTAAGCAGGGGCTTTACTGTCAGTCAGCCACCCATAATTGGCTTTGGAAGCAGAGCCTTGTGGTTTGCAGAATATTTACAAGCAAGTGGTGACATTTTCGACAGATCAGGCAAAGCTGCTGACTCGAAAAAGCCTCATTTTTGTGAGTATCAGCAGCATGACCTCCCTGGTTTGGGAGGAAAGGGAAGGGATTGTGCTGTTTAGAGCTGACAAGGAGGTGTCACAGCTTTTCTCAGATTCTCGGGGTTTTCCTAATGCAGCTCAGGGATGGAAACTGCACGTGGAGGAGGGATGGATCCCAGCCCTGCACAGGGACTCCAACTCCAGCCAGGGAAAGCTTTGCCTTAGGGAATGTTTTATTAGGATTACCTACAGAATCATAAAATCATGGAATGGTTTGGGTGGGAAAGGACATTAAAGCCCATCCAGTGCCCCCCCTGCCATGGCAGGGACACCTCCCACTGTCCCAGGTGCTCCCAGCCCCAATGTCCAGCCTGGCCTTGGGCACTGCCAGGGATCCAGGGGCAGCCCCAGCTGCTCTGGGCACCCTGTGCCAGGGCCTGCCCACCCTGCCAGGGAACAATTCCTAATTCCCAATATCCCATCCATCCCTACCCTCTGGCAGTGGGAGCCATTCCCTATACCCTGTCCCTCCAGGCCCTTTTCCAGTCCCTTTCCGTCTTTCCTGTTGACTCCCTTCAGGTCCTGGAACGCCAAAATTGGGTCAGTCCAAAGTTTGGACAATCCCAACCCTCTCAGCCTTTCTAGAGCAGCCCAGGGAGTAGCAAAATTCCAATTTCTCCTTATCAACAAACACATCGAGCAGAGATGCCCTGTCCCTCATCACATTCCCAGGGGAGGTTCCTTGTGGGGGCACACACAGGGTCTGGCTGAAAATCGTTAAAATTCAAGATTAATTCTAAAATAGTCATAATTCCATCCTTCCTGAGAGCAATCCCAGAACCTGGAGTCAAAGACAGCCTGATGAGACTGGGAGCATCTTCTCTGTGGCCAAGTCTGCAGGGTCTTTGTGAGCTGCCACAGGACACCACAGTTCCATGAAATCCATGATATTTTGTCTTTTTCTCCTCAGACTCAGCTCTGCATCGCTCCCCAAGCTGTGACAGTCACCACAAAAATGGTGACACATTCCTGTCTAAGCTTCACACCTCCAGCTCGTCAGGAGGCTGAAATTCAGCACTAGAGTTGAGCCCAGCTGAAAAACCAGCTTGGATTTAGGTTCCAAGATGGAAATAACCTGATGTTGGCAAACTGGTATTCTGGGAGGTAACCATAGAAACATTCCCAGGGATGGATGGGGGAGATTGAAATTTGCAGGAAGGCAGGAGCAGGCTCTGGGTCCGTTTTTGTTGGTGTGAGGGCACCACCTTGGTGAGGGATCATTGATTGCATTAAGGAAGGAGCTGCCTCCATGCAGCTGTGGGTGATTCCCACATGAATGAGAGCCCCTCTTCCCAAAGGAACAGCAGCTCCTGTGGGTTCCCACATGCAGGTGTTGCAGCTCACATTTCCGTTATTATTCCATTTTTGTTCCGTTATTATTCCATTATTCCATTATGGAGTGTGAGCACAGTGCCTGGAGTGCCCCAAGCTGGAAACTGGGACCAAATTGCTGCCCTTGGAGCCAGAGGTTGGATGTTGTGGAAGAGGCTCCTGCTTTTAAAACTGGGAAGAGTCCAAGGAGTGCAGGGGAGAACTTCCCAATTTGGCACAGGGCTGAAGCTCTTCTCCTGAGGAGCAGCTGAGGGAGGGGAGGGGAGGGGAGGGGGGGAGGGGGGGAGGGGAGGGGAGGAGGGAAAAAGAGGAGAGGAAAAAAAAAGAGGAGAGGAGAGGAGAGGAGAGGAGAGGAGAGGAGAGGAGAGGAGAGGAGAGGAGAGGAGAGGAGAGGAGAGGAGAGCCCCTTGCAGGGCCTAAAGGGGCTCCAGGAGAGCTGGAGAGGGACTGGGGACAAGGGATGGAGGGACAGGACACAGGGAATGGCTCCCACTGCCAGAGGGCAGGGATGGATGGGATATTGGGAATTAGGAATTGTTCCCTGGCAGGGTGGGCAGGCCCTGGCACAGGGTGCCCAGAGCAGCTGGGGCTGCCCCTGGATCCCTGGCAGTGCCCAAGGCCAGGCTGGACACTGGGGCTGGGAGCAGCCTGGGACAGTGGGAGGTGTCCCTGCCATGGCAGGGGTGGCACTGGATGGGCTTTAATGTCCCTTCCCACCCAAACCATTCCATGGTTCCAGGACACAGCCCTGATCTAAAGTCCAGCAAGTGCCATCCCCCAACACCCCCAGCAGCTCCCAGCCCCTCCCAGGCAATCCAGGCCTGGCAGAAATCCAATTTCCAAAATACAGATTTGCACCAGTCCTTGTGGGTGTGAACAGCTCTTTATTTATTGCATCCTTCTGCTTTTAGAAACTCAACACTGCACTCTCTGTTTGCCAAAAAAAAACCTGTGCCACTTGTGTGACACAAAAACCTGGGGACATTCTCCATGCACTTAGCAAGAGCAGGCACAAGATTTTGGACAAGTCTCCCTATTGATGAACTTCCACACACATGAAAATCCAAATTAAAGCCATCAAACTTGATTGGCTTTGGTGTTGTAGCCCTGTGCTCCCCACACTTGTTTGGATAATCTCTAATGAATCATTAGGTGGGAATTGGAAGAGCAATCAGGGTTTAATTTGTTTCACAATACTCCTGCAAGATTCCATGTTTATTTTAATTATATTGAAAACCAGGAATCCTTCATGGAAACTTGTTCTGAACTGTTGCTGCTGGGACAGTGAAAACAAAAAAAAAAGGAGAACTAAACCTATGAACTCAGTAAAACCACTCAGATATTAGGATATTTCTCTGCTTTATCCTCCCTGCCTGCCACTGGACCTACAGAATAAGCAAAGTCTGGACAGAGAATCCCAGAATCATCACAGAGCCATGGAATGAGTTGGGTTGGGAGGGCCTTAAAGCCCATCCAGTTCCAGCCCCTGCCCTGGGCCTTCCCTGGACCAGGAGCAGAGGAGATGAGGCTCAGGAAGGGCTCGGGACAGAGATCCCATTCCAGAGGTTTTCCAGAAGAAAGGGTGTGGGTCTAAGGTCAGTTCATTGCTGCTTGTGGACATTCCTCCATGGAAATTGTATTCCATACATCTTCACAACAAAAACATTGCTGTGAGCCCCAGGCACCATCAAAGTTCTCCCCCCCAAAAAAAAACTCTAAAAACACTACGAAGGACCAAGGCTTGAATGGTCCCATGGAGATTTTCATGTCTTTGTTTTTAATTCTCGCTTTAAATTCAGTACAGCTACTTCTCATAGGCATTCCAGAATCATGGAATCACTGAGATTAGAAAACCCTTCCAGGATCACCAGTCCCAGCTGTGCCTGACCTTGTCCCCACCCAGAGCTCTGAGTGCCACCTCCAATCCTTCCTTGGGCACCTCCAGGGATGGGGACTCCAAATGTCCCTTCCAAGGCCTGAGCACCCTTTCCGTGGGGAAATTCCTCCTGATGTCCAGCCTGAGCCTCTCCTGGAGCACCCTGAGGCCTTTTCCTCCCATCTGTGTGTCCCCAGGGAGTGAGGACTCACAGGGGTGAGTCTCACAGGATCACCCTCACTGGAGCTGGCCCAGCTCCTTGTCACAGGCTACAAACCCTGCTTGCATCAGGAAAAAAATTATCTGGGAAAACAAATCTCCTATTTCCACCCCAAACCCCGGTGTCCTGCCAATGGTACAACGCACAGAGAGGCACAGCTGACTTATTTGTCTTTTCTTTTCCCTGTGTCAAAGGCTAAAATAAACCCAGAGCAGAATCTAAACCCAAAAAACCAGCCCCATTTCTCCCTTTCCAACATGCTGTTAATAAATTTGGGCTGATGATCTATTTGAGGGGGACACGCTCCTGCCCTTTCTTTGTGGTATCTGGACAGAGCTTCTCTATAAAATTAATAACAAGAATTAAATCCCCAGTGAGCTCCAGGCAGTATCTGATCCTTCTCCCTGCCAAGGACAAAGCCCTGCTCCGTGTAGCTTTAACGGGGCTCTGATAACCAGAGCAGAAGAGAAGAATTGGATTTTAGCACAAAGACTTTTAGAGATTTTCAAATATAGTCCCAAAAGGAGCTTGAAACCAAACATTGATATTTTCTTCCTGGGTAATTCTTGAGGGGGGAATTCCAAGCAGCCAATGAAAGGATTTAATTTGGACACAATGCAGCGGGATTTTGATTCTGAAATTGGATAATCAATTACAATATATTATACCATAAACATATTGGTCTCTGCAGTCTGGCAGGCAACAGTTGGAAAAGAAAATGGGGAAAGTTTCCATTGCAATATCCTGCGAGGATCAAAAATCCTCCCCTTGGAGAGCCAAGGCAGAGGGAAACCCTGGAGGCCTTTGGAGTGGAAGGAGCTGTGGACACGTGGAGTTTGCTGGGGCTGATGCAGACCCCTCCAAAAGTGGTGGTGGCCCAAAGGGAGGCAGCTCCTGGGTCACACTCATGGCCAGCGCTCCAGAGGCAGCTCCTCCACCTGGGGTTTCTGCTCACTTCTCTCACTGGGATGTGGAACCACAGAATCGTGGAAAATCCTGAGCTGGGAGGGACCCAAAAGAGCTGGAGAGGGACTGGGGACAAGGGATGGAGGGACAGGACACAGGGAATGGCTCCCACTGCCAGATGGCAGGCATGGATGGGATATTGGGAATTAGGAATTGTTCTCTGAGAAGGACCCACCAGGAACATCAAATCCAGCTCCCAGCCCTGCACAGACTCCCCCACAATCACACTAGGACCTGATGGAATCAAAATACTCAGTCAACACTGAGGCCCATCTTCCCATTCCCTGATCTCCATGTGAGAACAGGGGGAAGGAAAACACAATTTTATCCCTGTACGTGGAGCATCTCATGGTGACCACAGCTCAGGACTCAGTCTGAGGGCTTCAAATTTGTTTTTGCAAGTAAAAAAAAAAAAAAAAAAAAAAAAAAAAAAGGAAACAAAGAGAAAGAATCCTCTGAGGGCTTCAGGTGAGTCTTTGTGCTCAATGACACCTCCTGTCCTTTCTCCAGGTGTTTCTTTAGGCACAGATGGAATTCCCTGATCCATCCAGACACCAAGAACAGGAATTGTGCAATTCAGCCTTATTCTGGGGGAAAAACCACCAAATTAAATGAAATTTTTAATGAAAAAGCCCAAACCATTCCATTGAGCCTGGCCTATATCTGCTCTCATATCATCCTCTTCACTGGCTGCCCATTTCCACTGCACAGTCTCAGGAATTCCCATTCCCACTCCATTCTGGCATTTAGGAGTTGCTCCTGTATCTCTGTTCCAGCTGAGCCAGCCCAGCCTCCCTTGTCCATCCTGGAGGCCACCCCAGGTCTCTGTCCCTCTTGTTGCCTTTCTCTGCTCCAATGTCTCTTTTCCAGCCTGTTCCTGCTTTTCCAGCACAGGGATCAGGGGTGTACCCTGGAGGAGCAGCAACCCCTAGAATCTTCTCCATCCCTTCATCCTAACATCACCTAAAGGATCTGTGGCATCCCCGAGCCTGAATGTGCAGAGGAATCCTTGGAGCTGCTCCAAGATTTCTCTCTGTGAGTCTCCCTCTGAAGTTTTTCTCATCTGCCTCATGATGGTTGTAAAAGGACAGAAACTGGGACCACCAAAGAAGACCCTGGCTGGAATCCTGGTCTTGCTGGAGATGGTTGCTCGCCACGATCCTGAAAACCCTGCTGGTTTGCCAAGCTGTTGTTCACAGGTGTGTTTGCTGCCATGGGACACTGAGCCTGCTGAGAAAAGAAGAGGCACCTTGCCCTTCTTTGCCTGCACTCGCTTTCACAACAATGGCCCTGGAATTTCCCCACCTCTCGGCCTGGTTGGACTTTTCTGGGGTAACCATTGGTGGTCCCCAGGGAAGATCCTTCATCTGCTTTTCAACCACCGTGAGGGACGGACTGAGATGGGAGAAGCCTCTCCCTCAAGGACTGAGACAGGAAACCCCCGTGTGGAGAAGCTCCTCCTCCTCCCAAGGGCTGGGACTGAAACCCCCAGCCCGGGGGAGCTGTGTGGGAGAGCTGACCTGACCAAAGCCAGATGTTTGCCTGCAGGTGTGGCCATTGGACCAAGAAGACAATGGTTCTCACCCACTGCTGAGAACATGGACTGTGTGTACCCTTCTCCAATACCTTCTTTTCCCTCAGCAATTACAATGGACTATTCTTTATTGCATCTGATTCCATTTCAAGACCTGTCCCCCTCCCCTACCAAAAAGGACTATAAAGAACCTTGAGCTGACCAGAATCTCTGAGATCTCCCCTGACAGGACCAGGCAAACTCCATCACCTGAAGACTTCAAAGGACTTTGTCTCTCTACATCTGATAGCCATATACCTTCCTGCTCTTGCTCCCTCTCTTTTCCCTACTATTTCCTTTTTCCCAATCTCCCCTAATGCATTTTGCTGGGGTCATTCAATAAAGGTGCATCTGTTTTTGATTATTACTGCAAACCCCTCTGCTGTGTTGGTGTTTTGCACTCTGAGATCAACCCATGAACCATCACAAACCCCGTTTGTAAGGATGGATCGTGACACCCTCCTGAGCAGGAACAGCTGCTCCAGGGCACACCTTGGGAAGTGACTGGTTTTGCTTGGCAATTGTTGCATTTCCTTGGAATTTCCAGGCTGGATCATGGAGCATCCCAAGATCCTGCAGCGCTCTTTGCCATCAGCTGATGTTTCCCCCTCCAAGGTGGGAATGATGTGGGAAGAGCCCATTTTGCTCAGCAGATTGGATTTCTACTTCCAGCTGAACTGAGGGAAGGAGATGAGGCTGAGTTTACTCATCCTAGGGGAAAAAAAACACAGCAGCAAATTAAAAGTTCTGGAGAACAATTTTCCTAATTAACTCCCAGACTCCAAGCCCCAGACCTGGTGTATTTATTAATCTTATGACTCAGAAATGCATTTTTCTATACATGGCTCATCTGTCTTGTACTTTAACAGCTATTCTGTGTCCATCTTCAGGAACATTGGCTGAAAAATATTGGACATAAAAAAGAATGGATGGGTGAAACCTAATACATGTAAAGAAACTCCTGGATTTTACTGCTTTCCCTACATTCTTGTCATGTTGAGGAATGTAAGGAATTTCCCAGCACAAGGAGGGCAATAACACTGAGCAACTTTAACATGCTGTATAATAACCTGGAATATTAAAATTAATTGCTTAATTGAAAGGAATTGGGTGAATTAGTACAGCAATAAAACCTCCAAAGTGGAGAAAGTGCTTAAAAATTCACTATATGTTATTTGTATTTTATTTTATGTATTTTCTACTGTAGAAAACAGAAAGGCTCCTTGCACACTCCAGACATCTCAGTTTATAGATCCACATAATTCAAATTCATTCCACCAAATCACATGTCACACTTTCTGAATTAGTGCATACATGGATTGCTTATCAAATGGACCTGACCTGGAAAATGCAGGGAAGTGGAAACGTTAAATTCACTGGGATAAAGGTTCCAAGAAAAATAGGTCTCGTCTCTTCTCTCTTCTCTCTTCTCTCTTCTCTCTTCTCTCTTCTCTCTTCTCTCTTCTCTCTTCTCTCTCTCTTCTCTTCTCTTCTCTTCTCTTCTCTTCTCTTCTCTTCTCTTCTCTTCTCTTCTCTCTTAGGAGAAATCCACACTGGCTGCTCTTCCTTCATCCACCAGGGCTCCTTTGAGGCCGTGGACTCTGCTTGGAGGTCACTGTCCCAGGTATAATTCCTGTAGAAATTCAGCTTTTCTTAGGAATTTTCTGTCCGTGTCCTTTTTGGGACAATCCTGACACAGATAATGCCTCAGTTAGGGATGCACCAAACGTGTTTTTGTGTCTCTCAAGTACAAAGGGAAGAGCAGTGCAAAGGGGGCCTGGGTGGGACCTTCTGACCTGCAGAGGTTCAGCAGATGATGCTCCTGAAGGTCCCCCTGCCCTGGATCCCTGGGCAGGAGTGGGAAGAGGAGATCCAGTGAACTGCAGTGGGGTCAAGACAGAAATTTGGAATTTTTCTTGCTGTCCCAGGGGAGGATCTTGAAATCCCTGAAAGAGGCTGAGGACAATGGAGACCTGGGTGTGAGGAGCTCTCCAGCCTCCTGTTTGCCAGCAGCATTCAGGCCCTGGTTTGATGGCATCTTCCAAAAAAAAAGAATGAAAAAGGCTTCACACGACTTTCCTGATCATCCTTTGGGAAGGAACAGATCCAAAGGGAAGCTGGGTGTGAAAGCACCACCCAACTTCCTGTGAGATGTTCTTCCCCTACTCCTCTCACCTGAGCACCCATCACTCCTTCTTGGGTAAATCCTGATGTCCCTAAAAATATTTATTCTGAATCTTGCTGTGGACCCCATTCCCTGGGGAATCCTGCAGCTGGGAGTTTAATTACCCAGCTCCTCATTAGTGTGTCCTCTCCACCAGCCACTGCTCAGCCCCAGAACCACAGATCTGACCACCAACTCCAATCTGGACAAACTCCAGCAGGTTAATTGCTTTATTTAAAGCAAATTTATTTAAATTGCTGCATTTCCAATTAGTTCAGCTCAGATTCCAACTCCTTCAACTCAAACCCGTGGCATGGCAGAGTTTCTTTTGGAGAGCAAAATCATTCCTTCCTTGCCTTTAGGGATAAAAGTTTGGGGTCATTATATTTTGCCTCGGTCCCCTGGGATTACCCAGCACATCTGAAATCTGGAGTTCCATCACAAACACATAAAGAAATGTGAAATTATTGTCTGGAGCATTTCAGGATTCTGTTACAAACTGGAGATCTCCTTGTCATTATCAACTCTTTCCATAGGCACTTTTTTTTTCCTGGGAATCTTTGAACCCCATTAGCATAATAAGCTGTTCCTCAAATCCTGATTGCTAATTAAAGCCATATATTATTGTCAGCTCCCCCATTGCTGTGTGGGCTCAGTTTTCTCTCATTAAAGTGTAATAAATGCCTCTTTTTTTCCTTTCTTTTTGTTTCCCTTTTTCCATCTTTTTTTTTTTTTAACTTGCAAAAACAAACTCAAACTGAACTTACATAAAACAGGATTAGTTCTTTTCCTGCTTTCTGGAGGGAAACTCTACAGCTTATTCAGCACATTTTCCATGTGTTTTCCACAAATAAAGGACTGTATTGACTCCCAAAGATATCACACAGCTCCGGAGCTAATTAAAGTCAGCCTCTGTGCAATTATCACAGCACAGGGAGAGCACTAACAGCTGAAAATTCACAGATTTTCTTTGAAACTCAACCCTGGAGTTACTCTGTGCAAATACTAAATGAGAAAGTCAATTCCAAAAATAAAAAAATTAAAAAAAAAAAAAATCCAGGGAAGATGGTTGTTCTCAGCACAGAGGGGGTTTAAACAGCTCAGGAGTCCCACGAGGGTTCCATGACCCAAAATTAGGAGACAAAAGGAGATGTGGGATGTTA
The DNA here is from genome assembly GCF_901933205.1 of Camarhynchus parvulus. Taxonomy (NCBI): domain Eukaryota; kingdom Metazoa; phylum Chordata; class Aves; order Passeriformes; family Thraupidae; genus Camarhynchus; species Camarhynchus parvulus. Next base: position 1,136,470 of record NC_044585.1, read on the forward strand.
GACTGGAACCCAGCTGAGACAGGCTGAGCAGCCTCTTCCCACAGAGGAAATATCACCAGAAATATCCATGAGACTCCAGAGGAGTGAGAAAAAACAAGAAGCCACGAAGGGAAGGAGAACAAAGAAAACGTTGGACTTGGTGGTCTTGGGGGTCTTTTCCAGTCTTCATGATTCCAGGAACACATGGCTGGAGAGGCTGATTGTATTGTATTGTATTACATTATATTATATTATATTATATTATATTATATTATATTATATTATATTATATTATATTATATTATATTATATTATATTATATTATATTATATTATATTATATTATATTATATTATATTATATTATATTATATTAATGCTATACTAAAACTGTACTAAAGAAAGAGAAAGGAGACATCACAAGGCTAAACAAGAATGATAATGAAAGCTCATGACTGACTCCTCAGAGTCCCACACAGCTGATGGTGATTGGTCATCAATTAAAAACAACTCACATGGAATGAATCAATGATGCACCTGTTGGTGAGCAACCTCCAAACCACATTCCCAAGCAATCAGATAATTATTCTTGTCAATCTTTTCTGAGGCTTCTCAGCTTCCCAGGAGAAGAAATCCTGACAAAGGGATTTTTTAGAAAATATCACGGTGACAGAGAATGTGGGACAGGACCAGCTCTCTCCCAGCTCCTGATTCTCACTTTCTTTCAGAAAAACAGCAGTTTCCAGAGAAAGGAACAGCCCAACCAAAACAAGCTGGGATTTTGGAGTCTCTCCATGGTCTTTGGGAAAGACTCTGCCATGGCAGAGCGGGAATCAGGGAAGAAACAACTTCTATCCTGGGAATAAATGCTCCTCCCATTCACTGCAGTGTTTCCCAGGCATTGACACAATTTTCTCCAAAAACCAGGATCCCACTGAAGACTTTCAGCCAGGAAGGTCCCTCTTCCTGTCAGGCTGGATACAGGAGAGGGTTAAAAGTGGAAGAGTGGTAAGGAGAGGGTAGATTCCAAGTGACCTGGCAGCTGGGAATGAGGCCTGGAAAACAAATGTGGGAAACCCATCTCTAACCCCTATTGCTCTGTTTTGGGAAGCAGAACCTCTGTGTAGGATAAGGGAGGTGTTTGGAAAGACTTGGAGGAAAATTCTTCCTCCCCAGTGGACTAAAAGCTCCATAACCATGATGTGGGATCCCAAAAAAACCTAGGGACATTCATAAGTGTAGGAAAAGCTCAGCAGTGTGGGGGAAAACACAGGAATTGTGCAAAAAGCCCAAAAGAAAAAGTCCCTCTGAGAAGTGCCTGCAGTGCAGTGTTTCCATTTCACTCCTTCACCTCCCCAAATTAAATTAATTACAAAGTATTAGCTGGAGTTATTAATCTTTCTGTAATTGCTATCTCAATAATAAGGAACTGATTAATGATTGCACTAGGAATTATAATAATAATTATTAAAATTTATGCTGGCCACTAATTACCAAATTCCTGCTAATAGGTGAAATAGAATCATTGAACTTTCCCTTGGAGGAGTCAGAAAAGTGAGAGGAAACCCAAAGTTTTTGGGAGCTGTGGAACTGAATCCTGATGAGAATCATTCCAAGCCTGTGCTGACCTCCGTGCTGAGGTTCCTTCAGGGAATGGTGGGATGTGCCCAGAGACACAGGAGGCACAATTCCTGCTATTGGATCATCACACAGACCCTTCTGGTGCCCTCCAGCCTCCTGGAGTTCAGCAAATTCCTAAATTAAGGCGTTTCTCAGAAGAGGGCTCAGCTGACCTTGGCAGTGCTCTGGTGAAATCAGAGGAAATCATGGAATTGTGGAATGGTTATGGTTGGAAAAGCCCTTTGAAAAAGCCACAACACCCCCACATGAAAATGAGAAATGCACTTATTTTATTTCACTTTCATTAACAGCAGCTACAAATGGCCCCAAAAGGAGAGGAACCAGGGACTGTGGACTTTGTCTTCTGCTCCCACCAAGATCTGCACTGGAACATCTCCTTCCACCCTAAATGGACAATTTCCACTCTCCCAGGTTCCTCCAAGCCCCATCCAGCACAGCCTTGGACACTTCCAGGGATGGGACAAAACCCCTGGGCAAAAACAGAAAGAAAATGGGGACAAAGAAAATGAAGAGATCAACTTTTCCTTTACAAGGACTTCCACTGGAGACCCAGAAACCTGGAAAGTTTTTAAGGTAATTAGCTCAAAATGAGGTAGTTAAGAATATCTACAGTGGAAGGAATCCTCATATGATGACTTTACAGTTAATATTTAATAATGGTCCTAAAAATACCTGTCTGAGCACAGTGGAAATTGTGGAGCCTCCGGGAGGTTGTTGGGCAAAAGTCCAAGGAGATATTTTTTATTTTCTGAGTTTTCAGAGGTGTGGGTCCCTCTCACCCCTTGCTGCTGTCATTCCTGGGGTGCCAGGGCTTTTTTCCCATATTTTGCCATTTTTTAAAGCTGTGTTAAAAATTCACCTGGAACAGATCAAAAAATGTTCAAGAATTGGTCTTTGCATCTCTGGAAAACTCTGTCAGCTCTGCCTTCCTCCTGCTGGATATTCCCTGGAGACACTGAGGCCAATCCCAGCTGGCTCAGTCCGCTCTACAAGGTCTTGAATTTGATTTTTGTGGATCAAAAGATCTTCCATCTCGTGATTCCTGAGTTTTCCAAGTGGGCTGAGATCCTCCACTGTGCAGAAGGAGATGGGAAGCACAGACCATGAACTCCATGAGCTTTGAGGCACCAACAATTCCCACAAAATGGCCAGACATGGAGCCCTCTGGAGAAGGGAAGAGCAAGGTGGAACTTTATCCACCTTGAAGGAAACTGAAGCCCTGGTGGCTCTGCAGAGGTGTCATTTTCCTGGCAGTGCAGAATTCCACAGGATTGCTGCCTTCCTTCGCCTCTTCCATGTTATCAGCACATCCCTGTCCCAAAGGGAAAACTGAGCCCTGGGAAAGGCTGTGGAAGGAGCACATTTCCCAGTGGATGTTATTCCAATAAGAGCAGGGAATCCTGGAAGAGGCACAGGTCAGGCCTCGTTCCCACCTGGTTTAAGTCCAGACTTTCACCTTAGGCCTGGGCTCAAGCTGGTTTTCCTTGGGATTTTCATTTCCATGTTTTACCATCCCTTCCACATCCATAAGGAGGTGGTTGATCCTAGCTGCTGTGGGAAGGCAGAAAAACTCCAGGGCTTGGCAGGCAGGGATTTTTATTTTTTTATTATTATTTCTATTTTTTTCTTTTTAATTTTTATTTTAATTTTTCTATAATAGACTTTCAAGTAATTCTAATGTGACAAAATCTTACCGGACAGGATGGCTGAATTCCCTACAGAAACCAAAACTATCCCAGGACCAAAGCCAGGGATTTGCCTCTTTCCCAAGCTGCATTCTCTCATTTTCTCCTGTGAAGTTCAAGAGAAGTGTGAGGATTGAGGACAATCACCCAGCTGTGTTGTAGGACATTCCCAGGCCTGAGTTCACAGAATTCACAGAATTCTCAAAATTACTAGGTTGGAAGAGACCTTCGAGATCATTAAGTCCAGCCCATGCCCTGACACCTCGTTCTCCCTCTGCTCTCCAGAATTCCATGGCTTGGTGCCATCCCCTCAGTGCCTATTTTTATGCACATTCCTCAGGGAGAAGACACAATGTGGAATCACAGGGAAAATCCTTCCCTTCCTTGGGACACTGGCCACAGAACTCAGGGAGAAAGGGATAAGAGGCCAACTTTGAAAAACGGGGGAAATAACAGAGTAATAAATGACGGGTGAACCTAAATGTCTGCTTTGTGTGAGGGTGACAGCAGCAGGACAGCACCCACAAGGCCCAGCCTGAACTGAGCTTTCCCACAGGCTCTGATGGAGCACCGAGGCCATCAAAAGGATCATGGAATGGTTTGGTGGGAAGGGACCTTAAAGCCCATTTTGGGCAGGGACAGCTCCCGCTGGGCCGGGACGCTCAGGGAGGAGGAGCAGGGATCATCTGAGGGCAGCTGGGAGCTCCTCTGGCCTTCCCAAAGACACAGCTGCTGTGAGCACTCACATTGATCTCCCCAGGCCCTCCATCCATTTTGGGCTCCACAGGACACTTAATCTTCCTGAGGAATAAACACCCTCAATTACTGCAGAGGGAAGAGGAGCAGTGTATTTATTGGGAGGAAATCGAAAGTAATTACTGTGGGAAAAGTTATGCTGTGGCCTGGAAGTGCAGCGCATTATCTGTCATGGCAAAGCCCAGTCCATCATATCCCCCCCAATAACCCAGGAGAGGCTGCAGGGTCAGCACAGAGGGATAAACCCTGCAGAGGGATAAACCCTGCTGCTCGGGCAGGATTGGCTTTTCTGTCCCTCAATCACCCCGTTTGTCCTGGCTCTCCTGGCAGGAGGGTCAGGGCTGCCTGCACATCACTCCAGGCTGGCTTCCCACCCTCTCTCCACGTCCCTTTGTGCCAAACCTGTACTCCCCAATCCCCCAGCAGTCTCCTTTTTTTTCTCCCCCACCTTTCCTATAGCAATGTGCCCCCTTGATGGAGTGACAAAACTGTCATTTGTCTCCTTAAAAAGGAAAAAAGCCCAGAAGTTTCTCTCCTCAATCAGGTAAAAAGACACCTCATAGGACCTGGGGCACTTCACCTCAAACTTAAGGATAGCCAATTGGACAGGAGCCAAAAAGTCCCACCTGAGCAATTTACTAGAAAAAGAAGAGAACAAATGAAATAATCACTTTTGTGGGGTGTTTTACCAGGGGCAAGAACCTCTTGCACCTGGCTTGGTTTTTCTCTATAAAGAGTTTTGTTATTTTGCCTTTTATTAAAACTTTTCTGTTTCCAACACTACCACAGAAGCCATCCTGCTGATTTTATGCCTTCTAAGGTAGCTGAGCTGTCTTGGGTGTGATATAAATCTCCAGGAGCTTATGAGACCTGGCTGGAGGAGACCCCTCTATCACTTTCCCTCTGAAGCCACCATCACCTCCTGTTCTCCTGCTGGGCCTTCCCTCTGTCCCCAGGCTTTTCCAGGAGCAGGAGTATTTCTGCTGCAGAGGCTCTGATGCCACATCAGGTCAGGACACCCCTTTCCCATGCTGCTGGGAAGCTGGTCCCCAAAATTCCTTTGTCACCGTGATATTTTCTGAAAAATCCCTTCACAAGGATTTTTCTCCAGAGAAGCTGAGAAGCTTCGGAAAAGAAATGAAAACAATAATTATCTGATTGCTTGGAATGTGGTCTGGAGGTTGCTCTACCAACAGGTGCATCTTTGATTGGTTCCATGTGAATTGTTTTTACTTAATGACCAATCCCAGTCCAGCTGTGTTGGGACTCTGAGTCAGTCATGGGTTTTTATTATTCATTCTTGTTCAGCCTTCTGATGTCTCCTTTCTCTTTCTTTAGTATAGTTTTAGTATAGCATTTTCGTATAATGTGATGTGATTGATATGATATGTTATGATAATATAATATAATGTAATGTAATATAACGTAATATAATGTAATGTAATGTAATATAACGTAATGTAATGTTATATTATATTATATTATATTATATTATATTATATTATATTATATTATATTATATTATATTATATTATATTATATTATATTATATTATATTATATTATATTATGGAATATAATATAATGGAATATGATATTATATGATATGATATAATATGATATGATATAATAATATAATATGATAATATAATATGATATAATATGATATGATATGATATGATATGATATGATATATATAATATGATATAATATGATATGATATAATGTAATGTGATATAATGTAATATAATATGATATGATTTAATATGATATAATATAATATAATATATATCAGCCTTCTGAGAACTTGGAGTCAATTCTCATCTCTCACCTTGTCCTGGGACCCACAACAACACCACAACAACTGGTGACCACATTCCATGGGTAACCCAGCTCAGCAGATCAACCATTAACAGTTCTCCAAGCCCTCCTTCCCTTAGATGAGAATATGGAAGGTTTGGGGCAGTTCAGAAGTGCCCATCTCAAAACACCCCCATTCCTTGACTCCAGTGGCCCATCCCAGCGTCCCACTGCCATGGAAGGTGTTGGACCCCTGCCCTGCTGGGGCACAGAAGTACCTGAGCAGAGATCTGGGGAGCCAGGGCTGCTGCCCTCTCCTAGGTCATTCCTCTAGGGATCATTAGAGGGATCCCTTGAAGCAACCTGAGCTCAAATTGCTCCCAAAGAAAAGCTCAAAGGAATATTTGTCTGCCACGTTCAAAATACGTGGCAGAGTTATCTTGTCTATGAGGTAACTCATAGCTAAGATAATTATGGAAAGTTATCTTAGGAAAGCTCTGAGCAGCTGGACTGAACCTTGTTTTTATTTATCTCCCACTCCATAAGTAATTCCTGGCTGTGGGTGGTGCCCTCAGGAGCATCCAACTCACAGGGTGTCCCAGCTGGAATGTGGGGGGGCTTTAATGTCCCCAGAGTGTCCTCACAGAGAGAATTTCAACATTAAAAACCCTTCCATGTACTCCCATAGGCCCATCTTTGATATTTACCCAAAGTGGACCCTGTGACACCCCCAGCACCCCCCTCTGCACCTCCCACCATACCAATTATTTCTCTGCAGTGAGGAAAATTGGCTTTTCCTGTGTCTACAACATGATCTGCCCCTGCTGGCTTTGAATGCGGCAGTGTCCCTTGAGCCTGAGCTGCTGCTGTCTCTATTTGCTCTGAAAACAGCCAGTTAAGACTCTGCCCGTGCTTTAGGAAGCTCTCAGCAAACTGCCCAAGGAAAATACTCTTTCCAGGAGTTGTGGCAACCTTTACACAGCGTTAAACCACTTGAGAGCTGCTGGGAAGTGGCAGTGCTGGTGTTCCAACACCCTCTGCCACCCCGTGAGGGCCTTCAGGAGCTTCTGGTACCAGCCAGGGGTGCCCGGGGGGGGTGTTGGGGTGTCTGTGCAGGGCCAGGAGCTGGGCTGGAGGATCCTCTGGGCGCCTTCCAGCTCAGGATAGTCTGGGATTCTCTGAACACTTCCTCAGGGTGGTTTGTGTTTCATGGTTGTTGCCTTGGTTTGAACAGCCAGGTGTGTGCTAAGGAAGGCAGGAGCCTCCCCTGAAATGGAAAATGCAAACCCCCTCCCTCTGAATTGTTATAATTTTGAAATTAAGGGGCTCTCAGGCAAAGATATGGGAGCAGGAATTACAGCTCTTTATTAGGAAAATTAAAAATCACAAATGCAATAGTACAAACAAAACAAACCACTGCCAGAGTGAGACCATGCCCTGCCCCTGTGTGTCAGGGGGTGGCACAGCCCCATCCCATGGGGGCTCAGCCCTCCTGCAGTGCCAGCTGTGCTGCTGCTGCAGCAGGGATCCTGCACAAGGGGGGAGTTTTCCTCTGCAGCTCCAGGGCTGCTGCAGATGGGCCTGGGCTCCCTCTGGCAATGCAGGGCAGCAGAAAGCTGCTCCTCTGGCAATGCAGTGGGCAAAGGCTGCTGTGCTGCTCCAGGCTCAGATTGGATCCAGGTAGGAATGCTTGGCTCCTCCCCTGGGCGCAGCATCTCCCCATGGGATGCTGGAATTGGATCAGCCCTGCAGGGACACTCAGTGGCCATGGACAGCAGAGATCTCCTGGAGGGAGGATTGGCTGTGGGAGAGATAAAGAAAAAACTGCCCCATGGACAGCAGAGAACTGCCCCAGCTCTGACAGGTGGGGATAGAATACACATTTAACCCAGGACAGTTTTTTACCACCCTAGGGTGGAATCCAGATTTGTTTCCGCCAGGGGCAGTGGCAATTTTGTTTTCGGAGGTGTGAACCTCCCAGTGACTGCCCCAAACACGCAAAATCTGTGTGATCTGCCCCCCAGTGCTCAGGGACAGTGATTCCCTGGCTGATTCCCGGTGCTGCCTGCTCCCTTTGTCCTGGGAACAGATCCATAAAAACAGCTGAGAGAAACCTTTTCAGCCCAGTTCCTCTTATCAGTTGTCTCAGACAAGTCATTTGCAAATAAATGTGTTCCCCTTTCTCTTCAGCCACCTGATAACCCTTGTAAGATAAAGCCCCCTCAGCACCCCCATTAATCACTCAGGACAACATTTGCTAATGAGGATTTCACACTTTCACCTCCTTTAGATCTGATCAGATTTCTGCTTCAGAACTGGACTTGAAAATACTGACAGAAAGAAATTAATTCCTTCATTTCCCACCCACTTTTCCACAAAGGAAAAGAAACCTCACAGGCAGAGAGATAAGAACAACCACGGTGATCACCTATAAACACTTCTCCAGCGTGTTATCTGTGTTTATCCCTCTTCCAGTCTCCTATCTGTAGCAAAATTAGTTCTTTTAGGAGAAGAACAAAAGCTAAACTGAAAAATGGACAATCTCAGTGAACAAAAAACAGCTTTTGAAAGGTGTTGTGATGATAAATTATCCCACATTTCCCTCAGCTCTCTCTCCAATATTCGTGGAGGAACCTGGGATAATGGAAGTTGTCCCTGCCCACGGTGTTTTCTGGGAAACCAAATCCCTGGAGGGTGCCCTGCTGACATTTGGGGTCTTTCCATCCAAACCCCTGTAGATCTAAGCAGGGAAAATATTCCTTCACTCTGGAGATGCTCAGACTCCTGGTCTGCAGCCATAACACAGCTCCAAAATTGCCCTTGCTCACGAGGGGATCCCAGAGCACTGAATTCAAACTGTGCCCACCCAGCAGCTCCAGAGCAGTGAACACTGCAGCTCCTCAAATTGTGTCTCTTGTGGAGCAGGGATTATTCTTAGGGAGTTGTCTGAAGGATGAGCTCCCATCTCTCTGAACTGCATCTCTCTGGGATTCTGCTCCTCTTCCAGACCCAGGCAGGGTCGCTGGTGCAGGGGCAGGGCTGGGTTCATCCACCAAACCAAAATTCAGATTAACTGTCACCCCTCATGTCGAAATTCTGCCTCCTGCTGCTCTCAGGCCAAGATTCAGGTCTGCCAGAGGCTGATGCCTTTGGAAAACTCAGCTTCTGCACATGACTCGCAAAATTGGGATTTTCACTCCTGTCTTTGCCCATGGGACACCCCCTTGGGAGGGCATCTAAGCCCTGCCTTAGAGAAGCTGGAGAGGCACAGGGGAGAGGAAATTTGTCCTTTGAATATTCCTGGGCTGGGGTTTTCTCCCCGGGTTTCTCCTGCAGCCAGGGAGCACAGCCAGCACCCCCATCCCAGGCTGTTCTGTTGTGCAGTGGCTCCTCAGTGATGAATCCATCCAGGATCCTGCCTGCATGTCTGAGCACACCACGGCCCCCCCACATTCCAGGGAGAAGGAATTATTCCCCAGCCTGCAAGCTGAGACTTGATAAATCAGATTAACCTGTCCCAGCCCTGATGGATTGGTCCTGTACGGCATCCAGGGCAGGAGTGGAATTTAGATGTCCCCAGAGCCACCTCTTGGTCACTGTGTGCAGCGGCTGAAAGGGGCTGGAGAGCCACAGGCTGGGCACCTGGTAAGGCAGGGCTGGAACCACACCAGCAGAACTGAGTGTGTCACCTTTGGATGAGATTTCCCTGGAAGTGCCCAAGGAGCAGCTGGACACAGCTCTCCATGGTATGCTCAGTGGGGATGTGAGTCCTCGGTCAAAGACAGGGCTTGATGATCCCGGAGGTTTCTCCAACCTGAATGAATCTGTGATTCTGCACACCTGGGGCAGCAGTGACAGTCAGTGTTAGAGGGGATGGAAGGGAGAGAATGGAGCCCTTGCCTGGCAGTTTGCTCCCTCAGGGTGCTCTCACATCCCTGCTGCTCCAAGTCCTTCCCCCGCAGGAACAGCAGCAGCAGAATTTTGATTTAGGTTTGATCCAGACACCACCAAGCCCCAACTCCTCAGCCCACCCACCAGACCCTCCTTTCACACAAGTCCTTGTTCAGGAGTCTGGAGGCACCTGGAGGGCTCTGGAGCTCACAGATCTGTGTTCAGAGGCAGCTTCAGGACTCCTCATGCTCATGGATTCCTCAGGGCTTCTGCTGAGGAGAGCAAAATGGGTCCAGTTACCATTTTTATGAGCTGGAGATCATCAGAGGAGCTGTGACAGCACAGAGCCCAGCAGCTCCAGCTGCTCTGAGCTTTGTGGGCTTTGTCTCTCCCCAGACACCTCTGTGGGCTTGGGAGAAACAAAGCTGCCTCACTGAGCATCCCTGGAACACCAAAATCCAGTGCCCAGTGTGCAGGAGAAGTGGATGTGTGAGGGAAGGAAGGAAGGAAGGAAGGAAGGAAGGAAGGAAGGAAGGAAGGAAGGAAGGAAGGAAGGAAGGAAGGAAGGAAGGAAGGAAGGAAGGAAGGAAGGAAGGAAGGAAGGAAGGAAGGAAGGAAGGAAGGATAACACATTAACACATTCCCAGCTGCCCATAAATGGAGCTCAGCCCAATTGAAACAAACCAGCTGAGTGAATGGACATGGCTCCATTGGTTGGTTGTTGTCTCCCCAGTATTACCAGGTGATAATCAGCAGAGAAGGATTTTGAAATAAGATCCCAGTGAGCAGCTGGAAGTGAAGTGCGGCCACTTCTGCATTAGGAAGGAGGATTTATCCCAAAGATAAATCAATGTGGATCAGGTTTTGGTTAGACCAAGGCAGTGGCAGCTCCTCTGGCTTTCCAAGCTCAGAACTGTGGAATGGTTTGGGTTGGAAAGGACCTTAAAGGTCCTCTCATTCCACCCCCTGCCATGGGCAGAGATTCCATGGATCCCATCAGATGGATGGTGTGATTGATTGATTGATTGATTGATTGATTGATTGATTTGTGCTCAGGTAGTGGATTCCTTTCCCTGATCAATCCAAGCAGGTCAGGAGGGATGAGGGGAGGGAAGGAGGGAGGAAGGCTCCTTCCCCAGGAGTGATGAGATCTCCCTTCAGCTGAGGTTCCTGGGCTCAGATCTGTGGAAATCAAGAATTCATTCCAATGGATGTGGGCCCACAGACTGCAGGAGCTCTCCCACAAATAACTCTGCTCAGGGAGAGGAGGTCACAGATGAATTAAATGTAAATATTTGGCTTCTGAGAGCTCTTGGCTTGCTTGTTTTCTTTTAGAATAGACATGAGCCTCAGGATGGTACAGAAGAGCCCAACAGCCCCCTGGATCAGCAGAACCAAGGAGGAGATGATCCCAAAAAAGTCAGGAAGTGGTTTTAAGGGAGATGCTTTTCAGGATCAGCCTCCCAATCCTTCTGGGGCTGAATCTCCACAGAATCCCTGTTCTCTCCTCCTTGGCAAACTTATTCAGCTGCTTTTTCCCTGCTCCACAATTTTGGTGCTGCTTTGATGCCAAACTCACACATTAAAAAGTGTGGAACTGAGGGCTGGATCTGCTCTGTTCATTCCTTCCTCTCCACGGAGTTGCAGATTTACATTTTAACAACTTGCCCTTGTTTCCTGTAAATGTTTGTTCGGTAAATGGAAGCAATTACTGCTGCAGGTGATCAATAGTGCAGCCAGTACAGGGGTTCAGGAGCTGTGATAGGGATTGGGAGTGGCAGCATGGAGTTTGTAGCTGCTGGAATACATCATGGGCTAGTCTGTGCAACAAGCAGCCCTTCCCTGAAAAGCACTGAAATGCAAAATGTAGGGTTCATTCTCCCTGGGATGAGTTTAGGGCTTTTCCCAGGTGGAAAGAAGAATTTCCCCACTATCTGGTGTTCCAAGCAAGGAAAATGTAAATGCTAACTTACATTAGCATGTAAATATAAGAGTTGGAATTGTCACCCCAAGGTGTGAAGGCTTTCCCTGGATGCAGAAGGCTCAGAATGCCAAAATTCCAGGAGATGGGGATGGCAGCAAACCCCAAATAAGCCCCAGGAAAGATGTGGGCTCCAAGCCAGCAGCAGCTGGGTTGCTATTCCTCTTTAGGGCTGATTTTTTTTCCCAAGCTGTGCCCTCATGACTGTGTTGGTCCTTCCTCCACTGCATAATAGGAAATAGCAAGGGGGGAATCCTCATTATTTGATGTTCCAAGCATAAAGGAAAATGCAAATGCTAATTTGCATTAGTATGTAAATATAAGAGTTGGAATTGTCACCCCAAGGTGTGAAGGCTTTCCCTGGGTGCAGAAGGCTCAGAATCCCAAAATTCCAGGAGATGGGGATGGCAGCAAACCCCAAATAAGCCCCAGGAAAGATGTGGGCTCCAAGCCAGCAGCAGCTGGGTTGCTATTCCTCTTTAGGGCTGATTTTTTTTCCCAAGCTGTGCCCTCATGACTGTGTTGGTCCTTCCTCCACTGCATAATAGGAAATAGCAAGGGGGGAATCCTCATTATTTGATGTTCCAAGCATAAAGGAAAATGCAAATGCTAATTTGCATTAGTATGTAAATATAAGAGTTGGAATTGTCACCCCAAGGTGTGAAGGCTTTCCCTGGGTGCAGAAGGCTCAGAATCCCAAAATTCCAGGAGATGGGGATGGCAGCAAACCCCAAATAAGCCCCCAGGAAAGATGAGGGCTCCAAGCCAGCAGCAGCTCCAGGAAATCAGAATGCACAGGGAAGACCCAGACTGGTGTAATGACACAACAAAACATTTGTCTGCTCCCAAATTTCCAGCTCATGGAGAGAGTTTTCCATCACAAGGCGAGTGTGGGTCCCCCAGGAACGCTCCTCTGGCTCATTCTTCACAGCAGCTTCTGCAATGACCCCTGGATATTTGTTCCTGGGGAATTTCCAGAAATATTGTAAAGTGACAAATTGAAAAGCACCTGAAACTCTGTCAGGCTTCTTTTGGATTTTGCATTTAATTGAATTTTACCCTGGATTGTCCCTCAGTGTCACTGAGAGATGGTGTGCCTTTTATAGCTCCTGGGAAGCGTTTTCTTCCCGGGACCACAGCTCTGTGTGGACGCTTCATTCGAACTCCCTGTGCTTCCTGATCCACGGGCACTTCCACAGGGAATGGAGCCACAGCCATGCCAGCTCCAGCTCTGCTCCCCTTCAGCATGAGACAGGGATTGTATCCAACCCCAAGGCAATGCTCTGAGGGACATATGTGACATTGTTGTGTCCCCTGAGGGACCAGGGTGGCCCGGTGGGGGCTGTCACCCTGTGCTGAGAGGGTGAGGGACCAGGGGGTTCCTTTGCCATTCCAGCCCCTTTTGCCTTTCCTGGGTGTCCCGTGCTGGGTTAACAGCTGCCCATCAGGAGAGGAACAAATGATCCTTTTCTGTTCTGTGTTCTCTTGTTTCGCATCTATTCCTCTTTGGGGCTGATTTTTTTTCCCAAAGCTGTGTCCCCATTACTGTGTTGGTCCTTCCTGCACTGCATAATATGAAATAGCCAGGAAAAACAAAATTCTGTTTTTATCCCAAGGACAGCAGCATCATTCAGAGCCATCCCTGGGACACAGCACAGCCCACAGGGACAGGGAAAGGGAAAAGGAAATGGGAAAAGGAAATGGGAAAGGGACAGGGAAAGCGAAAGGGAAAGGGAAAGGGAAAGGGAAAGGGAAAGGGAAAGGGAAAGGGAAAGGGAAAGGGAAAGGGAAAGGGAAAGGGAAAGGGAAAGGGAAAGGGGAAAGGGAAAGGGAAAAGGGAAAGGGAAATGGGAAAGGGAAATGGGAAATGGGGAATGGGGAAGGGAAAGGGAAAGGGAAAAGGGAAATTGGAAACTGGAAATGGGGAAGAGAAATGGAAATGGGGAAGGGAAAGGGAAATGGGGAAGCTGCTGAGATCTGCACCCCCAATTCTGAGGTTGGGGGCTGCCCTGGTGCCTTTGGTGCAGCAGAGTGCCCCAGAGCAGTCCCATTCCATCAGCAGTGTCTCTCCAGGTGACTGAAGGTGTCTCAGATGTGGACAAATCCACGCCCAGCACCCGGTTCCCTTTGGAGATGGAGAGGCCGGGCAGTATCAGCAATGAGGAAGAATTTGAAATGGTCAAAGAATCCAAATTTATTGTGGAGTACAACTGCTTATATACTTATTTTAGGAAGACTAGTAATGTTTTACTACAGTGATTGGGTTAAAGAGCACATAAACAAACTTATACATTTTAAACATCTCTTGCTTGCAGACTCTGATGTAATTTTCTTTTTCCAGTAAGTCAGTCTGATTGAATCTTCTTGCAATCTTGATTTAATCCTCAAAGCTCTGTTTGCTATTGCCAAGGCATCCTGTCATCACATCTCTTATGCTGGCCAGGTCCAAAGTGCATCCTCTGTCCTGTCCCAGTGTCCCAGCAGGGCAGTGCTGCCCAGCCCAGCACATCCTTCCCAAACTCCCCCCGTGCAGCCCCAGAGGTGCCACTGCCCACGAGAAGCCCCAGGAGGGTTTGCTCAGACAGAAAAAGCAAAATTCTGACCCTGGAGTTCCATAGCCATGGATCCAAGTCCCAAACTGAGGCTGTGCAGCACCAAAGCAGCTGAGGGAAGAACAAGAACCCAGAAATGTCAGTGCTGCTCCAGGACTCTGAGCCTTCCTTCTCCCCCAGGTACTTTCCACATCCATCCAACTGCTTCCATACATTCCTGCTCCTCCCAGAAAAAATCAGAGATCTTGGAATGCAGCTTTAGCAACCAGCTCAGTTTCTCTAAGAGTTTATTAATAATAATAATAATAAACCAGAGTGGAGCATTTTCCAGAATATTCTCATTTCAAGCCAAGGCTCTGTTCTCACAGTCTGACAGATTTTTCCCTTTTTTCCCTGCTCCAAGCCCTATCACAAAGGATCATCTTCCTACTCTTTCACCCTATAAACAAATTGCTTTCTTAATTTGTGCATGCTGTGCCTGCAATTGTCTCCTCGTTATTCTCTTAGCAGATGATTCTCTGCAGCTCCTGGGAAGCTCCCAGGCACGAATTTCTGTCTATTCTTCCCTAAAAACGGGTGCTTGGATGTTGTCCTGGCTGTCTGAGCTGGGGGAAGAGCTCCTTTCATCAATGAAAGGCCTGTTCAGCCTGGACCGAGCCCACGAGAGCCTCCCCAGCGCCAGAATATTTTTAATTGGTTCCATTTCAAAAACTGGGCTGCTCAGCTCTTGAAAGGGTCTTAATTCTTATTAATTTTCCTGATAGCAGACGTGGCCTCCTTTTGATGTGCAAATTTGAAACTCTTTTTCCACACACAGATTCCCCCCGCCCTGCTCCTGCCGTGCGTAGATTGGGATCTGTGGGAAATGAATCCAGAGGAGCTCCGGGGGAGGGATGGGGAGGGATGGGATGGGATGGGATGGGATGGGATGGGATGGGATGGGATGGGATGGGATGGGATGGGATGGGATGGGATGGGATGGGATGGGATGGGGGGATGGATGGGAAGGGATGGGGGGAGGGATGGGGAGGGATGGGAGGGATGGGGAGGGTGGGAGGGATGGGAGGGATGGGGAGGGATGGGAGGGGGAGGGATGGGGAGGGATGGGAGGATGGATGGATGGGAGGGATGGGGAGGGATGGGAGGGATGGGAGGGATGGGGAGGGATGGGGGATAGATGGGGAGGGATGGGAGGGATGGGTGGGAGGGATGGGGAGGGATGGGAGAGATGGGAGGGATAGGGAGGGATGGGAGGGATGGGATGGGATGGGATGGATGGGATGGATGGGGAGGGATGGGGAGGGATGGGGAGGGATGGGAGGGATGGGTGGGAGGGATGGGGAGGGATGGGAGGGATGGGAGGGATGGGGAGGGATGGAGAAGGAGGAGAGGGTTGTAGAAGGAGGGGAGGGATGGGGAGGAGTGGGAGGGATAGGAAAGATGGGCCCAGGGACGTGTCAGGAGGAAGAGGAAGCAGCAGCCAGGAGATGTCTGACGGTTTGGAGACCACGAGCAGCTCTGGCCATGGAGGGCTCTGGGGTGGAGGTGAATGCTTGGGCTGTTCCCTGTGGGGTCCAGGGGGGCTGCAGCATCCCAGGGATACCAGTCCTGCCAGCACCAGGTGTCCCTAACCCTGGGCCAGCCCCGTGGGGGTCACTGGTTTTACCTGAGCTCTGCACTCGCTCTCCCTGTACAGAACAAGGTAGAAAATGCTCCATTTTATCCAGGATTTTCAGTTTTGCCTGTTTCAGTCTCCACTCAGAATCATGGAATGGTTTGGGTGGGAAGGGATCTTAAAGTTCACCCCATTCCCACCCCTGCCATGGCAGGGACACCTCCCACTGTCCCAGGTGCTCCCAGCCCCAGTGTCCAGCCTGGCCTTGGGCACTGCCAGGGATCCAGGGGCAGCCCCAGCTGCTCTGGGCAGCAATTTCTGGGGCCAAGGTTGCAGGAGTGGTTTGCTGGTGAGGTCCCCTCTCCTCCTGTCCCACCAAAGCCCTGCCTGCCCCTCACCTCACCACTCCTGTGTGGGTGGGAAGACCCTGGCAGTGCCCAAGGCCAGGCTGGGCAGGGCTGGAGCAGCCTGGGATAGGGGAAGGTGTCCCTGCCCATGGCAGGGGTGGGATGAGAGGGGCTTTAATATCCCTTCCAACCCAAACACCTCTGCAATTCTGTGACTGCATGATCTTCCACTTTTCAGCAATTTATCTCTATGTATGGGTTGAGGGCACTCATCTGCTGCCAACAATAAAGGAAAAGAGCTGTAACATTTTCTGTGCAAGGCCATCACTATTTTCCCCTGTCCCTTTTCCCACCCTTTTTCTCTCATTGCTGATCACCACCTGCACCTGCATTTTTAGGGACCAGCTCTGCACATTGTTTGGGCCCCTGCACCCTCAGACCCCTCCCAGGATTTTCTCCTGAGGGCCCAGCCCCCCCTTCCCAAGGATAAACCTCATCCCCTAAAAATGGCAAAGGCCTTTCCTGCGTTTACCAATATTAAAATCAATGTTCACCGTGGGCCCTTTTGTCACATAACTCCAATTTCTGTGAAACCTCCCTGTCCCTGAGCAGCAGTTTGTGTCACCTGCCAAATCCTTGGGCTGATTTAAGGCACACCTGGCTCGGGATGGTTCAGGAGGATTTTGACTTTCCCAGCAGCCTCCCAGGAACTTGTGGCAACTTGGCACAACTTGCTGACCTTTGGGGGATATTCCTGATCCAGGGAGGGCAATCAGAGATGTCCAAGGGCTGTAGATCAAACCAAGCAGAAAAGAGAGAGAGGCTCAATTTGGGAAAGGTTTTCCCAACCTCTTTCCAACTATGGAAATTGTTCCTGTCCCTTCTGCCCAGTGAGAATGAGGGACCCAAAAATGGGAGAGAAGCCACCCCCAGTGAAACTCCCAGCAATATTTTGAAGGAATGTCACTTAAAATCTCTCCTGTACAGGCAGGTGATAAATGGAGAGCAAGGCAATGCAGCCAGTGTGGAGAATCCAAGCTTGACCATAATATGGAATTTATGCAAAAATAAAGGAGGGGATAATAAATGTGACATGGAAAAAATTAATTTTTCGGTTCAGGAGTTTTGCTTTAAACAAAGCACAGCTGCCCAGCCTGTGTCCAAACCAACTTTGCTGAATCCCACTCTGGAATCAGCCTACTTCAGTGTGGGATCTGGGGGGGAAGGAAGGAGATCCTGCAATCCCAGGCAGCTGGGGGTGCTTCCCAAGCATTTTCCCCACACCAGGATCCTTTGTTTGCACTTTGGCATCTCCCAGCTGCCCCTGGGATTGCAGCAGGGAAGAGCATGGACTGCAGGAACAGTTCCACAGTGGATGTTGTCACCCCAAATCATGGACTCCCCTCAAGCAAAGCCCCACTGCCCTCCCAGGGGTGGAGAAAGAGGATGGTGGAGTGGAAAACTTGGCTCAAGGGGGGGAAACACAGCTGGGGGGGTCCATGGGAAAAGATTGATGCCTTTATATATAAAAGATAGGAAATCTCTAACTCCAAGCCCATGACTTTGTTGAGGACAGTGGGAAGAAAGGAATCTACAATTAATAAACATTTTAAACTTTCCTGTGTCTTAGATGAAGGGAGAAGGTTGAAAAATTTAACAAGAAAATCTTGTTCCCAAATTTATTTGGATATTGGCATAGAATATGCATTAAAGTTTTATTTTAATTCAATATTCCTGAAGGATAACCAGCACACCCAGGGCCTGGCTCCATCAGCTCCCTGCTCCATTCCCAGTGTGGAGCTGCTCAGGGACACCTGGCACAGGTGACCAAAGGCTTGGGTGGCACAGCCAGGTCCTCCTGGAAACCACTGGGAAAGTGTTCCAGAGGGGTTTCCAAAGGATAAATGTGTGACTTTCCATAAAAACATTGTCTGAGGGCTCTAAGTGCTTATGGATAGTTTTAAGAAGGGCAACAATTTATGACATCAAGCCTCATCACCTGGAGAAATAATTCCCACCTCTCTGGTGCTCTCACCACCCATGGTCCATGGCCAGGAGCATGGTGACAGTGAGAGGACAGCAAAACCTGTCAGGAACTGGCCTCAAATAACCCCATGTGTGTAACAGGAGCTTTGGAGCTGTGAAACCCTGAAGGGAATGGGCACGAGGCCAAAGGGCCACGTTCCACCCCTTGGGTTCTCCTTCACCACAGCCCAGAGAAGCAACCCAAAGCTTTGGTGGAATGTGTTTAATTCCAGCCATTCCTGATGTGGGGGTGGCCAGTTCCAGAGGGCCAGGAAGCACTGAGGCCTCACCCTTGAGCTTCAGCCCAGTTTGAGTTATTGAAGCAGCCACAACACCTAAAACTTGCACCAGCCTTGGCCTGAGGCCACATCTGAGCCCCGAACCTTTGAAAGACAAATCCTCTGGTAGAGGAGCAGAGGAGAGAGTGTGGGAAAGAAAAATGAGGCCATTGCTGCAGCCAGGTCACCTTAGAAGACTTTTACAAAGCCAACAATGGAGCATGGGGGGGTTTTCCAATTTTTTTTTTTCTGGATATTTGCTTGCAGAAACTGCCAGCACCCAGGGATGTGCTGAGGCAAGCAGGAGCATTCTGTGGACAAGAGGGACAATTCCTCAAGCACAGCCATGAAAATGCCATCAGTGTTTGGGGAGTTAATTCTCATTTGTAGCCCTTTTGTTTTCAGGATACTCACTGGAATTAAAACGCTCTGGGATCCCTGGATTCTCCACAGTGGGAGACAGCAAAGAGCCCTTCAGGCTGCTGGGGCAGGGACATCCCTGGGGGCCCCAGAGCAGCTGTGGCTGCCCCTGGATCCCTGGAAATGTCCCAGGCCAGGCTGGACAGGGCTTGGAGCAGCCTGGGATGGTAGAGGGGCAGGGGTGAGACTGGAAGGGGTTTAAGATCCCTTCCAACCCAATTCCATAATTCTCTGGTTCCTGTTTTGGGGTGGGATGGGGAAGGGGACACCCCCTCTGTGCTGTTTTCTATGGACATGTGGGTTTGGGAATAAAAAAACTCAACCACAAAATTAATTTCCTCGACATGGGGGAGGAAGAGACTCCTGCATGCTCTGGACACCTGCTGGGGATTGTCCCTGAGGAAAATCAGGATTCATTTAGGGGAGAAAACAATGAGTGAAAGCAAACAGCCTGGGCTTGGATTGCACTTGAAAGTGATCCTGGCAGGATGAAGGGATTGCTGCTCCTGGGTGGGACCAGCAGGGTGGCACAGCTCACATGGCTCCCCCATCCCAGCAGCTTTATCCAAGATATTTTGGGCAACACAGATGCAGATTCCAGCCCTTAAATCTTTCAGGCTTATCAAAGAGTTTGTTGTTGGGTTGGTTTTTTTCTCCTTCTTTTTCCCATTTTCAGCCCTGTGGATTCTCAACCACCGAGATCTTCTTATGTCTAATAAAGAGAAAAATGCTTCTCTTTCCAGCTTTGCTGCTAAAGCCAGGATGATTATAAAGCTAAATCCTGGGCATATGGCGTGGGTGCTGCTCCTGGAAACTTCTCCTGGGTCTGGCACTGAAGGGGGAATTAACCCTTGGCAGGAAAACAGGGAAAACAGAGCTGTCCCCAGCTCCCCGTGCCAGGGTGTCACTACAGGACACGACAGAACACAAGCTCACACTGCTGTTCTCAAGGTGAAGAAAAGGGAAGTTTATTTCCTGACTCCAACATTTATAGTTTTCCAAGAGTGACAGCAGATTGGAGGGTGACAGTGCCACCTCTCCAATGACACTGGACAGACCAACAGCCCATCAACTCTCTTCTCTTCTATAAAGGAATGCAAAACAATGAGTTATTTACAGAAAGTGTGTGAGAAAGTTCGTTACAAGAATGTCAACATCAGAAGGCTTAGAAAATCTTAAAAAACCAGGGCAACACCAGGGAGGGAGAAACAGCTGCCCACAAGGTCACAGGGTGGTGGGGACACACTCAGGGCTGGTGACATTCCTCCTGCAGGGAGGAATTGCCTCTGGGAGCAAATCCCCAGCACTGGGCAGGCAGTGGGAGGGAGGGGCAGAGGGACAGAGGCAGGGAAAGGTTTAGGTAACCTGAGCTCCTGAATCCTTCCCAAATTCTGGCCCTGCCTTGCTGAGAGCTGCTGCATCCCAAAGCCATGCCAGTGTGGGGTGTTCCAGCTGCTGGGGTTCCATAAACCTGGGAAGAGAGGATGGGGCAGGGAGAAGCAGGATCTTGCAGGGAAGCCCAGAGGTGGCCAGGGCACAGCTGCCATCCCAACAAACACCCAGAGCTGGGATCACCCAAGCCCCCATCCCAAGGCACTGGGGAGATGCTCCTTGTCGCAGACATCTTTTCTGAAAAATCCTTTCCTTGGGATTTTTCCTCCTGAGAAGCTGAGAGGCCTCAGGAACAAACTGTAAACATTGATTATCTGCTGCTGTGGGATGCAACAGGTGGATCTGTGATTGGCCTATGTTGGTTGTTTCTAATTAATGGCCAATCACAGTCCGAGACACAAGCCTTTGTTATCATTCTTTCCTATGCTATTCTTAGCTAGCCTTCTGATGAAGTCCTTTCTTCTATTCTTTTAGTACAGTTTTAATGTAATATATATCATAAAATAATAAATCAGCCTTCTGAAACATGGAGTCAGATCCTCATCTCTTCCCTCAACCTGAGACCCCTGTGAACACCGTCACACTCCTTATTGAGCATCTCCCCAGTGCCTTGGGGATGATCCCTGGGGCTTGGGTGATCCCATTTATTCCAAAATCAGACCCCAAAAAAGACTCAGCTGCCTCCTCCACAGATGGGGCAGAGCAGCAGGAAAACCTCAGTTCCTGCTGATGCCTGAGGTTTTAGATTTTATATGTTCAGATTCTATGCTGCTTTAATGTGTGCGTCTGAGCTTCATATTATGGGATGGTGAGCTGTGTGCACAGAGTAGGGAGACAAAACAATTCCTGCTCCAGCTGGACACCAAGGACAAATGATCCAAATCTCAGCCCAAGAGCACAAACCCCGTGGGCTGGAGAGAGAAAAACAAGGATGGGACTCGATGGGCTAAAGCTGGAATGGGACAATGAACTGCAAGATACAAATGGAGCAAAATTTATAAAAGTGAGAGACCCGGGAGCGCTCGTGCATTTTGTGACCATTTTGGTTCATCTTGGGTGCAGCCCTGGCTGGGCTCTTGTGCTGCCCAAGGTGGATCCATGGGGGCCTTTAAATAAATCCCTGCTTTATTCTTTAGCTCTGTCCAGCCTCTGTTGCAGGTCAGCCTTCCCAAGGCATCCCTGGCTCCAGGGAAGTGGCAGCCAGGGCTGGAATTCAGTGGGACAATCACACAGAGCCACCGCACCTCCAGGGAGCCAGGAAGAGCTGCAGACCAGGAGGAGTTCACCACAAAATGCAGCTGCAGGAGGGGCCCAGCCAGGCTCAGCTCTGGCTCCTGGAGAATCCTCCCATGGGGTGGGGTAAGAACGCCAGGGTGTGGATCCACGGGATCCAGGGCATCTCCCTGCCAGGGCACTGCCAGCCTGGCAGGGCAGGGAGCACCCTCAGAGCATCCCAAAGCTGAGCCTCACAGGGCAGGTGCAGGGGAAACCCTGGCATGCTCCTGGCTGTGCTTTGGGTGTTTCTGTTTGAATACAATTCTTTTTCTGTGGGAATCCATAAAATGAGAGGATTTTAGGAAGGTGGTAAGAGACAGGCCTCAGACACAGCAGGAATTGGGAACAGTGCTGAAGCATCAGAAAAAATACGTAAGCTGTAGAGAAGATATGGGAATAGAACAATAGAGCTGTGTATTAGTGCTTCGGAATAGCTTCCCAAGTTGCAAAAAGTTTCTCTAGCAAGGTTAAGCTCATGAATAGGGCTCTGTGCGTTGTCTCTCATAAACGGGCATTGTATTCGAAAATAAGCAAGTATTGTTTTAACCAAAGCTATGTGTGCTTACGTTGATTGGATAGAATCACTGTCAATACGCTTTTGCTCTGTGTAATTGGCTAAGAGGAGTATTTGGTACATTGTAACTTTAAGTTTCTTTGGCCTGCTGCCTGGATAGCGAGCTGCTCGCATCTCTACATGAACCAAATCATGTAATGAGACTGATGCTGAGAATAAAACAGCTCAGGACGATTTCCCATGTCCAGTTTGTGTCTGTATATAAACTGCCGACATCATTTTTCCATATTATTTCCAAGTTTTGCACTTCTCAAAGTGACCCTTTTTTCCAAAAAAAGGGCAAATTACATATGTTTTGACACCATCTCTCCCCCATTAGTTGGAATTAAGCTTCCAGGACAAGGATTTACATTGCTAAAAGGAGAAGGGGCTCTACAGACCCTTCAAAAACGCTGCGTCTCCCTAATTTAACTTGCAAAGGGATGCTGGTCCCTAACGTGTCCTCTGGTGGCCCTGAGCCCTGCAGAGGGACAGCCCCAGCCCTGGGGTGGCAGCAGGAGCAGGGCAGTGCCCGTGCCCTGAGCTGGCACTGCTGGGGCACCTCCAGTGCTGGGGCAGCTCTGGGACCCTCCTGCCAGGAGAGACCTGGAGGGGCTGGAGCGTGTGCAGGGCAGGGAACGGAGCTGGGAAGGGGCTGGAGCCCCAGGAGAGGCTGAGGGAGCTGGGAAGGGGCTCAGCCTGGAGCAAAGGAGGCTCAGGGGGCCCCTTGTGGCTCTGCACAGCTCCTGCCAGGAGGGGACAGCCGGGGGGTCGGGCTGTGCTCCAGGGAACAGGGACAGGAGCAGAGGGAACGGCCTCAGGCTGGGCCAGGGTGGGCTCAGGGTGGATTTTGGGATAATTCCTTCATGGGAAGAGCTGTCCAGCCCTGGCACAGCTGCCCAGGGCAGTGGGGGAGTCCCCATCCCTGCAGGGATTTAATATCCACATGGATGGGGCCAGGGGTCAGTGGGGAACATGGTGGTGCTCCTGTGCATAATCCAGCTGTGGTTGGATTGAAGATCTCAGAGGGTTTTTCCAACCCCCCCCAGCTCTGTGAGTCGATGATTCCATGAGGAACAGCCCTGCCCCCCCTGCCCTGGTGGGTGAAGGACATTCAGCACCCCAGGCACTGATGTGGAACAGCCCCATCAGGAGTTCAGCAAGAGCTCCAAGAGGAGTTTTCCATAATTCTGTGGCTCTCACACAGGGCTTTGCCAAGGGAGAGGCCCAGGGGAGCCAGGACAGCTCTCCCTGGCCACAGACAGAGGAGTTTCCTCTGAGTGTTCCCACAAAACACCAGCCCTGAGTGCGTGGGATGAGCTTGGACACAAACTGCAGATGTGCCATGGTCCAACCCCAACCTCTCCTTGTGGGACACCTTGTGAGGGACAAGGACAAGAGCAAAGTGCAGCCCTGAGCACTTCAGAGCTGTCATGGGCTGGAGTTTCAGAGAGAAAAACCTCAGCCCAAAGTCAGCTCCACGGCTCTGCCTGCTGCAGCCATTGCTGAGGGGATGGGGGAGTGCACAGGGTCAAACACGAATTTTTGATCCCATCTCAGGAAAGGCTCTGTGTGGTCAGCTCAAGGGGCTCCCTGTCAGCATTTCCCACGTGCCTCCATAAATCAAACCCTCCTGCAGGCAGCTCAGAGCCACAGGGCTTGGTTTGGGAGCACCCTTGGCTTTGAAAAGCAGGAGGCTGCATCCACAGGAAAAACAATTTCAATAAATGCAAGCCCTGGGTTCTGGCCCTTTGGGATCCTTTGGATCTCTGCTCCCCACAGGGATTTTGCGCTCCCAACAATTTATCTCCCACAGGAGTGCTTTGAACAGGGGCCACGTTCTGTTCTGTGAGTTTTTTGAAATATTCCTTGATGATGGACAAGGGGTTTGATACATAAATGGTCCTGAGAGGTGACACAGAGAGGGCAGCAGGGAACGGTGCTGGTCCTGAGGGAACAAAATTATCGGGATATTGGCAGCCAAACTCTGTCTCCGTGGACAAGGGATCTTCCCTTGCTGTCTCTATGCTGGAATATCTCAAAAACAAGGAGCCCTGGAGAGCTGCTCTCTCTCTCTCACAGGAATTGCTGAGACATTTGAAAATCAATTCTCTGGCTCTGGGAGGAGCTTTCAGGGAAATCTTTCACGGGTCACTTGGTAAGGAAACCTCCATTGCAAAGGTTCCAAAGGAGCCATTACCAGCTCAATAGGGAAAAAAAAAAAAAACACCTTGAGGATGGAAACAGAGGTTGCATTCCACTTTGTAAAGGGTGGCAGCTCAGCCCAAACAGCCCAGATATTCTTTGTATCTCTTGCAATACCAGAGCTTTATCCCTGATTGCATCTCCTTGCTGCTCCTCGGAGCCAAGTGCCCGGCACAAATCTCCTCCAGCCTCCTGTGAGGGACCATTTTCTGCAGCAAATGACCACTGAAATGTTATAAAGAGGCTGTGGAACCCCATCAGGCACCGAATAATGCAGCATTGGAGTGTCCCCTGAAAGATGACCTGAGCCAGAACACAGCTCATGGGCATCGCTCTGCTCCTGGGGCCGGGATGTGATTTAGGGCTTCACATCCTGCTTTAAAAAGTGCCAAAATTAATAATGAAACGGATGCCTTTCCCAGGCAGGGAGCAAAGCAACCCAGTGGGCAAGGCTGCAGATTGGTTTGGGAAGAGAAATGGGGGCCCAGGGGCTGTAAAATGAAGAGGGAAGGAGAAGGAGCCGTGGCACAGCTGTGGGCAGGGAGAGGAGCTCTGCAAATCACGGATGCATCACGGAGCAGAGCCCTGAGCTCCCAGCATGGAGGGGCAGCCTTTGTCAGGGAGCAAATCCAGAGCCAAATCAGCCAGCAGGGATGGAAACACAGCCTGGGGTGGCTCCTGCAAAACCCTGGGGGAATGGGGGTGATCTGTGGGAAACGATCTGATCCATAGGGAGTGATCTGATCCATGGGGAGTGGACTGATCCATGGGGAGTGGTCTGATCCATGGAAAATTATCTGACCCATGGAAATTATCTGATCTGTGGGAAATGATCTGATTCATGGGAATTATATGATCCATTGGAGTGATCTGATCCATGGGAGTGATCTGATCCATGGGAAAGGATCTGATCCATGGAAAATTATCTGATCCATGGAAAATTATCTGATCTGTGGGAAATGATCTGATCCATGGGAATTATATGATCCATTGGAGTGATCTGATCCATGGGAAATTATCTGATCCATGGAAGGGATCTGATCCATGGGAGTGTTCTGATCTATGGTAGTGATCTGATCCATGGAAAATTATCAGATCCGTGGGAAATTATCTGATCCCTGGAAATTATCTGATCCATGGAAATTATCTGATCCATTGTGATCCATGGGTAGTGATCTGATCCATGGAATTATGTCTGTGGAATGTCATGGAAATTATCTGATCCATGGAAGGGATCTGATTCATGGAAAAAGATCTGATCCACAGAAGCGATCTGATCCATGGAAAATTATCTGATCTGTGGGAAATGATCTGATCCATGGGGAGTGATCTGATCCATGGAAAATTATCTGATCCATGGAAAATTATCTGATTCATGGAAATTATCTGATCCATCGAAGTGATCTGATCCATGGGATTGATCTGATCCGTGGGAAATTATCTGATCCGTGGAAATTATCTGATCCATGGAAAATTATCTGATTCATGGAAATTATCTGATCCATTCTGATCCATGGGGAGTGATCTGATCCATGGGAAATTATCTGATCTGTGGGAAATTATCTGATCCATGGAAATTATCTGATCCATGGAAATTATCTGATCCATGGGACTGATCTGATCCATGGGAATGCACTTCCAGTGCCAGGTAAATCCTCAGCTGGGCCATGTCCGTGGCCTCTGGGGCTGCTGTCACCTCCTCACCTCAGACGCATGGACCAAGGTGGTTCTTAGGATCCCTTCTATCCCATTCCATGGAAAACAGGGGCACAAGGAGGTGGTCAGAGGTCTGGAATGGTGAGGAAAACTGGAGGATGAGATTGTCCAGCAGAGAAAAGGGATTTGCTGCAACAAAGCTATGGGAGAAGTTAACAAAATCATGAGAGGACATCAAGCACTCAGCATTTGGTTCTCTTCCTGAGGAAGGAAAAGGGGAAACAAGCAGGAATTAAGGTCAAAACAAACAAAACCCTCTTTCTTCATGCAGCAGGAATTGGATTTGCTGAGCTCCTTGCCAAGGAAAACTACAAGTGCTGAAATCCTGCATGGGCCCACGGGAAAAGTGGGAGAGGGTTTGGGGAAAGCTGCACCAAGGGGTGCTGGACACCTCATCAGGCTCAGGAATCTGCTGCTGGAGCAGGAACGGGATCTCCCCAAAGCCTTGGAGATGATCTGAGATGATAAGAGAAGGTTCTCACAGATAAATGGCTTAAATGGCTTAAAAATGGCTAAAAGTCTTTTTAAAAGTCTAAGAACTCTTTTAAATGTCCAAAGGAGCAGGAAGCACAGGACAGGAATAAGCTCTTGGTTCCTGGAGTGCAAGGAGGTGGATTGTGAAGGGATCAGGACACTTCTCCATGGTCTGTGAAGGAAAGGATGGAATCATGACCAGATTTGCTGGGCTGAGTTACTGAAGGTGGAAAGGCAGGGGCTGCCTGCAGGAGCTCGTAATGGTGACTGAGAGGGTGACAGAGCAGCAGCTGGAATTCAGTGGAGACAAATGGAAATGGATGCACACAGGGAAAACAAACCCTGGCTCCAAATGGGCCATAATGGGCTCTGAAAATCCCCACTCAGGCGGGAGGGCTGGAGTGATGAGGGACATTTCTGAGGAAATGTCAGCACAGCTCTTTGCAGGGTCAGAAAAATTGGAAAATTGAATGGTGGGGACAGGCAGGGAATGAAAAGGAACTGTCCTGGTAAAACACAGAGGTTCAGCTGCAAGGAGGAAATCTGAGTCTCCCCTGTCCTCATCCCAACTTCCAGAGGCACAGGGCAGAGGATTTACTGAGAGGAGCAATGAAAAAGGAAAACCAGACATTGCTGGGGGCAGAGCTATTAAAGAGAGGCCAAAGGGAATCCCCAAGGCACAGGCAGCTGGAGCCAAGGAATTCTCATCCCTGCAGGCTGGTGCTGCTCTCCAAGGCTGCCCTGAGCCCTGCCCACTGTGGTTATTGCTGCTCCAGGGCAGGAATGTTTGGGATGATCCAGGAGCCAGAGGAGTGCGGAGATCACAAAAGAAGCAGCACATGGAACCAGCTCCAGGAGCCCTCATTCCAGGCTTGGCCCTGTGCAGCCACATTTCTCCTCACAGAGGAAAGCGAGGCACAATTCTTCCCAAGAATATTTCTGGGTTTCACAGTCTCTGAACCTCAGAGAAAGGAAAAACACTTCTTATCATTTGCTGCGCCTGTGTTTGTGCCAAAGCAGAATGCAATGTGGAGATTGTTAACCCACAGTGATGGTGTTTTGGTTCCTTGGCCTGTCAGGGTCAGGTGTGACCGTGTTCACAGGGGTCTGAGGATGAGGGAAGAGACAAGGATCTGACTCCATGTTTCAGAAGGCTGATTTATTATTTTATCATATATATTACATTAAAACTATACTAAAAGAATAGAAGAAAAGGTTCTCAGAAGGCTGGCTAAGAATAGAATGGAATGATAACAAAAGCAGCTGTCTCAGACTCTCTGTCCGAGCTAGCTGACTGTGATTGGCCATTAATTAGAAACAACCCCGTGAGACCAATCACAGATGCACCTGTTGCATTCCACAGCAGCAGATAACCAATGTTTACATTTTGTTCCTGAGGCCTCTCAGCTTCTCAAGAAGAAAAAATCCTAAAAAAAGGATTTTTAATGAAAAGATGTCTGCGACAGCCAGGCGTGTGTGTGTGTGTGTCAGGACTGACAGCCATGAGAGTCACAGCAGTTCAGTGCAGTTGTGTGCAGGGTTGAGCGCTTGGCAGATTCAGTTTAGATGTAATGTAACATAGTGTAATATAATATAGAATGATATACTATAATAAAGTAATTAATCAGCCTTCTGATAAGATGGAGTCAGATGCATCATTCTGTCCCCTCACTGGGGCTCCCTGTAAATTCCACAGCCCTGGTGCCTCATCTTCACTGTTGGCTGAGGCTGCCCCAGCTCTGCTCCTCACAGGCACTCACTCAGAATTCATTGTGCTTTCTGTCCAACCACGGGACAGACGGGCTCTGATTTCACCTTTGCTCCCGTCTCAGCTGTGGGCTCAGCCTGGAGCTCAGACTTTCAAACATTCTGAAGGCCAAGTCTTGTGGATCCTGAACTCTTCCTCCTCTCCTCTGCTTCCCATCTTTGTCCTGATCACCTCTGGCAGAACTTTCCTTCTCACTTCATAGGGACTTTGGGATTCTCCAGGATTTCACAGAATCCCAGAATGGTTTGGGTGGGAAGGAACATTAAAACTCATTTAGTGCCACCCCTGCCATGGCAGGGACACCTCCCACTGTCCCAGGCTGCTCCAAACCCTGTCCAGCCTTGGGCACTGCCAGGGATCCAGGGGCAGCCCCAGCTGCTCTGGGCACCCTGTGCCAGGGCCTCAGACCCTCACAGAGAGGAATTTATTCCCAATATTCAATCTAAACCTTCCTTCCTTCAATTTAATCCATCCCCTTGTCCTGGTCACTCCATGCCCCTGTGTCTTTGAAGTTATGACAGGCCCTTAGATTAAAGAACTTGGTAAAAATCTTTAGGAAAGTCGAGTAGGTTTATGCCCATTGGATCTCTGGGCCACCTGATCTCCTCCCTTGCTGCCTCCCTCAGAAACTCCAGGGCAGAGTCCTGGTTGGATTTCCCAGGAGCTGCTCTCCCCTGCTCCCCAGTTCCCCTCCTCAGTGCAGTTCTACCTCATTTACACATCACTCTTAATAATCTGCTGTTCCTGGAGCTGCTCAAGAGCATTTTTTCCAATCAAGGTCTCGCTGCTTCCTTTCCCTCTGATGGTGAGGAAATGTTAAGTGGGAGCTCTCAGAGCAGCGCTAATGCTGTTAATGGCTCAGCTGTTTCACCCTTGGATTCCTCTGGAGCTCTGCAGTGAGCACCACCCGAGTGTTGCCATTTATTGTCTCGAGTTGTTTTAGAGCTTCACCCACCCAGACATCCTTGGAGCCACATTTCCTGGCCCCCATCAAGGTTTCCACACTGAGGATTCCTGGAAACTCTTTTTTCCTGGGAACCTGCAGCTGGTTCTCTGCTGCAGTTTGATCGTCTTCATTCTGCCCTTTGGATTATTCCAGCTTCCTGCTCAGGGGTGTTTGGGACAGAAAATTCCCCTGGAAGGCAATGCCTGAACTTCCAGTGGGCACTGGAGGGATGCAGGGTCCTATGGATGGTGGGGGGGATGATCCTCATGGAGGATCCAGCACTTGAGATCGTGTTGATCCATCCAGTCCTCCTTCCTCTGCTGCCTCATTTCCCCAGGATAACCACTGGGCTAACCCAGATCCTGCAGGAGCAGCAGCCAAATCTTCATGAAGGAGTAATTTTTACATGGGCAGAGGGTGATAGAGCAAGTTTTAAACTAAAGGGGAGAGAATTGGATGGGATCTTGGGAATTAGGAATTGTTCCCTGGCAGGGTGGGCAGGCCCTGGCACAGGGTGCCCAGAGCAGCTGGGGCTGCCCCTGGATCCCTGGCAGTGCCCAAGTCCAGGCTGGACATTGGGGCTGGGAGCACCTGGGACAGTGGGAGGTGTCCCTGCCATGGCAGGGGTGGCACTGGATGGGTTTAATGTCCCTTCCCACCCAAACCATTCCATGTTTCAAAGATTCCACGTGCTGCTCACCAGGCAGGGCAGGAGGCAGCAGTGACCCCTGGCCTTGGCCACTTCCAGGGATTCAGGGGCAGACCCAGCTTCAGCTTCCCCCACATCCCCTTGCTCTCCCCCAGGCAGATCCATGTTCTCCTCCATCCTCTTCCCCTCCTTCAAGAGCCCCAGTTGTGCTCCCAGAATCTCCCTGCCCTGTCCCAGGCTCCCATCTCCCCCAGCCCGGAGCTGCTGCCTGTTTCCCAGAGCTGGGATTCCATTCCAGCCTCGTTGAGCATCTCACTGAGGCTTTGGCTGCTTGGTGGAATTTGTATCCAGCAGAAATTGGATTTGCTGTGCTGCTGCAAGCACTTCCTACCTGGGAGAGGGAGCTGTGCCAGCATTAACATTCCTGTCACCGTGTCACCTCGCTGAAGGTGCCACTGCTCCTTTGGTGCCTCCCTCCCCTGCTCTGGAGGTCAGAGCAGCCTCAGGTTTCTCCTTGGGCTCCGTGTGAGCCACCCCTGAGTGCCAGTGAGGATCAGGATTCATTCCTGCAGTGTTTCACCCTTTCCCAGCCCCGTTTTCCCCTTTTTCCAGGTGCATGGGACCAGCAATGCCCTGTGCCTCAGGGAGAGGAAACACCTCAGGGAAACACCTGCCCTGTGCTGTAGGAATGGGGATCATGGAGGGTGGGGTTTCCCTCCTCCTGCTTTGACTCCCAGCAGGATTGAGCTGGGTTCAAAGCAGCCTCTGTCCAGCAGCAGTGTCCCACGAGGGGTCAGCAAGGATGAACACAAAGGACAGGAGTGTGTGCTGCTCTGAAACTCCCAGTGAGGCTGGACGTGGAAATCTCCTGGTTTATGGAGGGGATTTTTCCTCCCGTTGCTTTGGCTGTGTGGGGAGGATCCATGTGGAGCTCCCCTGGGACGGGGGATGTGCTCTGGGGTAAATCTGCTCTGCTCAAACCCACCTGAGAGCAGGGCCAAGCTGCCCTGATGGAACTGGTGGATGGGGAGACACCTGGAAACATGGAAACGCCAGGGAAAAGGGAAAATTGTTCCTTATCCCTCCTCTGGGGGTCACAGATGTCCCGTGCTGGCACTGCCCAGGCTGCCCAGGGAATGGGCACGGCCCCGAGGCTGCCAGAGCTCCAGGAGCCTTTGGACAGCGCTGCCAGGGATGGACAGGGTGGGGTTGTTGGGGGTCTGGGCAGGGACAGGGGCTGGGCTGGGGGATCCTGGGGGTCCCAGCTCAGGATATTCCATGATTCTGTGACATGCCCAGGCTTTGGCTTTAGGGTGTTTCACCAAGGCGTGGATCTCAGACACGAGTGGGGAAGGATCCTGCGGATCTGAGCCCCACGAGGAGCCGTTCCTCCTCCCCGTGCTCCTGCAGAGATCCCCCGGCTCAGGCTGGCAGAAATCCCAAAGGCAGCGTTTGGGAGGAGCAGCTTTCCCAAGGAAAGGGAGGCTGGCACCCTTGGGATGTGCCAGGAGCGCTCCATCACACCCGGCTGTGCCCAGCCAAAGCCATCCCGCGGCATCCAGCGGTGTCGCTGTGCCTGCACATCTGGACCGCGCAGCTCCGGGAGGAGGAAACCCCTCGGGTGTCCAGGGAAGCGGGAGCCGCTGGAATTTTATCCCATCCTCGGTTTCCCGAGCGTTGTGCGGAGCGCAGTTGCCATCTAGTGGGACAGAGCATCCCTGCAGAGCATCCCTGCTCCACAGCGGGAATGCCCCAAAGGAAAAGCTTCCACCGAACCCTCGGCATGAGCCCAGAGCCTCCAATGTCACGGACACATTTTATGAAAAATCCTTTCCTTAGGATTTCTCCTCCTGAGAAGCTGAGAGGCCTCAGGAACAAAATGTAAACAATGGTTATCTGCTGCTGTGGAATGCAACAGGTGCATCTGCGATTGGTCTCATGTGGTTGTTTCTAATTAATGGCCAATCACAGCCCAGCTGGCTCGGACTCTCTGGTCAGTTACAAGATTTTATTATCATTCCATTCCTTTCAAGCCTTCTGATGTCTCCTTTCTCTTTTCTTTTAGCATAGCTTTAATACATAATTTTCTTTTAATATAATATATATCATAAAATAACAAACCAGCCTTCTGAAAGATGGAGTCAAGGTTCTCATCTCTTCCCTCATCCTGGGACCCCTGGGAACAGCCCCACACTGCCCAAGGTGCCACCACCCTCCAGCTGCACACTGGAGATGTCAGCACTCAGGAACACAGAATGATGACATGCAGCTGCTTTCACTGAGAGCTCTGGGTGTCAGGGGACACAGACCCAAATCTGACCCCCCATGGGTTCGGGATGGACAGGTTTTATATTCTATTTGTGAAGAAAGACACAAGAGAACTGTTTTCTTGTAGAGAAGTCTCCATAACATTTACAAGAGGGACTTCTCTCCCTAAGTGAACTGGAATAAGATTATTTTAGAGGTGGTAAACTGACTGAAATTTTAGGTTTTCTTTCTTTACACAGTCTTTATATTCTAAAATTATACTCTATCATTATATAATCTATATAAAATATAATATATCGTTTATATTACAATGTATTTATATTCTATCATTATATAACTTACATATTAATTATTAAACTTACACTGTATACATGTATTACACTTACATTGTATACTTACAATGTACACATTCTATTGTACACATTGATTTCATCCAAGCATGGGTTTCTGGTGATCCCCCTCAAACCCTTCAACATAGCTCCTCATGATTCTTTCTTAAGATTAAACAATAATTATATCTAATTACTAAGCAATCATCACACCTAACAATCGTATCATTTATCATATACTGGTTACACAGGGGCAGTTTCACATCATCCAGGCCTAACATTTCCCAGGGCCTACCTTTAACATTTCCCCAGGGCCTGCTAAGCCTAAGAGTTTCTTTCTAACTCCCCAGATTTTCTATGATTTTAAAACATTTTACTATCAGAGAGATTCAATGCCCAGCTTTAACCCTGGCTTTGCTTTTAGCCCCAAACTTGCTTTTATCCCACTGATTTTAGGCAGGATGGATCCTCTGTGTGTGGCCATGGGAAGGAAAAAGCCACAGGATGCTGTTTTGGGAATTTTCTGCCTCTCTGGGACTTGGTTTGGGCTCTGAGCTGCAGCTGCAGCTCCAGTGACTGCAGGGCTGTTCTGACTCCTTCCCTAATTGCCAGATTTTCCAGGGTTCTAATTAAAACAGGAGCTCTGAGTGATTCCAGCACCCATTGGAGGCAGCTCCTGCAGGGAATTGGATTTAAAAAAGAAAAAAGAAAAAAGGTAATAAGCAAATTTTTTCCTACAAATGGCAGCTCCTAAAAATCAGCAGCACACACAGGGGGCTCCCCTGAGCCTTGGGGTGGGACCCCTCCCTAAACACCCCAAAACTCCCCCAAACACCCCCAGAGGTGCTCAGGCTGCAATTCCTGATGGGAATTCCACAGCTCTGCCTTCTATGAGTGTCCCACATTTAGAAAAGGCTTGGCAGATGTTACAACTCACTGACCTGTGTCCAGTCAGGAGCTCTCCAGGGTTTCACAGAACCATGGAAGGGTTTGGGTGGGACGGGACCTCAAATCCCACCCAGTCCCAGCCCTGCCAAGGGCTAACATTTCCCCAGGGCCTGCTAAGCCTAAGAGTTTCTTTTTAACACCTTCCAATTCCGTGTAGTGCTTTTGGTTCTCCAGTTTGAGATTTCACCAATTTTGAGATTTCCCAGGCAAAGCACCAAAGAGCGTGGTGGGGTCAGTGCTGGCCAACCCCGGTGCACTCAGTTCCTGCTGTGAGACAGGAGAAAGGCACAGCAGGCTCAAACCTTTAAAAAGGTATAAAGAAAATTATTAGCAGTAAAGAAAATTACTGTTAATTTTCTTAAAAAATTATTAAAGTTATTAACAGTAACTAAAAGAAAGAAATAATAAGAACCAGAACAAACCCCTCAGAACACTTCTCCTCCCCCCACAACGTTTCCTTTCCCACTGACAATGTAAAGAAAGAAACCTTAAAATTTCAGTTTCCCACCTCTAGAACAGCCTTTCTTCAGTTCACCTGGGGAGAGAAGTGCCTCTGGTAAATGTTATGGAAACTTCTCCACAAGAGGAAAAACCAGTTCTCTCGTGGCTCTCTCACGAACAGCAGCCACCAGGAATTCTGCAATTCTGCAAAAAGTCCCTCCCATTCTCACAGCTTTCCCCACAGCTGTGTTTATGGGCCATGTCGACTTACGGGATACTAATTGAAGGATGAGCTGCTCAAAGGCAAAGGTTCTCATTATCTATCTCTAAAATCACCTTCATCCCTGGGAACAGAGATCTTCTTCCTCTCTCCCTGGGGGCACAGGGTTCTCATCACTCTTCTCTCCCTCTGTTCAAACTTCTCATGGGATCACAGCGGCTTCAACATCTGCTTACTCCAGCACAGAGGCCTTTGCTCACAGCCACAATTTGAACACTTCATCTCCACACAGTTTCATGTGTTAAAGGGAAGAAGAATCCTTTCTCCATAGCTTACAAGAGGATTTCAGCCCTAAAATCAAGGCAGCTCCTCATCCCTCCCATCTGGGACTTTTTCCTCAATGTCCCCATGCTGCTCCTTTACTCGCTGGCATCCTGTTCCTTTCTCACTCCAGGGAGGATGGAAAGTGCCCATCAAAAGCCAGGTGTGAGGCCCTGCTTTGGGAAGGGAAGGGCGCCAGGATCTCCCAAGCTGCTCCATTTGTTGGCTCCAAGCCCCTTCCACCCTCCCTGCCTGGCTTTTCCATGGCTAATTCCCAGATTTCTCCCAGTCCTGCTCAAACCCAGCCCTGTGTCCTGGGTTTGTGGCAATGTTGCTGTAAAAGAGATCCTCCTCTCTAAGGAAGAATTAATTCCATTAATTAAATTTATTCCATGAATTGAATTCCATGAAATGAATTTTTTCTTATTCCCACAGTTTTTCTAATTTATTCTCCCATTTTTCCCCTCAACTTCTTTAGACTTTTTCCCTTTTGTTCAGTAAAGTGTAGAAAAGGGGTTTTTTTCCAGATTTTACCTTTTTTTTCCTTTACTTTTTCCTGGGGAAAAGCAAAGGGATTTTTCCCCTATTCCGTCCCTCTGGGATTGAGAAGTGGGGTGATTTCCCTGCTGTCAAAATCCTTAATCCCAGCAGGGCAGCAAAACTTTCATCTCCTTTCTTACCATTCATCCCCCAACACAATGGTGGCAGACGTTGCTTTTCGTTTTTCTTATTTCTTTCCCATCATTTTCCATCCGTGTGACTTCAGTGGTTTCCTTCTGGTTTTATTTCCTTTTTCCATTCAATTTTCCATCCAGTTCCTCACATCACCCAAGTGGAAAAATATTTTCTTTGCTCCTGCTTGGGTGGGTGGGTTTGCTTTGGGTTTTTTTCCCTCTTACTCTCTTTCCACAAGGGATGAAAGAACATTCCTGAGGGGAAGACCTAAATCCCATCCCATCCCACCCCAGCCATGGGCAGGGACACCTTCCACCCTCCCAGGGTGCTCCAAGCCAAATCCAACCTGGCCTTGGGCACTTCCAGGGATGGGCAACACTTCCAGGATCAGCCAATGGTGAATTTCCTCCTTCTCCCCCCTCACCACCCCAATTTTCCCAGGAAAAGTGGGAATTTCTCACCATGGGCACAATTAGCTGGGAGCATCCATGGAGAATGGGAATGAGAAGAAAACCCCAAGAATTGGCTGCCAGAGCCATAAATGATGGCAGGGTTTGTTCAGTGTGAGTACAAAAAGGCATCTAATAAATTTAATTACGCTGAAATTAAGAGAATTAATTGGCCCTGCTTAATGGGCAATGATGGTCGAGGACTGAACAGCAATCCCAGCCATTCCATGGAAATGATGGGATTTCAACAAAACACACTCCTTATGGAGCAGGGCTCCTTGGGGAGGGGCAGCCTGAGGAGTGCAAGGACTGGAATTCTCTAGGCTGGGTGGGAATTTTTGCTGTGGGATCCCCCAAATCCCCTTCCAAGCAAAGTTCCCCTCTGGAGTAAAATACTTGTTACGAAATGTCTTAAAATGGGAATAAATGCTCTGCTGGAGCAGCATCCTACAGGAATTCCCGGAATTAGGAAAAGACAGCAAATGCACCATTAGTTCAGCACTGCTGCACCCTCATTACTGTGGGTAATAAATAAAAATATTGCCTTGGAATGGCAGGAA
Source organism: Camarhynchus parvulus (assembly GCF_901933205.1). Taxonomy (NCBI): domain Eukaryota; kingdom Metazoa; phylum Chordata; class Aves; order Passeriformes; family Thraupidae; genus Camarhynchus; species Camarhynchus parvulus. The sequence goes on from NC_044585.1 coordinate 1,172,626, forward strand.
TTAATGAGCAGTTGGTCAATATCCCTCCCTGAACCCACCCTGCTCCCTGTGGCATGGTTCGAGTTCATCACCCTCAGGGAATCGAGGTGATGAACCAGGATTGCCCAGGAAAAGTGGGAATTTGGGAGGTTTCTTTTCATTTGGGGCTGATGAGGCTGCTCCCAGCCCCAGTGTCCAGCCTGGCCTTGGGCACTGCCAGGGATCCAGGGGCAGCCCCAGCTGCTCTGGGCACCCTGTGCCAGGGCCTGCCCACCCTGCCAGGGAACAATTCCCAATTCCCAATATCCCATCCAGCCCTGCCCTCTGGCAGTGGGAGCCATTCCCTGTGTCCTGTCCCTCCATCCCTTGTCCCCAGTCCCTCTGCAGCTCTCCTGGAGCCCCTTCAGGCCCTGCAAGGGGCTCTGAGCTCTCCCTGGAGCCTTCTCCTCTCCAGGTGAGCACCCCCAGCTCTCCCAGCCTGGCTCAGAGCAGAGGATGAGGAATTCCCAGCTGTTCTGCTGTTTTGCTGTTTTGCTGTTTGTTTTCAGCAGCTCCTCCCTTGGTCAGGGAGCAAAGCAATCCCTGAGACCCTCTGGGTGGCTCCAGAGCAAAGCAGAGGCTGCAGGTGTCCACGTGAGGCATCCCAGGGTCAAAAATAGCAAAAATAGTGGAGAAAGGTGAATTCATGGATATTTGTAAAAGTCTGACTCCAGCTGCTGCCTCGTGCCTCCTTCAGAGGCTCCTCTCAGGAAAGTGTTCAACTGATTCCAAAATCCCAGTGGCACCACAGGGCTGTAAATCTCCATCCCAAGAGCATTCCCAGCTCACTTCCCATTGGAACGGACACATCCCACCCCAGAATCAAACCAAACTAAATACCTCCACTAGAACACATCCTTTTTATCCTTCTTTTTCCCTGGGGAATAACTTCAGGTTCTTGTAGCAATGGGAAGACTCCAATGGATCCATCCTGCACATGGACCTGGACCAGGCAACAGCACCAGGACCCTGCACCCTAAAATTGGGCACCCAATCCTATTTGGGACCCTGCACCCCAAAACTGGGTCCCTATAACCCAAAACTGGATCCCTGCACCCCAAAACTGGGTCCCTATAACCCAAAACTGGGTCCCTGCACTGTCTGGGAGCCTGCCCCACCACCCCAGAGGTGCCCTCAACATTCCCTGGTTCTGTGACGTCCTGAGGGAACACCTGGCACTCAGACAAGGCAGAAAATCCCCAGGATGAAATCCTGGCTGTGGCCATTCAGGGATTTGGGAACCCTTCAGGGATTTGGGAACCATTTCTCCAGCAATCTCCTGCTGCAGGATCAGGTTTGTGTCCCTTGGTGTCACCCACGTGTCCAGGAGCCCCGAGGTTGGCAGAGACACTCCTGGAGCCCTGCAAACATTTGGGGTTTCATTAAAAGCTCTGTATAAAAATGTGTTTGTGGCTGTGCTGCTGTGGTTGTGAAACTTAAAAGGAAAATAATAAATCCTGAACTTCAGCCAGGGACCAACTGAACATCCTGAGGGATTCCAGGTTTTCCCTGATCCCACATTGCAGAGGAACATAAAAAACCTCACTTTTATTTTCATTGGAAAGGAAGTACACAGATACTTCAATCCTCATCCCCCTCTCCCCCTGGAACAAGGCACAGCAATAAAATCCTACAAGGAACTCCCATTTCCCCCTTTCCACGTGGAGAAACTTTCCTTGGATGTTCTCCTGCCAATTAAAACCAGAATTTCCCAAGGAGATCTGCCCAGAGTGAGGAATGGGTTTCTTACTTTCCAAATTAAATAAAAGCATCCAAACAGAGCAATTCCCTTGGGTTTTTCCCATTAAACCTCTCTGTCCCAGGGTCAGCCAGCCCAGCCTGGGCAGATCCCACTGGTCACTTGGCAGCTCCAAGATCCCTCTCAGCCTCGTGGTGCTTCTCAGGGAATTTGCAGGAGCTTGGCTCTGCCTGTTGGGATTCCAGAACTGGGACCTCAGTGTGCAGGCAGGAAACTCAGAGTTGTGGAATCATTCAGGCTGGAAAAGACCTCCAAGATCATCCAGTCCAGCCTTTGACCAAATCCCACTAAAAGTGCCACATGGACCCATTTTTTTGGGACACTTCCAGGGATGGTGATTCCACCACTGCCCTGGGCAGCCTGGGTCACTGTTTCATCTCCTTTTCTGCTTGGATTTTTTCCCAAATATCCAACTGGTGTCCTCGTGGTGGAGCAGGAAAGGAACTGTCACCTCCAGCCTGTCCCTGCTCTGTCCCAGAGCGGGAGATGGGAGCAGAGGAGGAGCTGCAGGCTGGGAAGGGGATGTGGGAGTCGCGAGCCTGATCCAGGCAGGCTCTGCAGAGGCTTCCAGGGATTCCATGGCCATCCCTCCTGATTCCCCCAGGATCAGCAAACAGCCCTGGGCTCTCCTGGAGGCACGGACTGATGGTGGTGGGACTGCCTGAGGCCACAGCCCCTCTGCAGGGCTGCTCCCAGCAGGAATTGTGCTCCATGCTTGGGTGGGTGGGTTTGCTTTGGTTTTTTTCCCTCTTACTCTCTTTCCACAGCACATGAAAGAACATTCCTGAGGGGAAGACCTAAATTCCACCCCATTCCAGCCCTGCCATGGGCAGGGACACCTTTCACCCTCCCAGGCTGCTCAAAGCCAAATCCAACCTGGCCTTGGGCACTGCCAGGAACGGTGGAGCCCCTCTTGTTTCCCTGGATCAGCAGCGGGGCTGGGGCACAGGGGGAGCCCCCAGGGGCTGTCCCTGCCCGGCCCTGGTGCCCAGCTGTGCCCCCGGGGCAGGGGGGATCCCTGGGCTCTGTGTCTGCTCCAGCTGCAGCTCCTGCAGCCCCGGGGAGCCCCGGCCGGGCTGGGGGGGCCCAGGGATGGAGGCAGGATGGGGACATTCCCTCTGTGCCTGCACAGGAGAGGGAAAGGGCAGGTCAGCCCAGGGCTGCGAGCTCCAGGAGGATCCTGCCCACACACTCCTGGCTCCTCGCGCCTTGGAGCTCAGCCCTGGACACGAGGGGCAGCCGCGGGCGGCAGGACACACACACAGCGTCACTGATGGACATTTCAGCAGGCAGAGCTGGACACGGAGCCTCTGGAGGGCATCTGCGGGTCCCCGAGGCTCTCTGAGACCCCAACCCCCTGAGGCCTGGCCCCCTGAGCCCCAGCCCAGCCTCGGGGCCTGATTCACCTGCACCAGGGGCTCCCTCGGGGCTCCTGGGGCCTTCTGTGGCTGCTGCCTCTGCTCCCCGTCCTGCACGGCGACACGAGCACGGCTGGCCCCGCGCCCTGCAGAGGGGCTGCCACTGCCCCAGGGGGGACAATGGGGGCTCCTCCAAGGGCTGCTGCTGTCACGGAGCCCATGTCCTCCCTCCCAGCCCCACATCACCTCCTTCCTCTGCCCGGTGGCTCCCAGGGCTCCCTGCAGGCTCTGCCACTGCCCCAGGCGGCGCTGGATCTGCTGCCGGAGCCCCCGCAGGAGGTGGAGAGCGCGGCTGGGGAGGGCAGGGATGAGCGGGAGGGGACGGGGAGGGGACGGGGAGGGAAGGGAGGGGGGGAGGGGAAGGGAGGGGGAGGGAGGGAGGGAGGGAGGGGAAAGGGAGGGAGGGTCGCACCAGTGGGGCCCCCCGTCCGCCTGGGCAGCTCCCGGCACCCACCCGAGCGCTGCCGGCGAGGGGCCCGGTGCCGGGGCAGTGCCGGGCCGGGGGCCGTGTGCCCGGGGAGCCGCCGGGGGGTTCCCCAGCGCCGCGGAGCCCCCGGGCCGGCTCGGGCGATGCTCCCGCCGGGCGCTGCTGCCGGGCGGCTCCTGGAGGGGCAGGGAGAGAGGGATCAGGGCAGCTCTGCCCCGATCCCAGCCCGCCCAGCCGCTCCTGGGGAAGCTTCGGGGCCAGCTCAGAGCTCCCAGGGACATCCGGAGCCCCCCGGGCTGAGCAGAGGTTTGAAAGGAGCAGAAGAAGCACAGAGACACCCGGGGGTCCTGCCTGTGTCCCCAGAGCCACCCCCCGACAGCAGCGTCCCCAGCAGCCCCTCTGTTCTGGGTGGCCTCAGAGGAGCTGCACATCTGGGCTGCTGTGCCCCGCGGCCGATCCCCAGCACAGCCCCGGCTCCGGGCTGGCTGCGTCCCTTCCCTTCCCTTCCCTTCCCTTCCCTTCCCTTCCCTTCCCTTCCCTTCCCTTCCCTTCCCTTCCCTTCCCTTCCCTTCCCTTCCCTTCCCTTCCCTTCCCTTCCCTTCCCTTCCCTTCCCTTCCCTTCCCTTCCCGGACCTGTTCCATCGCCTCCCGCAGCAGCCGCAGGCTCTGGGCCCGGTCCCTCTGGAGCAGCCCCTGCAGGCGCTGCAGGACCCGCAGCCGCTGCCGCAGGAGGGAGCAGCTGCCCCGCTCCAGCTCCCGCAGCCTCTGCAGGACAAGCGGAGTCACCCAGGGCAGCCCCGCAGCCCCCGGGGGGCTCTTCCCAAGGGCGGGGTCCGGGCAGGGTCCTGGCCTTGGTGCCCATTGGGAAAGCGCTGAGCTTTGCTGGGTCGGTGCCCAGGAATTCTCACCCCGGCCTCCAGCCCTGCCTGTTTCTCTGCCCTTCCCGACATTCCAGCTCTCCTGCCTCTGCCGGGGCCTTCCAGGGACCCTCTGAGCTGCACACAGTCACCCCAGGCTGCCTACGGCCACAAGGGTGGTTTTCCCAACAAATTCTTCTCCTAAAAGCCTCAGTTCCTCAATAAACGCCCCCTGTGGATGAATCCAGCTGGGCTCTTTAGGAATTTGGGCGGCAGGAATGTTTCCCATGGGATGCTGGACAAGGGGCTGAGCTGTGGCAGGGTGTGATGTGTGGGCTCCTTCCCACGGCCCCTCCGGTGTGATCCTGGCCCCTCTGGAAAACCGGGAGTGCTCTGACCTCCAGCAGCTCCAGTTTCTCTTCTTGTGCAGTTGTTATTTTCCTTCTTGCCTTGTCCAGCTGCTCCTGGCTCACACGGGCTCCCTGCCCCTGCCAAGACTGCAAAAAGCTCCTCTTTTCCCATTCCCACACCTTTGCCTCTTCCAGGAGCCGGCTCTGGCCCTCCCATCACGCCAGGAGCAGCAAAGCAGAGCCCAGTGGCAGGGACACCCAGCCTGTCCCTGCCACTGCAGCAGTGCCAGCCCCACCCCTGCTTGTGCCACCCCGAGGTCACCTCACCGTGCTCTGCAGGTCCCTGTGGCAGCGGTGCTGGGTGTCCCAGGTGTGTCCCAGCAGTGCCAGGCCAGTCCTGTGCCGGGGACACCGTCACCCACACCCCCAGCTCTGCCCTCAGGGTGCCCATCCCCTCCTGGGCTTCCAGGGCCACCTCCTGCTCCAGCCTGGGGCAGGAGCCATCCCTGGAGCCATCCCTGGAGCCATCCCTGGAGCCATCCCTGGAGCCCCGTACCTGGCTCTGTCCCCTTGGCTCCAGGGCCTGGCAGCAGATCCCAGCGCTCGTGTCCCCTCCTGGCTCCTCCACAGTGGCTGCCCCGCCATGCCCTGGCATCCAGCACTGGGGTTACAATCCCATTTTCCCCCTTTCCATGGCATTCCCAGGGTCACCAAGTGGGACACAAGGGCCAGGGCCAAGCTCGGTGTCCTGGCCCCTCGGTGTCCTGCTGCTCTCCAGATCCCAGCTGGAAGCAGAGCCAGGAGCATCCCTGCATCCATCCCTGCCCCCACCATCCTGTCCCCAGTGGGGCTGTGCCCGTGGCAGACCCCAAACCCCAGAGCCCAAACCCCAGAGCCCAGGGCTGTACCTTGCAGGGCAGTTCCCCTTTCTGGTCCCCTCGCAGCCCTGGGGACACAGGTGACCTCCGTGGCCCGGGGGCTCCCACGGCTGTGCCAGCACCTGTGGGGAAATGGCATTTGGGGAGGGAGGAGCCCACAAACGCACAGAAACCCCACCGGGCTGGTCCCTGGCCCTGCCTGTCCCTTCCCCTGCCTGGCACAGCCCCTCCCGGTGCCCCAGGGCCAGCCCGCACTCACTCCTGCTGCTGGCGGCTCCTCCCCTGTCCACGGCAGTGAAGGTGACATTCCCTGCACGTCCCCAGAGAGCCGGTGGTGGCCCCAGGGCGGGATGTCCCCTGGCTGTGGCCCTGGGGGCCCTGGGAGCGCTGCTGCCAGGAGCTGCTGCCCTTGCCCCAGCCCTGCTCCTGCCAGCAGCGATCCAGGGGTGCCCAGCTGTGCCCAGCAGCTCCCCACGGGCACAGTCCCCGTGTGCCAGGGCTGGCTGGGCAGGGGGGCCCGGCCGGGGCACCCCCCCATGGCTCAGGCTCAGGCTCAGGCGGGAGATCCTGGCTCCCAGGGACTCCAGGCTGCTCCGGGATGCAGAGCTGTCCTGCCGGGGGGCTCTGCCCGCCCCCGTGGCCGTGTCCGGGCTTCTCCCTGCGGGGAACAAGGGCTCGTCCTGCCCGGGATGAGCTCCCGCCCTGGGGACATCCCCTGGCAGGCTCCTGCTGGCACAGCAGCGGCTCCACCATCGCCTCCCAAAAGCTGGCAGCCAAATCCTCGGTGCAGACGGAGCTGGAGCTGCTGCAGTGCCCCGGGCGCTGAGCCCAGCACGGCTCCTCTTCCCATGGGACAGGGCTGCCGCCCCGGGCACTGCCGGCACCGCGTCCTGCCAGCTCTGTGGGGACAGCAGAGCCATGAGCCCGCCCCAGTGGGAAGGAGCCATCCCATCCTGCTGGATCCGAGCCACCTGGGACGGGCTGGCAATGCCTGTTCTTATCGGGGAGCACTCGGGGTGCACCAAAGCACCGACACCGAGCACATCCCACCCTCTGCTGCAAGATCCTCGACTGCCTCCAGTTGGAAAGAGAAGCCACAATATCATCCTTAAATTCATTTTAAACCAGGGTCTTTGTTGACCTTGATGCTCCCAGGGTCGGGAGGGGCAGTGCCAGGGAGGGCTGGCAGCATCCAGGATGGGGCAGGGATGTTGTCAGCTCCTCCCAGGGAGGAATTTTCTCTTATACCCAACCCAAGCCTGCCCTGGCCCAGCCTGAGGCCGTTCCCTCTCCTCCTGTCCCTGTTCCCTGGGAGCACAGCCCGACCCCCCCGGCTGTCCCCTCCTGGCAGGAGCTGTGCAGAGCCACAAGGGCCCCCTGAGCCTCCTTTGCTCCAGGCTGAGCCCCTTCCCAGCTCCCTCAGCTTCTCCTGGGGCTCCAGCCCCTTCCCAGCTCCTCAGCCTCTCCTGGGGCTCCAGCCCCTTCCCAGCTCCCTGAACCTCTGCTCCATCCCCATTCCCAGCCAGGCACTGCCCTGCAGAACTGGCAGAGGGGGCTGGGGGGCCGAGCAGAGCTGAGGAAGCCCCGAGTGCCCCGTGCCCACTCACCGGCCATGGCAGGACCCTGCTGGGAAGGATGGGAAGGACGGGGAGGATGGGAAGGATGGCACCGCCCCCGCTGCCACCAGCGCTCAGCACAGCCACACCCGGGAGCTGCAGGGAATGGGACAGGGAATGGGGCAAGGAATGGAACAGAGAGTGGGACAGGGAATGAGACAGGGAACTGAACAGGGAATGGGACAGGGAACGGGAGAGGGAGTGGAACAGGGAACGGAACAGGGAGTGGAACAGGGAATGGGGCAATTCCAGACGTGTTCACTGGGGGGACAAGGCAGGAGCACCCCAGGGCTGGTGCTGCAGCTGTCCCCCCACATCTGAGCCCCACAAAGGAACCCCCCCTTCCCACACCTGGATTTCAGGTTTCATCAGCAGGGTCCAGATCCAGGATCCTGGAAGCCCTGGGCTGCAGGGCTGCAGAGAGGAGGAGAGAAGCGCTGAGGGTCCCAAAGCCCTTGGGCTCGGCTCAGAAATCCCCAGGGGGGTTCTGCAGCGGGGCCAGGCAGGGCAGGAACCACCCCGGGCTCCAAAACCACCTCACACTGGGGGGAATGGGGCAAGTCCGTGCCGGAGCAAAGGTGAGCTGGGCCAGGCGTGCTGATCCAGGTGTGCTGATCCAGATGTGCTGGGCCAGATGTGCTGGGCCAGGGCTCAGTGAAGGTGCTGAGACCGACACGGCCCAGCCCGGCCCAGTGGCCCCGGAGCTGCGGTGCCAGGGGTGATGGGCCCGGGGGCTGTTTTTCCTTAAAGCCGGAATTTCGGCACTGGAGCCGCCCTGGGAGCTGCAGGTGCCCGGGGCCGCCGCTGTCCCCAGAGCCCCGGAGCCCCGGGTGCACAGGGAGGGTCGCAGGGCCGGGTCCCCCCAGGGCAGCCCCGACTCACCTGGGGCCGGCAGAGGAGCAGGAGCGGGACGGGCAGGGCTGTGTGTCCCGGTCTCCTGGCAACATCCCGCAGGGACCGGCCTGAGCCTGCCCGGATTCCCCACCCGGCCCCGCAGCCCCGGCCCGCACCCTGCTCCAGCTCCCCCGGGCAGCTCCTCCCCACCATCCCCAGGGAATCTCCGTGTCTGGGTACCTTCCCCTGAGCCCCATTCCCTGCTCCTCCTCCGCTGGGCCACCACCACCTTCCCCCTTGGCCAGGCTTCCCTGGAACATCTCCATCCCGATGATCTCCCCCAGCCCATCTCCCTCCCGGGGCAAACCCTGCCCTGTTTCTCCTTCTCCTTCAAGCTCCCAGATAATCTCCTTCCATGCTCCTGTTTCCCTGATCTCCTGCCTTGGACAACCTCCCCTGGATCACCTCCCCTCCTGCCCCTCAAACCACCCTCCCTGCACCATCTCCTCCCCTTGGCACCTTCCCCCCCAGATCCTCCTCCTTCCCTGAATCACCACTTCCCCGGACCTCCCTGTCCTTTGAGCAACATTCCCTGAGTCTTCTCCTTCCTTGCCACCTTCCTGTCCCCCACCCCGTGTCCATGGCCCCCCTCACACCCAGAGCTCCTCCAGGACCTGCAGCCCTGGAGCACCAGTGACCATCTCAGCACCACGGCCTTTAAAACTCCCGAATCCAAGTTTTATTTCCGTGTAGGAGAAGAGGGATCACTCACAATATATTATTGTTCAAAAAGAAAATACATTCAACAGCATTTACAGTGGAATGACATTAAAATCCTCGAGGAGGAACAGAAGGACCAGGAGATGGTGCTCTGGTTAAGTGCTGCTGATAAGATGATCTCTGGAAGATGGAGCAATTTTTTTTCCATTAGCCTAAAATCCGGGGGATTTCTGGGTTGGGGTTGCTCCTCGTGCTCCCCCAGGCTCGGTGGAGCTGTGCAGGGTCTGTGGTGGGGGTTCCCAGGTGGAGGGGGCGATGGGGGCACAGCAGAGGGGACCCCCAGAGCCCAGCCCATCCCGCTCCCTGCTCTGCTCCGCCCGGAACAGCCTGGGCTGGAGCTCCCCCTGCCCCAAGCTCCCGGGTGACACTTGCATTGACACAGCAAAAAGGCAAATAAGGCATTCTGAAAGCTCCACTTCACCCCTCCTCCAGCCCGACCCGAGGGGCACAAACCCCCCGGGACACTCCGGTGCTGCCACAGGCCAGGGCAGCGGCACCAGGGACCCGTGGGGAGCACCCTCCCTGTGCCAGGCAGCCCACCTGGGGCCAGGACACCTGGGCCAGCTCTCACAGGCCAAATCCCAGGCTGGAGCATTTAAGATCAGCTTTCCCGAGCCGGGGCAAAGCTCCAGGAAGGAGTGAACATCCCGGAGCAGCAGCTGCAACTCTCGGGACACTGGGAAGCAGCCTGGAGCATCCCACCGCCAGGAATCCCGAGTGCCACAAACCCCAAACACATCATTCCCAGATGGGAATGTCTCTGGAACACCTTTTCCATGCTACAGGATCCAGCTTTGGAGCAAACCGTTGCTTCCCTGCCATGGGAACCCATCACCACCACCCGAGCTCGGGGACGAGCCGAGGGGAATCGTACTCGTGCTGTAAAAACTCAGACAGACACCTCTGTCTTCATCATTTTTCATCTTTTGTGTACCATAGAAATTTAAGCAAAATAATTTTATATATATTTATATATATATATATGTATAAATTAGAAGCAAATAAATAAGATTAAAGGGTGCACTGAGAGCAGGGGGGGCTGCCCCGCAGCACGGTGACGCCGTCAGGGCCCTGGGGACTGTACACTGTGGGGATCACAGGGATGGAAGTGCTGGAAGCTGATCAGGAGGAGACTGATGGATGGGGAACCTGATTGCATAAGTGTCCCGTGTGCAAGCCTGGAGATTCCAGTTACCATTGCCTCAAGGTTCGTTATTGCTAATTAACTTCACGTGGGTGTGACGGGCGGCTCGGGGCGGCCCCAGAGGCAGGGTCAGTGTGATATGATGGAGAGCCAGAAAAGGAGACAGCAAAAATGGGATCCAGCAGGGCCAGTGCAGGTCTCCAGGTGTTCCCGGCCCAGCAGATCCCATCTTTGGGATGCCACCACCTCCTGCTTCCCCTCGGAGCTCCGGTCCTCACCTGTCACCAGCAGGGCTCGCTCTGCTCCTCCCGCTGCATCCAGGGCCAGGCAGGGTGATGGACCCAGCAGGGCTGAGGGGGACGAGGGGTTCCCTGCCCTGGCAAACTGGAGCTGCTGCAGGGAGAGCCCAGGATGAGGGAGGGGAGGAACAGCAGTTGGGAGCGGGTGCTGGGGCACAGGGACTCTCCAGCCTCAGCCTGTGGCCAGGCCTGTCTGGCTGAACAGGGTGGGAGATGCAGGACCAAGGCTCCACCCCAGCAGCACCACGGCATCTCTGCTCTCCTCTCCCCAGGGCACCTCTTCCCTCCTCTCCCACCCAGCCTCAGGCACAGCTCAGCAGGGAGACACCGATGGAAAAGCTGGAATTGAGATCCAGCCCCCACGTGCAGGGATACAGAGCAGGGACACGGAGCCAGGAGCATCACTGGGACAAAAACTCTTCACTGCATCAGCCTGGTGCTCCCAGCCTCACTGGGGCCATTTCCCCCTTCGCATGTGGTTGCAGGAAAACCAAAGCAAACCTCACTCAAACCACTCCCACACGATAAAGACAGGCCCAAGCTTTGCCTGAACACTTCAGACTGTGGGGAAGCACCTCCAACGCTCTTGAAAGAAACAAAAACCAGGTCAAAAACCCCAAAGTCACCAGCTGAAATATCCTACTTGGTGTTACTGGGATGACAGGGCACTGTGGAACCACCAAGAGCCTCTGGGATCAAGTGCCACAGCTCCTGGGGACAGTTTTCCAAGCAGAGTTGTTCGTGTCCATCTTTGAAGGAAACCTGAACCAGGAGCAGGATTTGTTTTTTTTAAAAAAATAATTCCATAAAGTCCACACAGAAATGGGGTCCCAAAAGAAGAAAAAAAAACTGGCAAAGAGCTCACACAAGCACAGCATTCCCACACCCCGGGCATCTTTGGACATCGACGTCTCAGCCACCGGAGCCAAGGCGCTGGAGGATATAGGCAGCAACTCCTGACAGCAATGAACATCCTAAACCCAACCCAGCTCCACGTGTCCTCACTCCTAAGCAGTCGCTGGAAAATCCATCATTAAAAAAAAAAAAAAAAAAAGATGCTATTTATTAGTGCATAAAAAAATAGGTTTGGAATCCCTGTTTGGATCTCTGCATGTATTGACTCTGTCGGCCCGGCGGGACGCTGCCGGCGTGTCCTCGCTGTCCCTCGGGCTGTGCCAGTGTCCCAGGGGTGGCCCCGAGCTCTGGGGGGCTCAGAAGATGTCGGGGCACACGCTCCAGTCCTGCTTGTCCTTGGCCTCCCAGTAGCCGCCCTTGTAGACGCAGATCAGCTCCCCGGTGACGGCGTCCACCTTGCGCTCGAACCACAGCGGCAGGTACCCCTCGTAGTCCTTCCCTGGGGGGCAGAACGGGGTCAGGGGGGCTTCTGCACCTGCAACCCCAAAATCCCACAGCTCCCAGAAGAGCAGGGACTGGCTGCTGGTGCTCCCAGAGCTCAGGGATTCGTTTGAGCCCAGCCCTGTTGTGGTCACGAGGGCCAAGGACTGATCTCCAGGGGCACAAAGTGACACGGCCAGGGACACGATGACCAGCAAGGCAAAGCAGCCAACAGCCCTCCCTGCCAGAGCCCACTGCCCTAAAAACCCCACCAGCTCCCACAAGTGCCTCAGTCCCTCAATAAAACCTCCCTATGGATAAATCCAGCTTGGCTCTTTAGGAATTTGGGCAGCATGGAATGTCTCCCATGGGATGCATGCAGGGCTGGAAAAGGGACTGAGCTGCTGACAGGTGTGTGATGGCTCTGGCTCTGCACAACTCCTGACAGGAGGGGACAGTCAGGGGGGTCAAGCTCTGCTCCCAGGGAACAGGGATGGGAGGAGAGGAAACGGCCTCATGTTGCACCACAGCAGTTTTAGATGGGATATTAGGGAAAATTCTTTCCTGGAAAGGGGGGTCAGGCATTGGAACAGGCTGCCCAGGGCAGTGGTGAAGTCCCCATCCCAACAGAAAATCCCCAAAGCAGGGACTGTTGGTGCTCCCCGGGCTCAGAGACTGATTTGAGCCCAGCCATGGTCATGAGAGCCAAGGGAGGACTGGTTCTCCTTAGGGACAAAGTGACTGGTGGGACACGATGGCCAAACACACGATGACCAGCAAGGCAAAGCAGCCAACAGCCCTCCCTGCCAGAGCCCACTGCCCCAAAAACCCAACCAGCCCCCACAAGTGCCCCAAACCCACGCAGAAGGGTTCCCCAGAGCTCGCAGGGTGTGTCCCCCACAACCATCGCGGGCAGCGCAGTCCCTGCATCCTGAGCCATCCCCGAGCACCTCCTCACCTTCCTCCATGGCCTCCACGGCCTCGGCCTCCCTGCGCCGGCGCACGGCTCTCTGCTTCTCCTCCAGCCTCTGCTTCTCCACGTTGGCCTCGTCCCAGCGGCCGCTCTCCATGAGCCGCTGGTCGGGGCGCAGCCGGCTGTCTGTGGGCGCCACGCGCTCCTCGGGCTCGTTCAGCGTCAGCGCCAGCTCCGAGAAGAAATACATGTTCTCAGCATTGTCCCTGAGAATGGCAGAGAGCCTGGTCAGCATGGGGAATGCCTCAGGCACAGCCCCACTGATCTGATCCTGCTGAGCTGGGGCAGCCTCCAGTGCTGGGGCAGCTCTGGGACCCTCCTGCCAGGAGAGACCTGGAGGGGCTGGAGCGTGTGCAGGGCAGGGAACGGAGCTGGGAAGGGGCTGGAGCCCCAGGAGAGGCTGAGGGAGCTGGGAAGGGGCTCAGCCTGGAGCAAAGGAGGCTCAGGGGGCCCTTGTGGCTCTGCACAGCTCCTGCTGTGCAAAGCAAAGGAGGCTCAGGGGGGACATTCTGAGCTGCACACAGTCACCCCAGTCTGCCTACAGCCACAAGGCTGTATTTTCCCAAGAATTTTCCTGACAAATTCTCCTAAAGCATCAGTCCCTCAATAAAACCTCCCTATGGATAAATCCAGCTTGGCTCTTTAGGAATTTGGGCAGCATGGAATGTCTCCCATGGGATGCATGCGGGGCTGGAAAAGGGACTGAGCTGCTGACAGGTGTGTGATGGCTCTGGCTCTGCACAACTCCTGCCAGGAGGGGACAGTCAGGGGGGTCAAGCTCTGCTCCCACGAAATAGGGATGGGAGGAGAGGAAACGGCCTCATGTTGCACCACAGCAGTTTTAGATGGGATTTTAGGGAAAATTCTTTCCTGGAAAGGGGGGTCAGGCATTGGAACAGGCTGCCCAGGGCAGTGGTGGAATCCCCATCCCAACAGAAAATCCCCAAAGCAGGGACTGTTGGTGCTCCCCGGGCTCAGAGACTGATTTGAGCCCAGCCATGGTCATGAGAGCCAAGGGAGGACTGGTTCTCCTTAGGGACAAAGTGACTGGTGGGACACGATGGCCGAACACACGATGACCAGCAAGGCAAAGCAGCCAACAGCCCTCCCTGCCAGAGCCCACTGCCCCAAAAACCCAACCAGCCCCCACAAGTGCCCCAAACCCACCCACAAGAGTCCCCACAGCCACTCTCCCCCTTCCAGGGACCCACCTCAGGAAAAGCCACTCAGCCCCACAAGTCCATCCTGTCCTCCGGCCTGGGCACATGAGCCTCCCATTCCCGAAGGCTCTGGGAGATCCCATCCCCCCAGTCCTGCTGTCCATCCCCCCCAGGGACTCACGGGAGCGGGTACTTCCTCCACAGGACCTTTGGGGACAGTGTCTGGTAGACAGTTTTCTGCTTGCCCTCGGTGCTGGTGCTGCCGTGGCTGCTGTGGAGGATCTTGGAGCACTCCATCTTCTCATCCCACGTGCCAGACATGACGTAGTGGGCTTTGCCATCAGCATCACTCACCACCCCTGTCACCTGCCAGGGGGACACGGCTCTGGTGGCATGTGGGAATGCCCAGAGGGACACCACACCTCCAGGTGTCCAGCTGGATGTGGTGCTGTGTCTCCTGGACATCCCTGACCTTGCAGGTGGGTGTCCAACCCACCAAACCCCTCCCAGGTCTCTGTGCTGCAGCTCCAGCACATCAGAGCCGAACCACGGGACACGGAGGTGCCACCCAGCCCTCCCTGGTGAGCCACGTTAGAGGTGCCTGGCCAGCCCCTCAGCCCCATGCTGGGGCTCACCCCAGTGGTACTGGGAGCCTGGAAGAGCCAGGAGTGACCCCTGAAGGAGCAGAGTCCCTGCTGGATACTCACCTTGCGGGGGACATCCCTGGAGAAGTAGCTGTAGGGGGTAAATTTCAGCTGGCATTTATCTTTGGACTTATGGTTAACAATCTCTATTTCACCAGACTGGATAAAAGACACAGAACCACAGCAGGAAGAGACAGAGGAGGTGTTAGTTGTAGTGCAGATACCAACACCCACTGGGCACAGCAGCACCAGTGGCTGCCCCCCACTCCAGCCACCCCCAGCCTCGGGCAGTGCCAGGGAAGGCTCCAGAAGCCTCTCCCAGCCCTGCAGGGAAGCACAGCTCCCCATCGTGGCAGGAGCACGTGCCCAATGCTCCTCCAGCCCCCAGGGCCAGGCAGAACTGTGCCCTCACCCACCTGGTCGATCCAGAGCTTGCCCACGATGATGTTGTGCACTGTGGAGGTGACTTTCCTCCACACGTAGTGGTTCCCACTGGAGTGGAACTCCAGGTGGATGGCGCCTGTGGAGACAGGAATGATCTGAGCTCAGCAGGGGCAGGTGTTCCCCAGAGCCCACCACCACCCCAGCACTGTGCTCGTCCTCAGGGCCACCCCTCTCCCTGCATCCCCCAGCCAGCTCTGGCTCTGGATTCACCCCTCCCTTAGTGCTGCAGGAAGGGAGGGACACCTCCTGCCAGGCCCTCTGCCCTCTGCCCTCACTTTGACAGCAGGTCAGAAATGTGCTGCCTGGTTGATTCAGGCACTGGCACCACTCTGGGAATGCTGCCCAGCCCAGGGACAGGCAAAAGGAAAATGAAATGCTGGAAGGAGGCAGCTTATTGCTCTTGTCTGGCAGGGAGAGGGTTAAAACAGGCAGCAAGTTAACTTTAAATGTCATGGAAGGAGCAATCACTTCCTGGGCAAGCAGGGTATTTCCAAAGCAAAGGAGCCTTTGCAGCTGGCATAATTTCCACTTCCAGGGCAGACATGTTATTGTTGGATCATTGGATCAGGAGCACAAACCTGGGCTCCTTAACTGCCTGGGGCAGAACCCAGTGAGCCCCAGGTGAGCCCAGGGAATTCCCAAAGTCCCAGGTGAGCCCAGGAGATTCTCTGTGCCCCAGGGGAACCCAAGGAATGGCTAAAGGCTAAGGCAGCAGTTTCTTTAACTGCTGGGTTCTGCATGAGCAGAGCAAGGCCAGTCCATCCCAGGGAACTGCAGGATCCATCACCTACCCAGCGGCATGATGGAGAGGTATTTGCCCCTGAACTTGCTGGCGATGGTGATCTCCTGCCACAGCGTCCACCCTCGCCTGGAGTACACGTGGTGGGCAGCTGCTGGGGGGTGGTGGCTCACCTGGGGACAGGACACACAGCCCGTGAGGACACAGAGCTCAGCTGAGCGCTCGGAGAGGGGACAGCCCCACGCCAGCCCAGCACTAAGGATGCTCCAGGCCCTGGGCACCACATCAGCCTTGGCACTAAGGGTGCCCCTGGACACCACAATCCCCTCGTGGGCAGCGGGGGCACCCCCATGCAGTGCCCTGGCAGCAAAGGGAGACACACCAGGATCCTGCCAGGATTGGCTCAGGCTCATTTCAAAGCATGATCCATGAGATCTTCACTGAGCAACCATCGCTGTGAGATGCTGCTGTTCCCTGAGCCCAGGCCATGGCCCTGCTTTCCTGGGATCCTGGCTGAGAACCATGGATGTGCTGGCATCCCAGTAATCCCAGTGGAACAGCACCTGGGAAATCCCAGAGGACACAGGCCCACAACTGGTCCAGAACACACAGCATGAGTTTGGCTTCTCCCTCACACACACACTGGGCTGGAAAAGTGGACACAGCACCCTAAATCCTGAGAGTGACTTGTTAGAGGTGGTGCTCACATGGCCCTGCCCTGGAAAAAAAGCTACCCAAACCCAAGGCAGGAGCAGGAATATCCCAGGCAGAGGGACCTGGTGGCACAGCCTGGCACAGGCACCCACGGATCCCCAGAGCTCCAGGATGATTTCCCTGCTGTAATTACAGGCTGAGCGCCCCGAGCTCGGGATTACACACACGGGTAGGGCCAGGGCCTCGCCATTAAATCCAGGCACCAGCAGCAGGAAATCCTATTTGGATAACTGGATTTCAGGCACTGGATTATCACTGCTTGGCTGGGCACGTTGGCAGGCTGAGCAGCACAGGCAGCACCAAGGCAAATTCAGAGCGGTGGGAAAGGAGGCTGGAATTGGTCAGGAATATCAAATCTGGGTACAAACACAGGAAAACTGGGACCAACCAGAGAAAGCAATTCCAGGCAGGTTATTTATTTGGGAGGGAACAGGGATGGAGGAAGGAGTGTGGTGAAAAGGGGAGTGAAAGAAGGAGAACAGGGATGATGAGTTTGGGAATGATGCAGTCAGGGGTGTCCAGCAGTACTGGACAGGCAGGATTGGGAGAGATGTGGTCAGAGGTACCCAGGGGGGACAGGCAGCCCTGGGCTTGGCACCACAGCTGGGATGAGGCTGAGAACTCTATCCAGGACTTCCAGCTGCACCCCAGGAAGGTGAGGGTATGGTATGAGGGTACCCCAGCTGGCTAAAGGATGGATCCATCCCTTCCAGGCTAAACCAGGTGAGAGGCCAGGAACTGCTGCCAGGCAAGGGGAGGTGAAGGTGTGACACTGCTGAGCTGGGAGAACCTGAGCTCTGTGACAGCTCTGTGACACTGTGCTGGGGTGGCTGAGGCTTGAGGCCACCTCTGACCCTGGCAGGCAGGAGGGCTCAGGCTGTGGCTGGCAGTGTCCCACCTCACTGCAGCCAGGGGCACTGGCATGGCTCCCAGGCTGGGATGGGCCCTCTGGGGACACGCAGAGCTGGGTGACATTGGGCCCACAGCGCTGGGGGTGTGGAGGGACAGCAGAGCCAGGAATTCTGGGGATTATCTACTGCAGGACCTTCCTTGGGTCACACTTCCAGGAGACCCCACAGAGCCTGTTCAGCATGGCCTAGAGAGGTTGGGATGGGATGGGATGGGATGGGATGGGTGGGATGGGGGGGGGGGGGGGGGGGGGGGAGGGATGGGATGGGATGGGATGGGTTGGGATGGGATGGGATGGGATGGGACAGGAGGTGCCATCCTGCCTCAAGCCAGTGCTCCACAGGTGTCTGACAAGTTTGGGTACCCACTGCCAGGGAGGGCTTTGTCCACCCCTGGGTGTCCTGCAAGGAGCTGGTGGCAGAGCCTGGCACCACTGCAGCAACTGCTCCAAACCTGGGGACAAAGGGCCAAGCCAATCCAGCCAAACCTGTGCCCCATCCCTACACCTTGTCACCCAGCCCAGAGCACTGAGTGCCACATCCAGTCCTTCCTTGGACACCCCAGGGGTGGGGACTCCACCCACCACCTTGTCCCCGTCCCACTTCTGGGAGAAGAGCCCAGGGAAGGCTCAGGGAAGAGCCCAGGGAAGGCTCGGGGAGAAGAGCTCATGGAAGGCTCAGGGCGAAGAGCCCAGGGAAGGCTCAGGGAGAAGAGCCCAGGGAAGGCTCGGGGAGGTGCTGCTGGTGCCCCCAGCAGGATGGCAGCAGCAGGGGCAGCCCCAGGGCTCACCTGCTCGCAGAGGGAGCGGAAGCCCAGCTCCTCCAGGCGGTCCAGCTCGAAGGTCTCCCCCAGCAGGGGGTTGAATGGCTTTGCAGTGCGATGGACAGTGGTGGAGTAGGAGGACACGGAGAAGGCGGCCACAAAGCACATCTGCTCCGTGGAGCTCTCACACTTCACTGCCTTGTCCAGCAGCTCGTGGTACTCCAGGTCCTCCGTGAGCCGCTGCAGCATGGACAGGGGCTCGTTGAAGTTCACCTGCAGGGGAACGAGGCGGGGTTAAGAAAGCAGGAGAGATCCCCAAGAGGCACCTCCAAGCCCAAAGGGAAGGGAATGTGTGCTCTGCTCCCTGATCTGTGCCGGGCAGCGCCAAGGTTCGGGGTGTGGGGGAGCCAACAGCCCTGTGGGATGATCAGGGATCAGCCCAAGTTATCACCCTGACCCCAAAATGAGCCTCACCAACGAGATCAGCCCCCTGCCAGGCAGCATCCCTCTGGCCACAGGACAGGGATGTGCTGCTCCCCAGCCTGCCCTCATCACCTCCATCCCTGTGTGCCAGGTGACCCAGCTGCCCAGAAAACCTGGAAAAGCCCCATTTTGGGGTCTCCATGCTCCTGAGACTCCAGCCCCATGACAACGCCTCTATTTTTATCACTCTGAAAATACTGAAATTAAAAAATAATTGAAAGCAAGACAGAGCCACAAAAGGTCTTCTGCCTTTTTAGTTTCATTTCAAAACAAAGAAATATATTTTAAGAGGAGCAGATGGCTGAAGAGCCACTTCTGTAAGCCAAGTTAAATATTTCATAGTAGAAAAAACAAACTCCAGATTCCAGGATTTAGCTTTTTTTAGATTTTCCACTCAGGGATTTAGCTTGCAAGTGGCAGGGATCTTACAGCATCAGAGAAAGAGGGAGCTGGGGAGAAAGAGCAGCATCAAATCCACATAAAGAGCAAATCACTTGGGATAATTCTCAGAGAGATGCAGAGAACAAAGCCAGCAGCTGCATCCTCAGCTCTGCTCAGGCAATAGGGAGCAAAAGCCTTCCATGCGGGGAAGAAGATGAATCCACCCAAATTCTAAATTCCTACAACTGTTTTTCTCCTTTTCAGTGCTGCAGGTTTGTTCACTCAGAGGGAGAATCAAGGAGCTGTTTGCACAAGGGGTTTGTCAGTCCATCACATCCCCAGGAAGGGGATGGGTCTCAGAAGACCTCAGAGAACCTCAGAAATGCTCTTAATTCATCAGGAATCTCCCCAAAGAATGTCCACATGCAGCTGAGCTTGTGGGGTGGATCCTGGTGCATCTCTGGCAGCACCTTCCTTCTCATTTCACAGGGACTGTGTGTTCCTTCAAGATTTCACAGAATCTCAGAATGGTTTGGGCTGGAAGGGACCTTAAAGCCCATCCAGTGCCACTCCTGCCATGGCAGGGACACCTCCCACTGTCCCAGGTGCTCCCAGCCCCAGTGTCCAGCCTGGCCTTGGGCACTGCCAGGGATCCAGGGGCAGCCCCAGCTGCTCTGGACACCCTGTGGCAGGGCCTCAGACCCTCATGGGGAACAATTTTTTCTTATATTTAATCTAAACCTCCTCTCTTCCACACTGCCCTCAGGTTTGGACTCGAGCAGCTCCCAGGATGATTTCATTGATAGGGGAAGTATAAACTTCTCTCTCCAGGCACCAGCAGCTGCTGGGATTTCATATCCTGAGCTTATTCCTGTGCCCATCACACCCTGATCTGCTGCTGCTGCAGAACTGGATGGTGCTGGGCTGTCCATCCCAGCTGGAAATAGCACGAGGAAGACACAGCTCATCACTCTCAGGCAGAGCTCTGAGCTCTCACTCAGGCTCTGTTTGAAGAGACAGACCACAACCAATCCAGCATCCCAGCCCCTGAAATGTGCTCCCTGCTCTTTACCCCACAGAGGATGGATGAATGTGGCTCTGTGCAGCCCATGTGGGGGCTGTTCCACACAGACCCCCAGCAAACCCTTTCTGGCCATCACAGGGAGCCTTTGTCCCCAAGGGCTGAACCAGCAGCACCCAAAACCTGCCCCCAGCACCTTCTTCACCAAAAAGCTGCTCTCTGTAAGGAAGAAGAGGCTCTCTGAGCCCCTGGGGTGGAACCCAGCCCTGCTGTGGTTAGTGCAGGTGGGGCTGAGCCCTGAGTGTCCTGTCCTGGATCACAGGGGGGAAAACATCACCAGCAGCAGGGTCCCTTCCTCATGAATTCTCAGGGATTCACAGGGTCCTGCTCCCCGAATGCCTCTGCAGCAGCTGGATATGCACAGGACCCTCAGGCAATGTCCCCTCTGCCCCAGCCTGCCCAGGAGCAGGGATGTGCTGGAGCCAGTCCAGTGGAGGCACCAGAGATGCTCCAGGGCTGGAGCCAGGCTGGGAGAGCTAGGGGTGCTCACCTGGAGAGGAGAAGGCTCCAGGGAGAGCTCAGAGCCCCTTGCAGGGCCCAAAGGGGCTCCAGGAGAGCTGCAGAGGGACTGGGGACAAGGGATGGAGGGACAGGACACAGGGAATGGCTCCCACTGCCAGAGGGTAGGGATGGATGGGATATTGGGAATTAGGAATTGTTCCCTGGCAGGGTGGGCAGGCCCTGGCACAGGGTGCCCAGAGCAGCTGGGGCTGCCCCTGGATCCCTGGCAGTGCCCAAGGCCAGGCTGGACATTGGGGCTGGGAGCACCTGGGACAGTGGGAGGTGTCCCTGCCATGGCAGGGGTGGCACTGGATGAGCTTTAAGTTCCCTTCCCACCCAAACCATTCCACAATTCCATGATAAGCATGCAGCAGCTGCCAGCACAAAATCCAGTCCCTGGTGACAATCTCCTGTCCCTGCCTGGGGCTGCTGTGCCACCACAGCACCAGCAGGACCATCCAGGGCTGTAACCCAAAGCTCTGCACAGCCAGGACCTGCCCAAATCCACCCCCTGTGCCAGCGCTGGTGCCAGGGACACTCAGACTCACGGGCATGGGGATCTTGGAGAGCTCCTTGCCAATGCAGTTCTTCATGATGCTCCAGAGGTTAAGGCTGTAGTTGGGTTTGTCAGGAATTCGAGTCCTTCTCCTCTTCCTTGGCAGGAGATCTTTGCCTGTGGACTCATTGTAGCTGCTTTGATTTGAGCTCTCAAACACCTGTGGAAGCAACAGAAGGAACTCAGGTTTAAGCTGAACCCAACCAGAGCCAGCAGCTCCCAGGAACAGCAACCACAGCCTAGGAGACACCTGAGGAGCATTGCTGGAAGCCTGTTCTCCAGGGAAATGTGGGTACAACTGTCCCCCAACACCTTCCTGCTTCCCTCAGGAGAATGCTGAGGATGCTGATGCTGCTGACATCTGTGACTCACAGAGGAACCACCACAGAGCAACAGGACCCAGATGCAGGGTCCCTTCACAGCCATCCCCTCTGCCCTGGTGCCACCCCAGCAGCACCACCCCTCCCAGCCTGCCCAGCCCACTCACACTGTCCTCCAGGTTCCAGTCCTCGGGGTGGCCCTCGCTGGCCCCGCTCAGGTTGCTGCCCGAACGCCTGCGGGGAGGAACAGCAGTGGGGAGCACAGGGCAGGGCAGGGAACACCCAGGGCTGGTGCAGCACCCCCAGAGCATCTCCTGCACCCCCCAGGGCACTGCCAGGAAGGAACTGGGAGTGACAGAGGCTGTGCACAGTTCTTAGGAGGGGTTTCTAAGGACAGGATGCTCAGAAAGGGATTCTCAGCCACAGCCCTGGGGGCACAGAGCACATTCTGCTTTTGTCACCAAGCCCAGTGATGTGACCATGGGTGAGACCACAGGTTCCTCCAGCCCAGGTGTCCATGGAGGAGTAAGAGCAGGTGACAGCACACAGAGGGCAGGATTTGATGGGATACTGGGAACAAATTCTTCCCTGTGAGGGTGGGCAGGCCCTGGCACAGGGTGCCCACAGAAGCTGTGACTGCCCCATCCCTGGCAGTGCCCAAGGCCAGACTGGAGGGGCTTGGAGCAACCTGGGCTAGTGGAAAGTGCCCATGCCCATGACAGGGGGTGGAATGAGAGGAGCTTTAAGGCCCTTCCAGCCCTACCCATCCCATGATTCCATGGTTCTGTCAAGGCAAGGTGCTCCCTGCCTCAGCCCAACATTCTGAGGGATTTCCCTCCAAGTCCCTGCTCCCATCAGCTGAGGGGCAGAGGACTGAGCTCTCCCACAGCACTGCCTGACACTGCCCTTCCTCACCTGCTTCACTACAACTGGGGGCCATCCTCAGCCTTGCTCCAGGAATGCAGGAGCAGCCGGACACAGGATGGACCTCTGGACAGAGGCAGGGGAAGTTCTGGACAACATGCCCACAGTGACCCCGTGGGAGGGGCTGCTGCAGGAACACCGGCCCTTCCCAGCCCTTCCCGCATTGCCAGGCAGGCAGGGGCGGTACCTGTGGTGCTTGGGGTCTGCAGTTACTGTGATAAAAGCTGGTGCGTCCTCCATGGCATCGAAGTACTCCGTCTCCTCATCTTCATCACTGGCCTCTCCTTTGGCAGACTGCACACTCCCTGCTGGCACAGAGGCTTTGACACAGAGCCCACCGCAGGATCTGTCCCCAGAGCCCCTGCTGTGTCCCCTCACAGCCTGACCCCCCCTGCATCCTGCCTCACACCCCGAGGATGCTGTACCGATTTCCAGCTCCTCGAGGCCGGGATGTGCCCTGCTCCCCAACCCAGACACACAAGGCTGTGCTCAGGAGCAGCCCCCAAAATGTCCCCAGGCAGCCTGAGGGTGACACGGCCGTGCCCAACCCTGTCTGGTGCGGCTCCGCTCCAGCACCGCCCCGTCCGCCGGGAAATCCGGTTTGGATTGAAGCAGGAAAAACAAATCCCGTGTTTGAGGTGATGCTGGAGAGGGTTCCCAGCCCCGCATTCCCAAACACCATTCCCAAACAAGCACCATTCCCAAACAAACACCATTCCCAAACACCATTCCCAAACAAACACCATTCCCAAACACCATTCCCAAACACCGCTCTACTGTGCCGGGACGGATCCATGGTTGCGGCACCTGAGTCGCAGTGCAGCTTCCCTGCTCCTGCCCCATCCTGAATAATCCCGTTCCCTGCCTCACTCCCGCTCTCCAGAGGAGCAGGGTCACCATCCCAGGGGGATTTGTTTGTGTTTGTCCCTGCAGCCATTTCCCCCAGCTGCCCCTCAGAATTGTTCCGGCTGCTGGGCCCTCTGAGGACATCGAGCCATTCCCGACCCGTGTCCCCAGGTGTCACACCCACAGAGCTGTTAAATCCCCCCAGGGATAGGGACATGGCTAAACAACCCTTTCCATGAAGGAATATTCCCCAATATCCAAACTAAACCGCCCCTGAGGCCGCAGGGGAATGAGGGCAGTGCCTGGCACCAACATCCCCCCCACCTCCAGCAGCCACTGCTCTCTCCCTCGGGTCTGTATTTCCTTTAAAAGTCAGACCCAGCACTATGAGCAGTGTTTGTGGCTCTAACTAACGCTGCCCTGGGGGAAGGACATTTGGCAGGAATCTGCAAAGCTGTTGGATCTTATTGCAAACGAGCCCTGGCTGTTCCACTGCCACCCCACGCAGCCAACTCGGCAGTGCCAGGGGACCCTGAGCCTTTTCCCAGTGCCATGGCTGCCCTCCAGCACCCAGAGATGTGCCCACCACTAAGGGTTAAAGCTCCCAAAGCAGCCTGGAATAGCATGAGTGAGCTGGGGACACAGCCCTCTCTGCACCTCAATCTTGGGGACATCCAAGTCCCTGAGCAAGGACAATTAGGAATAATTATGGCATAATGGGAACCATTTAGAAAATTTTTTTTTTTGCCCTTCCTATGGGGGGGGAGAGGGGGGTTTTTTTTTTGCCCCTTTTGCTGGCAGCTCGTGGGATAGCCAGGCGAATGCCCTGATCCATCATGGCTTCCATCCTGCTGACAGCCTTCCAGGGCAACAGCCCCAGGGTGCTGAACAGCCCTGAACCATCCCAGAGGTGTCTGAACAGTCCTGTCCCATCCCAGGAGTCCCTGAACAGCCCTGAACCATCCCAGGGATCCCTGAACAGCCCTGTGCCATCCCAGCGGTCCCCAAGCAGTTCTGTCTCATCCTCTGGGTCCCTGAGTGGAACACCCTAGTTCATCCTGAGAGTCCCTGAGCAACTCCATCTCATTCCAGAGGTCCCTGAGCAGCCCTGTCCCATCCCAGGATCCCCTAACAGCCCTGTCCCATCCTGGTCCCCAAGTAGCCCTGTCCCATCCTGGGGATCCCTGAACAGCCCTGTCTCATCCCAGTGATCCCTAACAGCCCTGTACCATCTCAGGGATCCCTGAGCAGCCGTGTTGCATGCCAGGATCCCCTACAGCCCTGTGCCATCCTAGGATCCCTGAGCAGCCCTGTCCCATCTCAGGAACCTCGCAACAGCCCTGTCCCATCCCAGGATCCTCTAAGAGCCCTGTCCCATCCTGGGGACCCCTGAACAGCCCTGTCCCATCCCAGGATCCCCTAACATCCCTGTCCCATTTCAGGATCCCCCAACATCCCTGTCCCATCTCAAGAATCTCACAACATCCCTGTCCCATCTCAGGATCCCCTAACATCCCTGTCCCATCCCAGGATCCCCTAACATCCCTGTCCCATCTCAGGATCCCCTAACATCCCTGTCCCCATCCCAGTGATCCCTAACATCCCTGTCCCATCCCAGTGATCCCTAACATCCCTGTCCCCTCCCAGTGATCCCTAACATCCCTGTCCCTTCCCAGCCGCAGGCTGTTGCTCACCCTTGGCGGTGCTGGCGCCGCTGGCAGTGCCCGTGGCCAGGCCGGGTGCCCCGCGGCAGGCTCGCTCCAAGCTGTTGTGCTGCTTGGCTAACTGCTCGATGGTCTCCTCCAGGCGGATCCGCTGCTCCCGCTCATGCTGCAGCAGCCGCTGCCATTTCCGGCTGTGGCTCTCGGCTAAATCCAGGAAATCACGGCAGGCCTGCACAGGGAGGGAGAGCTCAGCAGGAGTGTCACAGCACACACAGGCACAGCTCAGCCAGGAGTGTCACAGCACACAGGGACAGCTCAGCCAGGAGTGTCACAGCACACACAGGCACAGCTCAGCCAGGAGTGTCACAGCACACACAGGCACAGCTCAGCCAGGGGTGTCCCAGCACACAGAGACAGCTCAGCCAGGGGTGTCCCAGCACACAGAGACAGCTCAGCCAGGGGTGTCCCAGCACAAAGGGACAGCTCAGCCAGGGGTGTCACAGCACACACAGGCACAGCTCAGCCAGGAGTGTCACAGCACACAGGGACAGTGGTGGTGTTCACAGGGGTCTTAGGATAAGGGAAGAGACGAGGATCTGACTTTATGTTTTAGAAGGCTTGATTTATTATTTTATGATATATATTATATTAAAACTCTACTAAAAGAATAGGAGAAAGGATTTCATCAGAAGGCTAGCTAAGAATAGCATAGAAAGAATGATAACAAAGGTTTGTGGCTCAGACTCTGTCCGAGTCAGCTGGGCTGTGATTGGTTATTAATTAGAAACAACTAACATGGGCCAATCAAAGATCCACCTGTTACATTCCACAGCAGCAGATAATCAATGTTTACATTTTGTTCTTGAGGCCTCTCACCTTCTCAGGAGGAAAAATCCTAAGGAAAGGATTTTTCACAAAAGGTCTGTGACAGGGGACAGCTCAGCCAGAGGTGTCCCAGCACACAGGGACAGCTCAGCCACGGGTGTCCCAGCACACGGGGACTCCAGGCTGGCTCCCTGACACCCCCTCCTGCTCCTCTCCCAGGAACAGGGTTTTACCAACTCCCAGAGCTGTGCTCAATCCCCTCATCCACAGCTCAGCTCCGGCCATCCAGAGCTGAGCCAACCCCAAGGAGGACAGCTGGCCATGGCAGCCTGGCCTGCCAGAGCCTGCCCACAGCCTGTCCCTGTCCCTGTCCCAAGCCCTGAGCCTGCTGTGCTCTTCAGGAGCTCTCACAGCCCTCAACAAGCCCAAAGGTCTTGAGTGGCACTTTCACGACCAAATTCAGCAAATAAGGAGAAGCTGGATGGGACAGTGGTCCCTGGGGTAGACAGCCCAGGGACAGACAGGAGAGGAATGGAATGGGATCCAGAATCATGGAATGGTTTGGGCTGGAAGGGACCTAAAGATCATCCAGTTCCATGGACAGGGACACCTTCCACTAGCCCAGGTTGCTCCAAGCCCTGTCCAACCTGGCCTTGGACACTTCCAGGGATCCAAGGGCAGCCACAGCTGCTCTGGGCTATTCAAGTCAGGAGCCAGCAATCCCTGGAGGCAGAGAGGAAGGATATCCAGCTCCTCCCCAGAGCTGCACAGCCCAGGGCCTGGTCCCTGCAACACATCCACCATGGCCAGAACCCCCATTCCCCTCCCCAACGAGCCCGGGGTACCCCCCAGCCATGGGGACCCCGCAGACACACAGGGCACAGGGCAGGAGGGCTCAGCGAGTGCTCCAAGGGAAGCCTTGCAGTACACCCAGCATCCATCCTGTGCCACCAGGCAGGGGACAGCTGGGACACCACAACCCAGGCTGGCAGAACCCCTTGGCACCATGGCCCCTCCCAAAGCCCCCCAGGACTGGCATTGCCCAGCCCAGCTGCACTCCCAGCAGGACCGGGGAGCAGGACATCCGCCCAGGGCTGGGACATGGGGACACTGCTGGCTGTCCCACACTGCCACATCCCAGACAATGGCCTCACAGGACAGCCAGGCCCTCACAGCTCTATTTTTAGGTTATTTCCTATTTTGGATGAAACCCTGAGTTCCTGAGGCCTCGCTGCTTCCTCTGCCATCAGCGGCCACGTGCAGCTGAGCACGGAGGCAGGGCTGCTCCTCCCGCCCCAAATCCCTGCCAGATGCAACACACTGAACTTCCTCTTGTGTTTCAAAGTAGGGAAACAGGATTTTTAATGGAAATTCTCCAGGAGCTGGCAGCGTGAAGGGAAATTAACTGAGCTTGTGCAACTCCTTGTCATACCAAGGGAGTCCAATGGATAAACGCTAGCTGAAAAACTCAAACCTATTCAAAGACATCCAGAGAGTTTTGGATGTCTGACAGACTACAACATTCCCAGGACTTGGCTATTTTCTGTTTCCAGCTATTTGGATTCCCCAGATGATTCATCCAGCTCTTGGCTTGGTTACTCAGCATTTGGGCTGCAGGTGGCACCTGAGGATTGAGGTAACTCCTGGTCAGGAAGATTCAGGGCTTCAGTTTCAATGACGTGCTCTGATTTTACCAGGATTTGCCCAAGAAAAGCTCCAATTCATCAGTTCTTCTCAAACCTTTCCCTTGGATAGCAGCAGGATTTGAGACTTATCCAGGGAGAGAAGTTTTTCCTTTAAGGTTTTGCTTGACATACACCTGGAACATGACAGAACCAGACCCTGCATGTGTCCCTTCCTCCACCCCTTTGATGCTTTTCCCACTGAAGGCAGGGAGGGCTCAGGGTCTTGTCCCCCCCACATTCCTGGCTGTGCTTGCATCTCACATGTGTTCAAAACTCTGGGTCAGCTCTGGGACCCTCCTGCCAGGAGAGACCTGGAGGGGCTGGAGCGTGTCCAGGGCAGGGAACAGAGCTGGGAAGGGGCTGGAGCCCCAGGAGAGGCTGAGGGAGCTGGGAAGGGGCTCAGCCTGGAGCAAAGGAGGCTCAGGGCAGCCCTTGTGGCTCTGCACAGCTCCTGCCAGGAGGGGACAGCCGGGGGGGTCGGGCTGTGCTCCAGGGAACAGGGACAGGAGCAGAGGGAACAGCCTCAGGCTGGGCCAGGGCAGGGACAGGGCGGATTTTGGGAATTTCTTCACTGAAAGGGTGGTCAGGCCCTGGCACAGCTGCCCAGGGCAGTGCTGGACCCCCATTCCTGCAGGGATTTAACAGCTGTGTGGATGTGACACTTGGGGACAGGGGTCAGTGGTGGCCTTGGCACCTGGGGAATGGTTGATGCTCTCAGAGGCCAGACCAGACCCCACATTCTGTGGGCCATGTTTTCATCTCCTCCTCTGGAAACAACTCAGCTCCTCTGCATCCCAAAATCCTCCTGGGAGCCGCCCATGGCCCACGGGGACCCTGCCCTGGCCCCTCCCAGTGACACCATCCCGGGCCAGCCACCAGCTCTGTGTGTCC
This sequence comes from Camarhynchus parvulus, assembly GCF_901933205.1. Lineage (NCBI taxonomy): Eukaryota > Metazoa > Chordata > Aves > Passeriformes > Thraupidae > Camarhynchus > Camarhynchus parvulus. The sequence goes on from NC_044585.1 coordinate 1,200,843, forward strand.
CACGGATGCACTGGGCTAAGAGGATGAAACCGGGGCAAGTAATGGGATATGGCCATGACCTTCCCACCCCAGCAAAGCTCATTATCTGCTCCAAAGGTCCAGCTCCACAGGCAGCAGGCACAGAAATGCCCAGTTTGGCACCGAGGGTGGGAACTGCCGCCTGCGCCAGGCTCAGGGGCTGAGCACTTTAAAACGAGATCACCTGTAATTATCCTACTGCAATTAACCACGGGCTGGAACAGGGAATTAGGGGGAAAGGAGGTAATGATGGAGGAGCCACGGGGAGGCAGGGCTGGGAGCTGGGAGGAGAACTTGCTCCAGCAGCTGATGGGAATCACATCCTAGTGAAAAAGAGCAGGTTACACCTCGGAATCTCCCATCCCAGAGCTTCAAGGAGGACTCCATGCTGCATGCCAAAGGGAAACCTGCACCACTGGGCTTCATTTACAGCCATATAAAAAAATCCAAGTGATGGAGAATGGCTGTCAGCACTGCAGAGTGTGGGGAGGTTTTGGGAAGGAGCACGATGGCCCTCATGAGGCCACAGATCCCACCAGAGGCTGTGCAGTTCCATGGAGCAGGTCAGGACAATGCACGGTCCGTGCTGCATCCCACAATGGTGACAACATGGATTCAGGAGCTGGGATACATACAGGGATTATTCCCTGGTTTGAAAGGCTGTAGGGGCCCCTCTCTGCAGCCTCCTCCTCTGTCATTCAGACAATGGCTTGATCCAAACCTGGATGAAACAATCCAGACCAACCCAAGCAAGGACCATGTTTGCTCCCTGGGAGAGAACTGACGCCAGGGCTGGAGAGGGGAGAATATCCTGCAAAGGGATCTGCCAAACTCAGCCCCCACTGCTGCTACCAGCAGCCAAGCAAATTAAAGTGATTCACTTGGGTTTACAGCCCCTACAGCCAGACAGTGCCAAGTTCCACAGGGATGCTCACTGAAGGTGGGAGCACCACCAAACAGGGATCGGGGGATCTTTTTTTCAGTCGCTGTCAATTGAGCTCAGTCCTGAGCCAAAACTCATCCCTGTATGGAACAAGGGCTGCAGGGCACTGGGATGAGGAGCTCAGACACGAATATCCCAGCTCATCACTCATTCCCAGCATTAATCCCCTGCCTTGGTGTTCCCAAGGTACAAACAATCCCAGCCACTGAGCAGGAGCAACACCTCTCAATCCAGCTTATGAAATTCTCATGGAGAGGTGGCTAAATTTAGTTGCAGCTGAACTTGCTCGGGGCTGTAAGCAAGACTCAGCCACAAACCCACAGAGGCTGGCACAGGGACACAGGACAGCAGGAAGGGCTCCTTGAGGAACCACCCAAAGGAGGGCACAGAGCCCAGGCTGAAGGATGGAAGTGCAGGAAAAGTGATTCCCCAGTGAGCTGTGGGGCTGAGGAGTCAAGGCCATGAAGGTACAGCCTTGGGAGGCCCTACCCTTGTCAAAGCTCTCCCAGGATCCACGTTCTCTTTTTAAGCAACTTAACTCTCAGTATATCTAAATAAAGATGTTAGGCTTGGAGCCCAGATTGAGGAGCCCTGTGCTGTTGTTCCAGGTAGGAATGCCCTCCCCACCCAGTGAATTTCCTTACCGCACATGGGGAGAGCTGATACCGTGTACAGATCTCCCTGACAGAGGCACTCACTGTCCTCGAGCTGCTCTGTAAGAGCAGAGAAGAACAAAGGCCACAGGATGCTGTGTCCATCCCCACATGCTTCTCACCCCATCAGGAGACTGGGTTTATCCTTCACAGCATCCAAACTGCTGCCTCCCACTCGCAGAGGGGCAGCAGGTACAGGAGGTGACAGAACATGACCTGGATTTCAAACCCTAGAAGTTCCGAAGGCTGTTCTGCCTCAGCATCATCACAGCACAGGTGGGGCTGGAGAGCAGCAGCCAGGCTGACAGGTCACCAGTGACCAGAGATAAAAGCAAGCTCCATCCCTGTGCAGTCCCTGATCTCAGGGAACCCCAGTGTTACCTGCAACCATGGGGCAGGAGGGACAGAGGTGGTTTCTCCTCCTCTCCATGGCTGGAAAAAGTTGTGGCAGGTCCCAATCCAGCACTGGCCGATGGAACTGTAAATCCCAGCCAAGACAGGGAGGCACAGGCAAAAGAAATGGAAAAATACCACCGAGGCTCCTGCAAATTCCTGGAGGAAGAGGCAAAGTGCCATCGAGATCCTGCCGGTGCCATCAGCTCTGCGGTCCCTCCCTGTGCCCAGCAGCTGCCAAGGGCACATTTAGCACCTTTCACACATTTGTCACGGCAAATATCCCCATTTCACAGCTTGTTGCTGGCTAATGGGAACGTCATTAACAGCCCCAGGATTATTCATGCAGTGAAAAACAATCACCCGAGGTCACCCATGTCCTGCCAAGGTGGTGGTGTCACACACCCTCGGGGATCTCTGCTTCCTCAGTGGAGCAAACAGTCAAAATCGGATGGAAGGAACAAAGAGATGAGGTTAATTAGCTTGAAAGGGTAAATGATCATAGCAAGGCCTGCCAGACTTCATAGAATCATGGAATGGCTTGGCTGGAAGGGACCTTAAAGCTCATTTTGTCTCATCCCCCTGCCATGGCAGGAACACCTCCCACTGTCCCAGGCTGCTCCCAGCCCCAATGTCCAGCCTGGCCTTGGGCACTGCCAGGGATCCAGGGGCAGCCCCAGCTGCTCTGGGCACCCTGTGCCAGGGCCTGCCCACCCTGCCAGGAACTATTTCTGGGGTCACCACAGGGGGCCAACCCCAGGGGCAGCCCCAGCACAGCTGAGCATTCCCAGTTTCCAGCACAACGCTGCTGGATGGTGAGGGAATGGGCTCACACCTGCAATCCCACCTGGCCCAGCATCCCAGAGCATCAGCCACACAAATCCAACCTTTGGGCAGGAAAAATCTAGCAGGGAAGTGCCTGCTGCTGTGGGACCAACACCTCCTGCTCCTCAAGGATGGGACAAGGAGCACTTCATGGCCCAGGAGTGACAGGAGAGGAGGCAAGTGCCAGATGGGTTCAATCATCTCTTGTTCTTGGGTGAATCACAGAGCAGGAGCCGTCACTCCACTCAGCAGGGCCAGAGCTCTGCGTTCGAGTGCCTGGCAGATAAGTGCTCCCTTCCTTCCTGGAGTCATCAAAACCCTGGGACACAGCTGGCTGCTGCACAACAGCCCCCAGGGAAGGGCCTTTGTTTGGCTCTGCACACAGCACAGAGCAGAGAATCACAGCATCACGGGTTGGCTGGGAAGGGACCTTGGAGCTCATCTCGTCCCCCTCCAAGGGCAGGGGGACCTCCCACTAGGCTGCTCCGAGCCCTGTCCTGTCACAGACATCTTTTATGAAAAATCCTTTCCTTAAGATTTTTTCTCCTGAGAGGCCTCAGGAACAAAATGTAAACAATGGTTATCTGCTGCTGTAAAATACAACAAGTAGATCTTTGATTAACCCATGTTAGTTGTTTCTAATTAATAGCCAATCACAGTCTGCTGGCTCGGACTCTTTGTCCGAGCCACAAACCTTTGTTATCATTCTTTCCCATTCTGTTCTTAGCTAGCCTTCTGATAAATCCTTTCTTCTATTATTTTAGTATAGTTTTAATATAATACATATCATAAAATAATAAATCAAGCCTTCTGAAAAATGGAGTCAGATGCTCATCTCTTCCCTCATCCTCAGACCCCTGTGAACACGGTCACACTGTCCAACCTTGAACACTTCCAGGGATGGGGCTGAAGCCATCTGGGCTCAGAGTGGTGAGATACAGAGTCACAATCTGCCACTGCACCCAGAGAGGGTCAATTTGTCCTTCCTTCCCCAAAAAACACTCTGAGCAGCAAGCAAAGGGGAAATAAAAGGACCGAGCCAACCTGAATCCCAAATCATCCCACAGAGTCAGATGTGAGACATGGTCTGGAGTGTGGGCATCTGCTCGATGACAGCCACGGCACCCACAGCCCTGCTGGGGCCCAGGGGCAGGTGCTGCTCAGCACCACAGCAAGCCAGCCTGCTGAAATAACAGCAAATCCTCCCAAATCCTTGCAGTGACCCTCAGCCAGCGTCCAGCTGTCTGAAGCAGGATGTGGAAACACCAGGAACTGCTCCTGCCTGGGGCAGGGCTGGTGGGGAGAGCTGGGCTGAGCCTCAGCATGTTGTGACACCCTGAGAAACCAAGGTGACATTGCATAAAACCCTGGGAGTTCAACATGGAAAATTATCCCTCTGCATCCAGATGCTACAAAAAAGCACAGAGATGGGAAAGATCCTTGGAGAACCAATGGGAAGTGGGAAGACACTGGAGGAGGCTCCAGCCCACCCCTTGATGCCACTGTCAGCAGCTCAGCCAGACCCCCAGTGCTTGAACAAGGTGCTCCCAAAATCCTTGATGGTCCCTGTGGCACCCTGTGCCCCAGCAGTGCCTGCTTCTCTCTGGGGTTCATGGATTCCCTGGGAGCCAGAGATGTCCATGATGGAGATGTCCAAGATAGAGAAGTCTGGGAGAGGTATGTCCAAGATGGAGACAGCCCCACTGTGGTGGGGTCAGATCTTGTCTCCTGGTTGTGAATCTGGGAATTTTCCCACCTTACCATGTTATTTTAGGCCACCTGTTTAAAGGCCAAGGACACACCAGTGTTCCAATCAGATGCACCGTACCCAGGGGTTCCCCAGAGCCAAGCTCATCCCAAAGCTCATCCCAAAGCTCATCCCAAAGCACCAGGGCTGGCCCAGCACCCAGGGCCCGCCTGCAGCACCACTGTGGAATCCACCCCATGCAGTAAAGAGGGGATCAGAGGGAAACAGTGTCAAATCCACCGTCTGGCTGTGCTAAGAGGCTCTAATCCCAACCCCACGGAGCTCCGTGCAGGAGGAATCAGGGACCGATCCCGAATCAGCAGGAGAGGAGCGCGTGGTCAGTGTGGCTCTGGCAAGGGGAACGAGCCAATGCTGCCCACGGGCTACAGACCAAGGCAGTGCCAGCCTGGAGCTGTGCCACAGGAAGGATCTGAGTCTGGTTTCTGGTGGGAAAACAACTGAGGAATTTGCTGGATACACCGAGTACCGACCCTTCCACCCCAAAGCTCACTGAGCAGCACCCAGCAGCCTCCACTGGCCGTGCCAGAGGGTGCCAAGGGCACGCTGGGACCAGCGCAGAAAATACTCTGGGAGCTGAGACTGTGCTGGGACCTCCTGCTGCATGGTGGCCACCCCACAACCACATCCCTGCAGAGCTTCCCCGCTCTCCTCCAGCCACGAAAAGCCTCAGGCTTGTCCTGGTGCTCTCACTTGTGCCAAAAATGCCCTCCCTGGGAAGCTCCCAGCACCGGCTCTGTCCCTGCAGGGAGGTACCTCCAGGTGGCTGCTGCACATTCCTTGTTCTCCTTCCCTTGCCCAAGCCCCCAGACCCCCTCAGCACTGGGGGACCCTCCACCACAAGGAGAGCAGCCAATCCCCCCTTCCAGGCCCCGGCAACCCTGATCCCAGTGCTGTGTGCCCAGAGAGCTCTGTCCTGCCGATGGCTCCCAGGGTGACAGATTTCCTGAGGCTCTGGCTGGCTGCTTTGCTCGTCCCCTGATGGAGCAGATCCCAGGCTGGAGGAGCATCTGTCCAAGCGCTCGGCAGCAGGAGCAGCTGGCACTGCCTGCGGGCGGCTCCGACCCCGGGATCTGCAGGAAGCTGCCTCGGATTGTCCCTCCCATTCAGCCTCGTGCAAACCTCCCCAGGGTGTGAGAGGGGCTACAGGAGCAGCAGCAGCCCCCCACAACCCCCTCATCTCCCAGTGCTGTAACTTCTTCCTGGGTAAATCCACAGGAGAGCAGAGGAGCCATTCCAGTGCCTTTTCCTTCGCTGGAGGAAGGAGCTGGAGTGAAGCATCTCGAGACAGCAGCCCAGGTAAGAGGCAAACACAACCCTTGTGACCCCAAAGGGATTCACTCAGCAATGCTTTGATATTTGCCCTCCCCAGGGCCCCATCCTGCCCCAGCCTCCAGCAGGGATGGGGATCCCAGGAGGATCCCTGGGCACAGTTAATGGCAGAGGTGAGCCTGGCTGGGCTGGCTCCCGGCTCAGCAGAGCTGCTGCTCAAGCCCAGGCACTGCTGACGGTGCAGGGCTGTGCTGGGCCCACCAACACAGCCCTGCTGACCCAGCAGCACGGCACAAACACTCCCAGCTGTCCTCAGTGGAGAAGTCATCCCTCTCAGCCAAAAACATCCAGGAGGGAAGAGCTGCATGAGGCACCCTCAGGTGCTGGGGACAGATTCACCCTCCCTCTTCTTGCATGAGGTTCTGAGGGGAGCCCCAGGATGGACTGAAACCTCCTGGGGGTGAGATGGACAGAATGAGGAGGAGGAAGAGAGAGAAGAGGGGGAAGAAAGGTGAAAACCCTCGCAGCGGGGTGAGCAGGAGCACCCACTGAAAGCCCCTGGGCAGCACAGAGGCCCCACAGCCACACACGAGGGCTGAGTACCCACAGACCTGATAAAATCCACCTGGAAGCACTCAGGGAATGATGATGAGGAGGGAGTGGGAGGAAGGCAATGCCTGTCTGAACAGATCTGATCAGAGATACCCACACACCTCTACATTTAAAAGCATCACAGGATGCTCCAGGAAAGGCACAGCAGCTCCAAGAGAAGGGGCCAGGCTCCACATCTCCCCATTTCCACATCTCCACATCTTCCCATCTCCCCATTTCCACATCTCCACAGCTCCCCATCTCCCCATTTCCACAGCTCCCTATCTCCCTGTTTCCACATCTCCCCATTTCCCACCTCCCTGTTTCCACTCCCCCAGCCCCAGTGAGGCAGGGACAGACCCCAGGGTGCCACTGTCACCCTCCCAGCCTCCCCCAGTAAAAGCAAAGCACCCACCAGATATTTCCTGTGAGCGCCTCCACAGCAGGAGCACGCAGGGCACCCGGAGCCCTGGCTGCAGCCCTCTCATCCGAGGGGGATTAGGGCTGGGTTAGGGATTTAATCCCACTGCCGGGGCTTTTCTGGGTCGGTGACATGGTTTGCGAGGCGCTGATTAGTGCGCGTGGTTAGCGCAGCACGGATAATTAACACAGCCGGTGCCACATGCCAGCACAGCTCCTGCGCCATCCCCCTCGCCAGGGGCACAGACAAACCCCCTGTGGGGCCTGGCTGGGGTTTTGGGCAGCAGAGCAGCTGCCTGGGGTCACAGAGGGAATCCCTGCCCCGAAGAAGCAAATCCAGGGGTTAAAGATGGACTTTTCTCGCTGCAGCGCTGGAATTAACCCCTGAATGCACAGGGAGGGCTCCTCCAGCCCACTGGCTGTGCTGGGGTGAACTGGGAGCAGCCCAGCAGGCTGCTGGTCACTCCCTGCTGCCCAGATGGAGGATGTCAGGTCCATCATCCTGCCTGTGCCACGATGGGCTTGGGGACCCCAAGGGACAGACCAAATGTCCATGCACAGCAGGAAGCAGTTCCAGCACAGGGACATGCCCAAAGTAAGGACCAACAGCATCACCCCGGCCCCACGGTCACTTCAAGGAGGTGACCCCAGGTCACTCTGTTCGTCCCAGCTCTGAGCAGCTTTCCAAGCAGACACAGACACACTCCCAGGGTGTATCCATCATCTACCACTGCATAAAGCCAGAAGTCACACCCTGGGCTGGAGGCTGTGCTGGACAACCAAGGCTGCTCAGAGCAGGGGCTCAGCACCATGTGAGTTAATATGGAAGCAGTGTGGGGATCAATCACAGCAGGATTCCATGGGGCAGAGGGGGCTCGGTGCCCCACAGGGAAGCTGGAGGCAGAGGAGGAACTCTGGGGAAGCACATCTTATGCCCAGGCAGCTCATTCCACCACAGGCACCCAAAGGGCTCCAAATAAACCAACACCACCAGGAAGATGCCACTCAGAGTCTCCAGGAGCCCAGTGTGGCTGCAGGGAGAGGCCAGAGGCTCCTTGAGCAACTGGCACACAACACAGGGACACCCCAGAAGTGCTGCTGAGCCAAAGCACGGCCCTGGAGGGACCCACAGGGAGAAATCCTGCTGGGACTGCAGGATGCAGCCTCTGGGATGCTGCTGGGTGTCCTGGAGGGACTTAAACTGACAGCCTGGGGGCCCTTTCCTGGAGGAGAGGCAGCACATGCTGTTGTTCACCTCACTCTGGCTCCAGCTCCATGTGTTACATTCCTGGAAGCCCTCCTGGCAGGCCTGAAGGATGGAGGGTGCTCTGTGCTGATGTTTCAGGTGCTGCTGCTCCAGGCAGGTTCATTCCCATGGGAATGGAAAAGCTCATGGGTGGGAAATGAGCCTGCCTCAAAGAGGGTGCTGGCATCCCTGCAGGACAGGCTGGGGTGGCCAGCAGTGCCTCTCGAGGGCAGGTGAGTCCTTTGCTCCTGGGCCTGCCTGCTCCAGGGGGTCCATTCTCACCAAATCCTGATGGAGCAGCATCTCCCACCCAGCACTGCACCCCCACTCCTCTCACCTTCCCTTGTCTGGGCTGCACTGGCCTGGCAGAGCCTTCCTGCACCCCTGCTCCTCCAAAACATCAAGGGAAAACACAAACTAACCCAGGAAGGACACAGGCAAGCCCAAGCCCTGCTGCTCCCCACACTCCTGTTCCTTGAGGAAGCACAAAGCTCTGCCGTAGCATCCCCATTCCCATTAAAAACCTATTTCCATCACCACCCACAGCCCTGTGAGCTCTTCCTGACGCCCAAACTGGCTTCCTCAGTGCATCCGCACATCCCTCCTGCCTGCTGTCTCCTGCTGAATGATGAGATGGAGCTTTCCCCACTCCTGGATGAGTCTACACAACTCAGCTCACTGCTCCGCACCCTCTGGGCCTCTCATCCCGGTAATTTGTTGCTTCTTATTTTCACACACCTCCCACTCCTCCCCCATGGCAGATTGTGCAGATTGTGCCTTGGCTCTCTGTGTCTGCTGCCCAGCCCTGCTGACACTGGGCTCCTGCATCCCAGCGAGCCTGGACTCTGCCTGGTGAGATTCCAACAGGGAGCAGAGCCAACAGGAGCCTCACAGAGCTCTGGGCTTCAGCTGAAGCCCTGCAACAGCCAATCTGAAACCCAGCACGTCTGAAATCCTCACCTGCACCACAGCAGCCCAGCACATCCCACTGTGCCTCTGCCCAAAGCTCTCCCCATCACTGCCAGCACCACCTGCCCAGGTGATGCTCCCAGCCTCTGGAGAGGAGCACCCGGTGCTGGCTGTGGCAGCACCCAGAGCACAGAGGGAAGGTCACCTTCTCAGCAAAGCTCTTGCATTTCCATCTCTATTTATTTATTTCCTGTGCTTGCTGCGCTCCCCGCGGCTCCGGGGCCATTTACATAATCGGATCAGAGGCAGCTGCACAGGAACTGCACGCGCCGGCCCCTGAGCTGCCAGCCCTTCTTCCCAGGAGCACCCTTCCCCTCCCTGGAGCGCCCATTCCTCCCCTGGAGCATCCATCCCTTCCCTGGAGCACTCATTCCTTGCCTGGAGCATCAATCCCTTCTTCCCAGGAGCACCCTTCCCCTCCCTGGAGCACCCATCCCTTCCCTGGAGCATCCATCCCTTCTTCCCAGGAGCAGCCTTCCCCTCCCTGCAGCACCCATTCCTTCCCCAGAGCACCCATTCCTTCCCTGGAGCATCCAGCCCTTTGCCAGAGCACCTACCCCTTCTTCCCAGGATCACCTTTCCCTTCCCTGGAGCACCCAATCCTTCCCTGGAGCACCCATTCCTTCCCTGGAGCACCCATTCTTTCACAGGAGCATCCAGCCCTTCCCCAGATTGCCCAGCCCTTTTGCCCTGGAGCACCCCTTCCTTCTCTGGAGCACTCATTCTTTCCCTTGAGCATCCATCCATCCCTTCTCCAGAGCACCTATCCCTTCTTCCCAGGAGCACCTTTCCCTTCCCAGGAGCACCCATTCTTTCACAGGAGCACTCAGCCCTTCCTCAAATTGCCCAGCCCTTCTGCCCTGGAGCACCTTTCTTTTTCCTGGAGCACCCCTTCCTTCCCTGGAGCACTCATTCTCTCCCTGGAGCACCCATTCCTTCCCCAGAGCACCCATCCCTTCTCCCCAGGAGCACCCATCCCTCCCCTGGAGCACCCATTCCTTCCCCAGAGCACCCACCCCTTCTGCTCACAGCCACAGCACCAAAGCTCACAGATCCAGAGCAGATCTGAGGTTTGGTGCTGCTCCTCTGGACACAGAGCATCCACGTGCCGGCACCAGCCCAGTGCTGCAGGTGGGATCTCTCCAGGAAAAGCCTGGGGCAGGGAAGGACACTTTAACTTCCCCTTCAGGGAGCTCCTGGCCTGGCAAAAGCACCCTGGGCTGCCATGGGAGATGTGCTCGGGGATGGAGGTGGGACGAGCACGGTGTATTTTTACCAGGAAGCTCCCCGTGCCTCCCCAGAGCGATGTTTCGTGTCCTATACAGAAGATTTTGGGACTTTTGCACTGCACAGAGCTCCCCCATCCCCCCATGAGAGGCTCCTGGCAGCTCCAGAAGGCATCAGGCCACCCAAAAGGAGAAATCAAGGCACAGAAAGGGATCCATGCTGGGAAAGCCACCAGTCCCTGTGACGGGGGGTCAGGCTGGTCCCCTCCCTCCTGGTTCCCCTTTCACTGCTTGTCCCTCTCCTGCCTTTCCAAGCCAGCCCCTCAAAGTGTCCCCCTGCCCACAGCTCCGTCACCTCCTCCCAAAACACCCGGCTCAGGAGGGCTCTGGGAGAGCCACAACCTCCTCCCAGAGCTGCCCCCTGCTCCCACCCTGCCCCTCCCAGGGCACAGCCTGTCCCTCAGGCATCTCCTCAGGATGCCCATGCAAAGCTGAAGTACCAAAGGATGCTGTGAGAATGTGCCCTGCCATCCCCCAAGCCCCTCTTACCAGCTTGGGATTTTCGAGGAGCCATGCTCCTGCTGTTTTATCCCAGCACAATGGTTTGTGTGGAATTTCCCACCCTCCCGACAGCCTTGCTCAAGCTTTTATCACGTTGCAAACACCACAACCTCCTCCTCCTCTTCCTCCTCCTCCTCCTCTCTGGGCTGGACATAGCACATACTGCTCTGCTCATCCCTTCCCAAAGGCTGCTGGAGAATCCTCTCTCTGGCAGTTCCCTGCCCACCTCCCATTGCTGTTCTGCCTCCCGACAGCAAACCTGGGCAGCACCAAGGGTCTGCTGGCACCTCCCACCACGCTGCCAAGCCCATTCCCAAAACTTGGACAAACTCTCCGTGGGGGGAGCGCTGCACAAGCCTCCCCAAACTGCTCTGAAACACAAAAGAGAGACTCAGGAAGCTCTTTCCCCCCGTGGCTACAGAATCCTAGCAGTGGGAATGGGGAGGATGCTGAGACCATGGGGCTCTGAGCACCCTCCAGCTCCTGCTGGGAATTACTGTTATTTTTTAAAGCCCACATCAAACACCACTCAACCTCTTTCTGCTCAAGGCTGGGACAGCACAGTGACAGCAGTGCTCCATTCACAATTCCCTGAGCTCTGCCTTCATCCATTATTCCAGCTCAGTGAAGCTTTGGGATTGTTTTCTTTTAATTTTCTTTAAATATTTTATTCAGTTTTGCTCTCTCTCACAGCTCCCTGGGGTAAACCAGACTCCCCAGGAAGGGCTGGAGGCAGAGCCACACTCCAAACACGAGCTGTCTCCAAAAAGCACCGAAAGCACCGTGAGGCTGCACAAGGCAGGAGCAGGGGCGGTGCCGGCACCTCCTGACCTCTGAAACCCATCTGGGAGAGCAGAGCCAGCACGAGACACCGAGGGGTTAAATCCCACAGAGACCCCGAGGGGGTCAAATCTCACAGAGACTCGAGGGTTTAAATCCCAGAGAGATCCCAAGGGGTTAAATCCCACAGACACCCTGAGGGGTTAAATCCCACAGAGACCCCGAGGGAGTCAAATCCCACAGAGACGCCAAGGGGGTTAAATCCCACAGAGATGCTGAGGGGGTTAAATCCCACAGAGACACTGAGAGGGTTAAATCCCACAGAGACCCTGAGGGGTCAAATCCCACAGAGATCCCGAGGGGGTCAAATCCCACAGCCATGTGGAACTCCAGCAGCTTCATGGAAGCAAAGAGGATGTGAGGGATGTGGGATGTGGGTCTCAAGCTGCAGTGGGCTCTGAAGTGCTGTGCCAGGCAGGATTCCACTC